>NW_028227258.1:2600000-3135000 GCF_978045245.1 Mus caroli | reverse complement strand
ATTACCAAGCCAAAGGTCATCTGAAGTGTGGACAGCACACTGCAGAAAGCTGGTAAGGCTAGACTCTACTCTGCCTCACAGCTCCCCAATCCGACCATGCTTTGTCACTCTGTACCATTCAAGCTGTTTCATGTCAACTGACAAAGTCTGCCTCATTCCTGTTGTTTATCTGTTCACTTTTCTTGATCCTCTAAACTCTCCTTGGCTTCTACATATGTACATCAATGGATAGAGTACACTTACAGCTGTATGTATTCATGCCTCATGGCAGGGTGTTCATGTCCTCTCTACAAAACCAAGCAGTTATGGACTATGAGTGACTATATGATACATAACAACAAGGTAACATATGGGACGAAGTCAATAAATCATGTATTCTTTCAGACTCAAAGCTAAAAAGAAAGTAACTAAATCCTTTGATGAATAATTATGTCGATAATTTAGGTGTATTGGAGAAAAACAAAACTAAACTAAACAGAACACATAAGTTAGAACTGGGTAGGCACAAAAATAGAATTTCCAGAAAGGCCAAACCACTTATAGCATGCAGCAAACATTCTTGTGTTGAACCCAAACACCTCAGGCTTAGCAGTGTGGGCTTTTGTAAGTACCTGTTATCAACTTCCCAGTGGTAGGGATATTGTCCCACTAGGTAAAAACACTTACGATTTAACCATCATAAATCCTGACTATGCCATCTGGATCTGTGATTTTTTAAATTGTACAACCTTCCTCCATAGGTTGTCTTTCAGGTAGTTTTCATGATTTTTCTGTTTTGTGGGGCCAGTAGATGTAGGAGGGAGGGTGGGTTGCAAAGGCACCTACACCTTAGTATATGGCTTGGTTATTGATCTCAAAACTGGAACACCCCAACCAAGCCAACTTCTCTAACTCAGCTTCTCTGACTGTGAGAGGGGCATGCATAGAGGGGAAAGTGATGGGCTGCCATAATTCAGCCATGTTCTGGGTGATCTTTGATAATTACAATAACATTACTGCCAGGCTTTCCAGATTCCTAATGTGACATTCTCTTGTGTTTAGCTTCCTTATATTTTATCTCACATTTTCAGTTAAATCCCTGTTCTTCTTATGAAGTCAGCTTGGTTATTATTTCTGTAACTTTCGACCCAAATCAGCCAGAGACATGTCAAGAAACATGCTTAATTTAACCAGGCATTAAATATAAAACTGTAAGATGAAATGGTCTCAGAGTGAAGACTAATTCTGTAAATTGAGAAAATTAGCTTAAAGTAAAAGCCGCAGTTGCTGATTTTGCTCTTCTCTCTCCCTGTGGACAAGACAAACTCTCAGTTTGGATCTTCACTATTCAATAGGAGGCTACCATCACACTGACACTCTGACATTATTGTGGTTGTGAACTCCTGGCCATCTTGTCCATGGTGGAAGAAGACATGCTGAGCAGTACTCACAGTGTTCTGGCTACGTGACACAACTTTTAGAACATGTTAGGCATAGACACTCAGACTTCTAGAATAATAAAACACATATTTTATAATCATATTTTAAAAAAGCATATGTGTTTATTTTAAAAGAAGTCAGACAACGAGCTATGCTGTGTACTGTACATGGTTTTTAAGATAAAGCATACATTTCTGATTTCAATTGAACTCATTCAAGCACCTAATGAACACTTGCATTCAGTAATTGTTGCTTATGAGTATGTTCCTGTGACAAATTCACATAAACACAGGTTATACTCATATGCACATACATGTATATGTATAATTATGTTTTCTTGTGAAGAGAAAAAACAACAACAACAACAACAACAAAACCTCTAGTCTGAGATTTCTCTGTGCGTATCAGCAATGCTTGGTACAAGACAGATTCTGGCTATAATACGATGTGGAGCCCAGTCTAAGTAATTTCCACTTCTCAAAATATGTTCTTATAAAATAGTATATCAATGCCATGTAAATAACAAATAAATGACAATGTTTTAGGGCTATATTTGTTTAAAAGTCCATCCTTGTGTCGTTTCCTAAGAAGGTTAGGCTCAGATAAATAGTTAAGCAGAATTGTTACATGTCAAACAGTATTGCTAGTAGATAGTTCTATACAAAGGTGACATCATAGTTAAATTAAGAACACGTGTATTTATATATTACTTCTTGGTGGATTTTGAAAATGGGGTCTTCGTGGATATTTAGTTTGTAAACTGATACTGACCCTGCCTCTATCTCCTGCGTGCTGGGATCACAGCATTTGGCATCATACCTGACAAGAAGTACTTGTAAAAACTCAGTGTAAGTGTAGCTCTTTTTTTTGTGTTTTCTTTGAGACAGGATTTCTTTGTATAGTTCTGACTGTCCTGGAACTCACTTTGTAGACCAGGCTGGCCTCGAACTCAGAAATCTGCCCGCCTCTGCCTCCCAAGTGCTGGGATTAAAGGCATGAGCCACCACCGCCCAGCATAAGTATAACTTGTGTTGATTTAAAATGCATAAGTAAATATTTAAACATGTCATTTCATTGAATTTTGTTGTCAAAGTGTAATATAGAGGTGTGTTTTAAGAAACCCAAGCCACCTACATATTTGAGTAACGCTTTAATATTGTATGTACATGAACGCGTGGTAAGTAACAGAAAATAACTCAGGAGCTTAAACTGAAGGCAAAAACAGTGCTAATAATGACAGCTAAGGACTCTGACATCAGTATCTCAGAACACCTTCTTTTCAAGTAAGTTAAATTTATTATAACCATGGAATTTTTTCCTTTATTTAAAGATTAATAGTTTTGTTGGGTATAGTAGTCTTGGCTGCCATTGTGGACTCTTAGACTTGGTAGAACATCTACCCGGGTCTTTTGGCTTTCAGTGTCTCCATAGTAGTAATAGTAGTTGTAGTAGTAGTAATAGTAATCAGGAGCTACTCTCATGGGGCATCCTTTATATGATACTTGGTCTTCTCCCATTGCATTCTTTAATATTTTCTGATCTGCACATTGAGTATTTTGAATGCTATGTGTTGTGGGAATCTGTTCTGATCCTGTCTATTTGCTGTTCTGTATATCTTTTGCATCCTGATAGGCATCTCTTTATTCAGGTTGGGGAATTTTTCTTCTACAATTTTATTAAAAACATTTTCTGTGCCTTTGACCTGGGTGTTTTCTTTTTTTCTATATCTATTATTCATAAATTTGGCATTTTCATAGTGTCCCAGATTTCCTGGATGTTTTGAACCTAATTTTTCTTCTATTTAACAGTTTCTTTGACAGAAGGAATGATTTTTCTATCTTGTCTTCAAGACCTAATATTGTCTCTTCCATATCTTTCAATATATTTATGTTGGAAGAAGAAAAGAAAACATGTAAAGTATAATGATGTTTATTGGCTAAGAACATAGCTGTTGAATTTGGAGTTCCTAACAGGTTGAAACTTTTAACATTTTCTGAGTTAGGGGCTTCTGGGGTTTTCTTTTATAGCCAAGGTGTCTTTCTATAAGACAAGGTGTAACAATGTAGAAATTTCAAGCAGCATAATGTTTACAGTTCAGTCTTTCACAGCACACACTAAGCAGTCAACACACTCCGGTTATTATGATGACGGTATTGACATCAACCACTTCCAAGGGAGATGCCCTGTGGGTGGTGCATCTAGAAAATGCTTCCTACAGAACAGAAGAACTGTTTATAAAAACCTAGTCAGTGATCTGGGAGCTTTAGAAATGTGAATGTGGACTGTGAATCTCTTGAATTTCTAAAGGATTCCAAATTTAATTAGCTACGAAGTCCCCTGCATCTGCTTTGTCCACAGAGAATCTCTTGATATGGGAATTCCCCCCATGTAATTCTTAGGAGTTTCCTTAGGAAAGTACAGACCTATTAATCACAATATATCCAAAACCCAGTGTCCTTAGACTGCTTCATTTGAACAAAATATATAAGGTAATTATCAAATATCAGAGTAGGGGATGTTCGCAAGTGATTGCTCATTACGCTGTCAGTGAGGTAGCCAGGTAATTTTGGGAAAATTTTAACTACATCAAAATCAATATATCTCAGAACATTCTAGATGCTCTAGGAAAACAAAGCATAACCTTCAACTAATAACTTCTGATATCACCAACTGCTAAGTTGGTTTTAGAGATCTGTTTGGTTACAAATATTTCATATTATCAAAAACAACTATGTACTTCAGCATTGGCATTTACAAAGGGGAGTACCCCTTCCACCATAGACAAAAAGACAAAAATTACATCAGAAAAGATAGAGCAATTTAAATTAACATACAAATATGTAAAATCTCTGCGCATGGGAGTGTCACTAAAGCATGACTGTCTTTTACCTCAGAATGATTCAGATACCTACCTGAGGCAACAAATCAGGGGATGAGGGGAACAGGAAGTGATTTATAGGAGGAACAGATGGGTTTATAATCAAGGATGACCAAGTTTGGTTTGCACCAAGAATATACCAGAATTCGTGAATGATTCTTTTGGGGACCAAAGTCTTACTGCATATGCTGAAGTTATCAATCTTTCTTCCTGTGATCAGTTTAGTGAAGAGAGACCCAAGTGATGAGCTTTCTTCTCTAGGCTTTAGAGTTGCCTGCCTGCCTGTATCTTATTGGTCTACTTACAGTTTTGGAAACACACTTTCCTCACTATAATAGAGGATGTACAGAGAACTGCTTTATTTTTCTATGTAGCTCCAAGTTCATTAACACAGCAAGGCCTTGGGCACATCCCATGCTTCAAACCATCTCCAAAGGTCCTGAACTTCCCACAGTTTTTCCCTTTCTACATTGACCTTTGTGGATCCCATTGCCCCTTGACATCACCTGTTCTGGAAATGTTTAAACTCCTTAAATCTGGAGCCAAAGTTAATTTCTTTTGAGTCTCCTGGTTCTGCCTGCAGAGGATGAGTCATTTTGTCATCACCTAAACCCTGGATCCAAACCAGACTGCCATACAATTCCATCATGCCCCATCTCACTCCCTAATTGCTGCAGAGTAGCACATGCAGTACACTCATAGAAGTGTCAGATGTTTGAGGGCAAAAGCTGCAGCTCATTAATTCCTGGCACCCCTGTGGTCCTTTTGTTGTTTATGATGACCTCATTCTGTGGTAGAAAATATTTCCTTCCAGGGGATTAACCTTAAAATCCAGGAGCTTTCAGGGTTTCCCCACTTAGTCTCTGAGTCAGTAAGTAAAATCAATGTTATTACGAAAACCTAAACTCCCCATTCTTGACACTATCTGCACACCCACGGTTTTTCTCAATTATTTTAATACCCACTGCATCTTACATATGCCATTGCTTGTAATGAGCATCTTGGACATGCTGAGTTCACTAATATCCTCTGGATTCTCCTGTCTGTCTCATGACCCCATGGGTCTATGTTGTGTTTTGCTTCATCTGCTGCACTGGGATTTTGTGTGTAGTGCCCCATTACTGCAAGGATTTGTAGTTAGGAATGTGTTTCAAGACTTGCTGTGCCAAGCTTCAGTCCTTCTATGTCTAAGACCGACCTCTTATAGCCTACACTAAGTGTGTCAGAATTGCACAGAGCTCTGCTTGCAGAGAATAAATCCCCCACCATCCTTTAAGAGGGAATATAAATAGCCAGGAGAGACCTTCACAGTGCTTTAGTTGAGCCTAGGAGGTATCTAGAGCTTTGTACTGTGCATAAGGTAAAATTGCATTTTTTATCCATTTCCATCACAGTCTCTTCAGGGAACAGAAGGAGGAAAAACAAATAGTATGACTTTATACTAATTAGAAGAATAGAGGCAAATATAGACGTTTTGAGATTGGACATTTTATGGGCACCATTTTTTCTTCTATCCCCTTCTGCTTCTACACAGCAACTCTGTCTTCCCTTTCCCTGTACCTTGCACAAATATCTGGTCTCTCTATAAATGCATCTGACCTGACTAACAAGTGTGGTTTGCTGGTCTGTGGGTTCAGGGATCCTCACGCTCACAGCTGACAAAAACTGGCTTTCATTTGATTTTATGCCATTAAACGAAAAATACAAATAAACATGTGCTTTGACTCTTATTCCTTCCTTTCATCCAATGGCAAATACAACCAACAGGCTAACACAACAGTGGCATAGCAATTTAGTTTTCAATAAATCTCTCTCTCTCTCTCTCTCTCTCTCTCTCTCTCTCTCTCTCTCTCTCTCTCTCTCACACACACACACACACACACACTCCATTTGTGCTTTTGACAGATGAGATGTTTTATTATTGTACATTTAGTCTCTGCCTTTAGAAGCTAGGAATTTTTCGCTTACCTGATTTAACTAGCTATGCCTGACCTTACAATTAGAGAGCTGTCCTTATATTACAATGCCTATATTCCGTTTCATTAATTCTCTAAGACCACAATGCCTTCGATGTGTCTGGATTGGCAGATGTTGGAGCCAAATACAGGAAGAGCACCTGGTTGTCATTGTTGAGTACCTTGGCATATAATGCCTCCTATCCAAAACATTAATGGGCTGTGACGGGGAGCAGAATCCAGGGTCCCGAACGTGGAGCCTCTTGGATGGCACGCAGTTCCTCCCACACTTCAGGACATGCATGTCCACTTCCAGATGGCAGCTGGTGAGCACGCTGAGGACCACGTTCTCCCAAGTTTATTTTTATCTGAAGATTGTGCTTTTTATATATTTAGCAAAACAGCATTTAAAAGTAGAATAATTTTTTTAAAGAAGGAAGAAAAACTGAAGTTGAGGGAAAAAAACCCTATGCTTCTTTTAGATTTAAGTGAAACTAAAATTAGAATCTTATGTAAGAATCCATATGTGATTGTTCACAAGAACATAGGTCACTTAGGAGGGGAGATGTCCCTACCATGTGAGGGACACAGGGTGTCTTACTGTCTCGAGACCTGAGGTGCAATGAGGAGAGTATATATTTAAGTTTTGGTTACTTTTCTTTTGGCAGCAACAGGAAAGGGTTTGTGAAGGAAGCCGATCATATGTTACAAAGCATGGCAGGTCAGTTGGTTTTAACATTCCCTAACACTGGTGTGCCCTAGCACAAAGGTTTAGTGCAGATGTGTTGCTTCTATGTTCTATGTAAAGTGACCTCTGAGGATTTCCAAAGCTCAACCCAGCAAGTACATCTAGCAGACACTGCAGGTGGTTTTAATGAAAATGTGCAGGTATAAAACAGTTTACCCCCTGTGTAAAGATGAGCTCTTGCACCAGACAAGCTATGCTGAGTGCCACGTTCATTATGGAACTTCCATAGTACATTGGAGAGACCAGTGGTCACCTCTAGCTATTTCTCAATTGCAGATCTTAGTGACACACAAAACCATGGTATTTATTACATGTGAGCTGTGACCACTCATCAGTCCCTATCATCAGAGTTCGTGATGAGGGGTCTCATTGCATCCTTTAAACAGCCCAGCAGTAAAGATGTCATCTCCTTAAACATTTATAAATGAGAAATTAGAGCATCCTACAGTTATGAACTTGGCCTGTGTCTTAGACTCTTGCACAGAACACGTTGAATGTGACGATGCACACTGATTGCTCATGAAAGAGAAACAGATGTAATTTGTTAGAACAAACAAAAAACAAACAAAAATAAACAAGGGATAGCAGAGATGCTCTGAGAGGTTCATCTTCAGGATGCAGTTGCTGCATAGAGGTCTCTAAGTGATCTTTGATCTAGTTTTAAACGGAGACCTGGGCACAGTATGATTGCTATACTCAGTTTGCTCTCTTTTACAAAGGTGTTTTGTAACAGTTGATATCCATTCAAACCACCAATCAACTCAGACAGCTGTACCATGATTTTGCATAAGAGCAATATTGTAGTTAAGTCAGTAAAATTATATGGAAAATGTCTCCATGTATTTATACAATTAGAACACTTACCTACACAGTGGACTTCGTTCACTCCCTCTCCTTCATCCCTCAGTGTTTGCCCTCTGTCCCACATTCTTCATCTGGCTCAATGACAAGTGGTTCACTGGACTTGTAAGCCTCAAAAAAAACAGAAAAATAAAGTATTTCAACAAAGCCCAGGGTATCATGTTAATGTGTTCTGTGAAGAATGAGCTAAAATTACTAGATGAGTAGATAACTCCTGGTATCTTCACAATGTGCCCTAGATAGATTACTCAGAATCATTCTAAGCTTATCAGTTCCAAACATATAGGGTTTTAACTAAAGGAAATAATAGTGGACTCTAAATAATTCACTTTTGTGTAAGAACTTCTTCAGTTCTGCCCTGTTCCCCTCTCTCCTGCTGCCTATAATACTTGAGTTTTGCATGCCAGTGGCTATGGACAATTGGAGCTTAGCATGGCCTAGCCAAGAAAAAGCTGGGTTGGTTGGAGACAACAGCCTCCTTCAAGCACCTTGGCCTCCCGGCTGCCAATCATCAAAGCTCACACTGAGCTTGACCCAGAAAATCGGTTACACAGGAAAAGAGAAAAATTTTCTTCCTTTCCTGCACTGTTCCCTGCTCTCATGTGTACATTTTCAGTCTTTGGACTTAGAAGGAGCAAAAGAAGTTTAAACGGATTTAATGCCTGGCTTCACTCTGAGACACTATTTTCAAAAAGGAACTCCAAAGTCTGAAAATGTGTAAAAAGTTATGAAGGAAATGGTCACTCATATCTATAAGCCCCAGGATATTAACTGTTGTGAGTGAGATCTGATGTGAACTAGTTGCTTACAGGCTAAACGCATGTTTATAAATGGTGACATCTTTAAAAATAAAAAGCACCTCTCCCTGTTATTTTCTTTCCCCTCTCTTTCTCTGCCTCTACTCCCTTCTCAACTCCCCTTCCCACACCCCCCAAATGAAATTCATTTTATACTTAAAAATTTTAAAAACATTTTAAAACCCCTATATTGTGTATGTAATTTCTTATGTGTATGGGTGCTTTTCCAGTGTATCTGTCTGTGCACCACCTGTATTCAGTGTCTGTGGAGGCCAGAAGATGCATTGCATTCCTGGTTGTGAACCATCACAAGGGTGCAAAGAACCGCACCCAGGTCCTCTGTCATTAACCCTTGGCCTCTCAAGCCAGTGTTGATGAAAACAACTGCTTATTTTGAAAATTGAAGAGAATAGGTTTAGATTCCACGATGGTGAAGAAAAATATAGAGAAACAGAAGCTCATTAAAACACATAAAACTAAACTGAAATTTGTACCCTAACCCTTGTATTTCATATATATAACAGAAGTAATTTTGTGTGTGTGTATGTGTGTGTGTGTGTGTATTTAAAGGGGAAGTTTTAGAGTAGCTTACAGGCTATGGTTCAACTAGTCCAACTATGGTCCCATAGTTTCTCTATCCATGGGGGAGGAGTTTTCAGTTTGTCTTAAGTTCTAACTCCAGGAAAGAAATCTGTCAGTACCAGGGTAGATCATGTTGCCAGTATGGGTGAGGCCATGCTCTTCCATGTCCTTTTTTGTGGGCTGCCACAAGGAGGTATGGTCCAGATTTAGTATGGGTCTTCCCACTTCAAGTGCTCCAATCAAGAAAAACAAATGCCTCCCAGGTGTGTCCAGGTGCTTGGGTTCTAGTTCAGATACAGTCACACTGACTACAAAATTGGCATCCCAGCCTTCCACCATCACATCTTACCTTACCCTCCACTGAAGGAGTAATCATCCCTGCTCAAGCTTAAGCCTCTGTGAGAGGTGAGGATGCAACAGGGGCTTCTTAAAGCAGAGTTGTAGCAACCTGTTAAAGGCAGCCTACACCCCAGTTATAACAAGTTACATCTCCTGATGGCCTAGAAGAAGTCAGGAAAATTGAACCTGGGGCCACTGCACAGTATTTGGGTTACTAAACTTACCATTTTCAGTGGAACTTCTCATGCAAAGGTTCTGTGAGTGGCTGCCTTGCTCTCCCTTGTCTCATTATGCAGCTAGATACTTGGCTAATTATTGGGAGCTTAATGTCAAATTGCATAACTTACCCGACACATGTGGGACACAGAAGCACACTTCTTGAGCAGTGCACTGCCCAGGACTGAATGCCAGCAGGCCAGTTGGTTTGTGGCACTGACACTCAGGAGAGGAAGTAATTATTTTAGTAAAACGTGCATCACATTTTGTGCTAGAGAATTCTAATTCTAGGATTTTAAATGCTCTGCCTGCGAAACTTGGAAGTCCTTCTCTAGGCAAGCCTTATTTTCACCCGTTCTTGGGTGCGGACAGAGCTGGGACACTTTCATAGGCTAATGTAAGTGGACAGTCAGAAGTGCCAATGTGCATTAAGAAAATGGGAATCCATTCTGCTTCACGGGTGAATTTGCTCTTTTCCAGAGATGGAATTTATTTGCATATTCTATTTCAATATATGTGAGTTCACTGGAAAAGGTTTGAAATTAAATAAATTATGTGATTAGATGGCAGACATAATAATGGCAAACCTGGTAGCCCATTGCAAATTTAGCTTTCCAAAGGAATTTAAACCGTTGATACATTTGGTGATGATGACACCTGTCCTGTGAAAAGCAAGTGCCAGGGCTCAGAAGTGCCTGGGAGGCTGGAAGGCATGTCTAATAAACTCTATAATCAGCATTCAGACATGAGAGAACATAGGATACACACAGTGCATTGGTGAAATGCAGGTGTTAAGCATACAGCCGGGTTTCCTCCGTGATTTTTCTGCCTCTAAACATCTTTCCTGCGTCCATATGTGTGATCACTTAAGACAAAAGCTCATAATTACTGGAATCACTAAAAGCATCTCTCAGGCCACTAAGTTGCTTTTTAAATGCTGGGGATATCTAATCCTGATTGACTCATGGGAAACTACATGGAAAAACAAAACAACCAACCAATCAGATTCTGTGTTTTAACAACCGTCCTTTATGTATTTCTGAAAAAAAGGAAAGAAAAATCCAGATACTTCTAACTTTAAAGCAAGAATCACCAAATTTAAAAATAATTAGTAATGTTGACTCTTTACTGTAATTTTTAATAATAATAATTTGTGAGGGCAAAGAGCAGAATCGGAGTCACTTGAGTGCGGATGCAATAGTTACTCTTAGGTTAGCATTGTCCCACCACTGACTTCCTGACTGTGATTTGTGCAACTTTCCTGAGTCTTGATGTGTGGTGGTGTGTTCTGAATTCACTATCTCCATATTTTCCTCTCTCGGTTATCCACAGGAAACAGGTACCGCAGCAAGTACACAGAACTTGGGATCTCAGTGACTCATTGTTAGTGCTCAGACCCATTCTGTGTCCTGGCACATGCTGCTTAATGGCATCTGCCTTGGCTGTCAGGCCTTTACCTGAGAGGAGCAGCCAGTGAGTGAGACTGGCAGAAACTCACTCATCTCAATGTGTTACACTTAGCCCAGAATCCAGAAGGAAGAAGGGGTGGTGAAGGAGTCTCCATATGAGCACCATGGAGTCTGTTTCTAGGTGTGCCACAGACTGTAGACAAATTGTAAGATCTGTCTTTGTTTCCTTCTTATTAATCAAATTCTAAGTCCTTGGCCTCAATATACACAGATCTCTGGAGCATTGAAATGATTATGGAATGACTTTCTCTTCCTAATTATCACATTCTAAGTCGAAGAATTATTTGACTTTTCTAGATATTTAGAAATTTTTTTCTAGATATTTAGAACGTTTTTAAATTTTATCATAGCAAGGAAGTTATGGTGCATGTATTGATCACATCTATCTACCCAAAAGGCATGATAATCAATTTATAATACAGATATAAATGCTTCCAGTTATAAAATTTTTCTTTTTTTTTTTTTTTTTTTTTTTTTTTTTTTTTTTTGGTTTTTTGAGACAGAGTTTCTCTGTATAGCCCTGGCTGTCCTGGAACTCACTTTGTAGACCAGGCTGGCCTCGAACTCAGAAATCTGCCTGCCTCTGCCCCCTGAGTGCTGGGATTAAAGGCATGCACCACCACACCAGGCTACAATTTCTTCTTTTTACTGCTCTCTAGAATCCATACACCTCTTTCTCTCTACCTTTTGATATATGTATATGTAAAATGTAAGCATGTGCAATACATGTGTGTCTATGAGCAGGCATATGTAATACACCATGACATACATGATTATGAATGTAGTGCATAGTGGGAAAAAGGAAGGATGGACAGTAAACACTGTGAGAAGCTGTGTGAAGAGCAGCACTGGCTGAGAGAAGCTAGGTCACCCCACATTCATCTACGTCTCAGTATCTCAGCTGTGCTTGTTCACACAAAGATCAATCAATGAGAGAAACAGACGCCCCCATTTCCTACCCTTTATTTTCTGATTCATTGGTCTGTGAACTAACCTGTAACTCCATAGCAGGCACTCAGGCTCCGGGATAATGATAAGATAAAAAAATCAATTATAAGCTTTATGACAACTATGAAATAGAGTAAAAGATCTCGTCCCGGCATTCCAACATCTCAATTCTCCACTGTCTTAAATTGCACCTGGGGAATTCCACAGAATACATGATTTTGATTTTTTTTTTTTTTTTTGGTATTGTATGCAAGTTTTCATTTCACTGCTGCACCAGGTTTGTGTGAATGAACCCAGATGAGCAGGGAGATCCCCATGATCAGTGGACACTCAGTGTTCCGGTCCATTCATCACTACCTCAGTTAGGACTGTTCTTTTCCTAGGCATTTTCTACATCCTTAAAATACAACCTCTTAGCTTTTAGATTTTAATCTTAAAGTTGTTTGTTATACTGATCCTGCTTCCTTTCCATGTGGTTTACCTTGTATAGCAATGCCACCCACTTTCTCAAACTTTGTTTTGTTGTTGTTGGTGGTGGTGGTGGTGGTTTTTTCTTTTGTTTTGTTTTTTTGTTTTTGTTTCTGTTTTTGTTTTAGCTTTCTAGTTAAGAGTTGTGTGCATGCAGTCTGGTGTCTACTGAAAGGCTGAATGCTGCCATGTGGCTTCAGTTTGGGTTCAGGTACACAAATGTTGATATTTACAAGGCACCTTAAAAGAGTCAGTATTAACCCAGTAGAGTATAACAGCAGCTGGGCTGTCAAGACTGGCCTGTGAGCCCAACACTCACAGCAAGAGTGTAGGAGGGAACCTCTAACATTTTCATGTGCTGCATAGGTTGTTACTGTATCAGATAAAGTTTCTATGCATGTGTCAGTGGAGAGCTGAGTTCCTGGATCTTTGCATCATTGGTGTGCATGTGTGTACATGTATGTTACTTTGTGAATGTATGTGACTCCCAAACCTCAAAAGCAGCTATTTGAACTCTGCCTTTTCCTAATTGCTACTTTGAAACCACCCTATGGATACATAATGAGTGTTACTTCCTCAATAGTTTTTCTTCATGTGCTTTGCAGATAGTGACCCATTAGTAGCCATTACTGCTAGTAAGCCTAGGGATATACTATGCTGGACATGTGATAAGTCCTTTGCAGTGCTTTGAGGAAACCACAAGAGATCTGTGTTAAACTCTTTGTTGCCATTTGCAAAGAATAATTAATGAGTTGCTGAGTTGCATTTTTAAAAGTTAGCATTGATTTACATTTAAGAGTAGACAATCAATATGGCATTATTGATTAGTAATAAAACTATAAAAATTTTATATTATTTCTTCATCCTATATGGCTCCCTTACTCCAGCACGCTGGCACCCAATCCTTTATGAACCTATGGAGGGAGCGTTTATTACAGCAAGTGGTCTTCTGCACTTGATTTTCTGCTCTCTAACAACAACAACAACAACAACAAAATCTCTCTATCCTCACTGGACCACAGGCTTCTGGAGATAGCAGGTGAGCAGGCTGTAGCCAGCACCTGCTGGCATCAATCAAGGTTTTCCCTTGATGACGTCGCATTGCCTGTCCATAGCAAGGTGAACACTACTGGGATCTCAGTGGAAATGAAAGGATTGTGTGTACTAGGGATGGAGAGAGCAGTCACCCTCCCTCTCTACTCTGTAATAGTGGTGGTACATTTTTAGTTCTTCATAATAATTCCTTATGCCTTTCAAAAAATTGAAATAAAATGATAATATATTAGTAATTGATACAAATTATTGATTTTACTATTCCTAGTGTATTTTATCCCCACTTAAAGCTATGTGAAGTCAGGTCAGAAAGAGTTTAAGTGCGTGCTCAAATTAATTTTCTTCAAAAGAAACTAAAATTTTTACAGAGAATTAAAAAACACTATGTCAATTTTTGAAAAGCTGTGACAAAAGGAAAAAAATTAACTAGAAGGAAATCGAGGTCTTTCTCTTTTTATTACTTTCCTAATTTTAAAATCAAATATTTGATTTAAGAAAACTATGTATTCTCTGCAAGTAGGAAGTTTATATTGTGGATTGTGATGTCAATGTTTTGAGTTGAGAATTGTTTTTTGAGGGGGGAGGGGTGGACATGTTTGTATTTTGAGGACTGCTTCTTTCTTAAACTGCAATTCCACAGAACCTAGAAATTAACCCCCTTCCAACCTTGTGGGACCTCTCCCTTGTTCCCACTGGCAGCTGGCTCTCCATCCCCATCATGCCCTCGACTGCTGACAGCTGTGGGCAGTGCCTGTAATCAATGTTTGCAGTAAAGTTCCTTGCTTCCAAAGACATGACAAGAGCCTGGTACCTGCTTTCCACTGGTTTTTATTTCCATTGACCTCTTCTGGATGGCATACCATATTTAATATTTAGATTTTCATGATTTTTTTCAATATACCATGTACTTGGTCTTTGCGATCAGAGTTATGCCTCACATGTGAGAATGCGTCTTTTCAATATTGACATGCACACAGGTTTTCAGAGGCCTCATTTCAGGGCAGACTCTGTTCCAGAATGAAGCCTCAGGTTCTGTTGTCGGGCCAGGTCTCAGAGGCAGGCTGTGCTGAACCTAAGAGAGCCCAGAGATAAAGTAAACAGCAAAGCAAAGAGCACACACTGCAGGGTAAGCTCTCCTTTACATGGTCTGGAAAATTGATCATTGGTTCATTCTTTGGTGCTATTTAAATTGAAAAGGGCCTTTATGTCATACTGTACAAAAAAAAGTATATTTTTTCAAATTAAGAAGTGATAAAGTTAAATGCAGTTCCCCTCAGATGATGGCAATCACAAACACTAACAAAAAGTGCTTTTAAATCCATGAACAATGGAATATATTTAGGAGGAAGTGAAGTTTCAAATTATATTATTGATCACACATGAGAAATTTATACTTTTTAATTTGATAAAGATTAAACAGGTGTAAATTTTCTGAACAATTTCCTCCAAATCAACTTGACCTGTCAATAAAAACATTACACAGAATCAAATGCAATTATTATGAGTATTTAATACTTTAAAAAGAACAAATACATTATATTTGTTTAATTATATTCACACTTATCAACTTTACCCAATGTTCAAATTTACATATGAGGTAAAGACAATTTATGAAGAAAATGGTCAATGCATAACCACCGTTCTATGATAGTGAACAGTGTGATGCTCATGTCTCTGCAATAAACTAGAAACTTGGAATCATAGACTCAAGCTTAGATTTGAATGCAGATGTAAGATCAGGCAATGTTGCCCAGCCTCATGAGTGCTGCCTTGAGCACTGGTCTCATAGTAACTGGACACCTTGATAACTAGGGGCTGTGTGGCCTACTCAGCTCACAGCACAGTCCCAGCTTGGGACGAACCTTAGTCATGGAATTGGCATATGCAACAGAAGACTTTGTAAGAAAGCAGACTGAATGAGACACAGGACTCATGAAGAAAGCACATTTAAAGCTGATGCCTGAAGCTCAGGGAGAATGGTTTGGACTCCTGACACAGGAAGTGTCTATTGAGCATGTGATCTCAGAGCAAGGCACGACATAGAGATCTGAGGGGAATGGGGCCTCCAGCTGCATGTACACTAGGCCATGGAAATGGGAAAATGTTCCTTAGAGATTTTCAGAAGGCAGAATCAGTAACCATATATGAAAGAGATGCTTTTATACTCGGCTTCATGTTGGAGCTGAGACCCACTTGTCCCAGCCTGACTATTCTGACCTACTCAAATATTCTACCATTTCTGCTATTATGTCATCCTCCCAGAATAGAAAAAAAAAAAAAAGATTGTGCTGGAAGAGGGGGAGGTAATGGTTCAATTACCATGAAAAGTAATCTCCAAATTGTCTGCAGGAGCTAATGATGGACATTATTAAACTTGAAATGTTGAAGGATAGGGTGGACTGTGAAACCCTGTTCAAAGTTGAATTCTTAAGAATAGAAGAGATTTTCCCAAATAATGATGGTCTTGTTGAAGCCTGGATTGGGCATTTTTATATTCCTTTCCAGCCCTGTAATTTTGTGATGTCAAAATAATTGGAACTCAGAAAGAGTGTTTTAGAAATTGATATCTACCCATGACGCAAAACTCAAAAGGAGATGAAATTCTGCCGTCTGCATGCTTCCTAGATGGAGAGACAGAAACCACCCCCATTCAATCATGTTTTTCACATTTGAGAAAAATGATCTTGATCCTGTGATGTTTGGGTCATGTATTAAGATATTTGTCACACAAATCACAGCAATAGAAAAGCCATCCCTGTGAATTTTATTATTCCTAGTATATATTCTTATTATATAGAGTATCTGTGTATATAATACTGGATATGCATGTATAGTATATACATATATGCATATAGTAGCCATGGTATTTATTTATTTTCTAAACAATAATCAAAAGCTATAATTCATATGCACTGTATTCTGCTCTTTAGAATATAGCATAAGGTTTAAATATGTATTAAGTGATTAAGTAGAGATAATATGTAATTAGTGAAAGTGTATGCCTGCAAAATAATATGTTAAAAGAAGTGTATTCTCAAATAATGGTTTAATGTATGAGTAAGAATCCACTTAGGAAGAAAGTGGGCAAGGATAGAAAGGGCATCTTATGTGGTAGAGAAATACAAGAGGCAAGCTTTGTAAGACTAGACGAATAGATTAGATTTCTATTACAGAAACTATTATATTATAACCTAAGTATTTAGGATTTTGTTTTGTAAGTAGCAAAAGACATGGGGCTTTCCTATGTAGGCAGAGGATCTAGGAAGAGAAGGTCATTTAGGGTGGTCATACTGCAGAGGGAGCAGCTGAGGCTGAGTCAGTGCCATTGGGGATAAGGCATAGAACTCGCTGAAAGCCATGTTGATTGCTTAGCTCTCTTCCTTTTTAATGACTTGTTATTCACACACACACACACACACACACACACACGCACGCACACACACATCAGTTTCAAGATAACATCAACGTCAGGGTTACCACCAGGACCCAGATTCCTTATCTAGTATAACATATTAGGTTGACAGTGTTCTAAGGTCAGTTCAGTGTTCAGTTCAGTTGCTGAATCGTTTTTCTGGGACTAAAAACTCCATTAAAAATTCTAGTGTACGATCCCTTGTTTAGAAACCCTTAGACTCATCCACAATTACAGCTGCCTTCACATTTTCTTCTCTGCTTTGTGAAAGTTGTATTTATTTTTTATTTCTGTGAGTCTCTCTCTCTCTCTCTCTCTCTCTCTCTCTCTCTCTCTCTCTCCCCCTCTCTGTGTGTGTGTGTGAGACTTTATGTATATATGTATACCATATACATTCAGGAACATGGGGAAGCAAGAATAGTGTGTTAGATTCCATAACTACAGTTGTGAGCAGCCATATGGGTGCTGGGAATTAACTGTGTGTTTTCTGCAAAAGGAGTATACACTCTTAACACTTGAGCCACTCCTCCTGCCCCTCAGATTTATTTAAGGGTATTTAACACTTATTTTTAAATTGTTAAGTTTTGGAAATGAAAGGTGAATATTTCTATATTATGAATGTTAAACAATAATATGTATAACCTTGGAGAAGCAGAAACATGGTGTCAGAGCTTATATAAAAATTTGAAATATCTCTGTCAAAACTGTTGCCGATAGCTACAAAATGGACCTTGATCATTAGATAGTCCCAATTAAATACACAAGAAATTTATAAGGTAAGAAGAAATGAAAGGCAATGCTTGTTAATTCATGGGTTCTGGAGCTGTTCTGATTTTAAGAAATGGTACATTCACTAAAAACAGACTCAGAAGTACTGTGATGGACTGTTAGAACAAAATAAAACAATGTGAATATTAGAATGAAATAAAACAATGTGCTTTCTATTTTCAGAAAATTCATAGGAAAGTAGAATATGGTGATCTTGGTCTGAGGAGTAGAAGTGGTGTCATTGAATATTCTGGAAGTCTCTGTGGGAGAGAATATCTGCATTTGATCATTGCTAAGGTTTTAGCAGCACATGAGAGAAGAGAGGGTATTGCTCTTCCATAGGTGATCCAAATGCTGCAGTTTGGAATATACCAAGTAGGCTACTGTGCCGGTAGCTTGTCAAGAATAGTGGAAGTGAAAAGGGGTGTTGGGGAATGTAGACTTTAAACCAAAAGCAAGCGTTGAAGTCAGACAGTGGGAAAGCTAGCACAGCAGCAGAAGCAGCTTGGAATTTCTCCCAGAGATTAGACACAAGTAAGGTGTCCAACTCCATGTCCTGTGATTAGAGATTTCAGAGTCAGAGGCTAGTATGTATATCATGTGTGGTATGAGAAAAGAGATTAAAGATAAAATGTGGACTAATCAGGTTGTATTTATATGTTTAGGCATGTTATGTATGTTACACACATATATAGCAACAATTAGACCACAAATTTGACAGAGAGAGCAAAGGGGGTGGGTGGATGGATGAGATTTCATGGAAGAAAGGGAAGGTAAGAAATGGTATAATTATATTATAACCTCAAAAAATAAATATATAAAAAATAAATTAAATTATCAAACATTGAAACTGTAAGAAAAGTGCAAAAAAGACAATGGAAGCAACAGGTTGTAGGGGGATGCCCTTTTAGATTCGAAGTCCAGATATTCATATAACACTACAAAATTTCTAGGTTGTGTAACTGGGACCATACTGATATTTGGAAATGTCAAAGGAAAAGAATTTTTGGAGTAAAATTAATTTGATTTTAGCCATATTGACTATGGCTAATGGAAAGTTATTGGAGATATAAGCCAGAAGCTAGGAACGGAAGTGAACCTCCATGTTTTGTTTTGAGAGATGTCAGGTAGAGGAGGCATTGCTGCCATGCAAGTTTCATCCAGGAATAATTGGACTGAGAAGGAAACAAACTGCAATCATCTTGAAAGAAGCAAGCAGTAATAATTTAGAAAAAATGCAGTTTTACAGGAATAAAAGGAGAAATGATTTTTTTTTTTTTAAGGATCAAGGAAAACAAAAACTGGAGAGAGGTCAGCTGAGAGTTCAGCCTCAGCTCTGGAAAGCACTTACCCATAATGCGCAGGTCAAAGCTCAGGAGTGAAGAATGTATGTGGCACAGCAGGGGCCACTCTGGAAGCAAGATGCTCTTATTTATTGTTCTGTCTCTTGAAACTTTTATAGTCCCTGGAACTTTGAGGGAATAAAAGATTAAAGATTCACCCAGGTAAAGACTGGTGAGAAGGAAAATGATAAAGAAGGCAAGATCCCCTTTGCCTTGGAAGAGAATGCCTGCTACTTAAGCTAGGCTTGTGGGAGAATGTGAGATGGCTTCTGAGGTAATTTGCTGAGGGTGTGGGGGAAGAGGGAGGAGGGAGGGAGCCCGTGTCCGGCCAGAGTTCCTGTGCACTGGGCAGGTGGACATGGGAGGACTGCTGGACACTTTCCACTTGGCCCGGGTGGGCATCTGGCTGTGTGAAGCCACTGACCTCATATGGCGGGGTAGACCGCGATACCAGGTTCTCAGTCTCCAGCATACCACGCTGGATAGGCAGAGGAGCTGAGAACAGAATAGGAGATACAAGAAGAAGGCAGAGGGAGAGAGATTCCCAGGAAGGTGAGAGCTCCTGACTGGAGCACAGAAAGGCCTTCTGATTTGTTAGGAGAAAGCCTATCCCATCATCCAAGCACAGCTGGCCTTGATGAACAGAGACCATCTATGGTTTTAGAGCTTTATTGTAGAAAGGCAGAAAGGGAAAGAGAGAAAAGAGCTAGAGAATATGGTGAAAGCTTAGAGAGAGGTAAAAGCTGAGAGAGAGAGAGAGAGAGAGAGAGAGAGAGAGAGAGAGAGAGAGAGAGAACTCAAGGTGGGACCAAGCAGCCCCTCTTATCCTCTTATAGTGGGCTTGTTATCTTGCTGTTGCTAGATAAATGGGAGGAGTCTAGCCTGAAGGTCAGAAGCTTGGGACATTGTGTACTTAACTGAAAGTCATGAGCTTCTCTGTAGGGGCAGTAACTTTGACAGGAGCCAGGGGTCCAGGAAACATGAGGGAATGCCTCTAGTACCATGTAGGTTTGGAATTACCACCCATCATGTTCTACCAAAGTTCAGACCTCAACTTGACTGGAGACCAGCCCGTCTGTACATAGCCTATTGCCCCACAAATGACTATGATGATTTCTGTGATGGGTGACTTGGTCCTCAGAAGTCCCTGGGAAGCTTCAAATCATCTCTGTGGGCAAGTTTGAGAAAAAGCAAAGAAAACCAGAGTGGTTTTCCACCTGTGGGATGCAACACTGAGGGGATCACAGGACCTTTTCATATGAGTCACAAAACACCATTGAATATACAAACATTTCCATTACAATTCATAACAGTAGCAAAATTATAGTTATGAACTAACAACAAAAATAATTTTGTGGCTGGGGATCACCACAAAATGAGGAACTGTATTAAATAGTTGTAGCATTAGGAAGGTAGACAGCCACTCCCAAAGAAAGAGCAGCAAAGGCTGAAACGTTGCAGCATTGCATGGTCTTAACATCTCCATAAAAATAGATGGGGTCTTTATGGCTAACTTGACTGAAAGCATAATCTCAAGATTATGACCTAACAAATACAGCACTAGAGTTTCCTGGTATCATGGGGGAATCCACAATGATTTGCCACTGAAGGAATCAGATTTTAATAAGGTTTATAAGATTAGGTTTTAGTTGTTGTGCCCAGAGATTGGGTTACCATTGTTTCTGAACTAAGTTTGTGTTGCGTTTTCCTTAACACTGCTGCTCATCTGGGTTCCACAAAGGCTGTGGGGGATTTGAAGCATGGGATTAGCATGGTAATGACTCACCAGTGGGAACCTAGCAAGCTGGGTGGAGAAATTGTGGAGTTCTGAGTCAGAGTCTCCAGGAGATAAAACCAGGTCGGCCATTTTCCTCCAGTGCATGGCTGGTCAGGCCACCAGGGCAGAGGCACAAGCACAGGAACATTCTGGTTCCTTCTTTTTAATATTTCCCTGAATGGAGTCACAGGGATTTCTCATGGCATATCCAGCCCTGCCACACATGTGCTGTTCTGAAGGCCTCATCATAGCTCTCTAGTGTGATCTGGATGTAGCTCTGTTGTGAGCAGAGGAGGCTTTCTCCTGAACCGTGGAATTCTCACATTCTCTGATACAGTACTTTTCCTTGAGCTCATGTGTTGGTTTTGATTTGGTGATGCCCTTCTAGATAATGGCCAGGGGTTCACCCAAGCAGCAACGTAGTAGATTCTTCCCCTTCCATAGGGTGTATCAGAAGCCATCTGAGAAAAAGAATTACCACCGAAAATTTTATAATAGCAACAAGCTTTTCTGTCCACACCTTGGCTCTGGACACCTTAGAGAATAGACTTCTTAAAGGTTGAGACATTGGCACAACAATCTTTTGTTTCTCATTTTAAATACCCCGTAGACCTCAGGTTTATAAAGTCATGGAAACTTGTTTGACACATATCACTGTTTTGGGAAATATCTATTTGCTCAAGTGTTCTGAAATACTACTGACCACTTGTGACTACTAAATGTTGAATTTGTGAGCATTATGAACCGAACTACACTATGTCTTTAAAATTCACACTATATTTTACAGAATTAATATAAATGTGGTTATGAAATATTCATTAATAATTTCATGTCATTGCGTGTTGAAATAATGTTTTAGATATACGGAGCTAAAGAAAATGTATTGTCAAAATTTATGTCACCTGAATCTTTTCACTATCTGCAGTTTAACTGAGACTACTAAGAATATTAAAATTGCAAATGTGATTCATGTCATTTATATAGGGAGGTACTGCTCTCAACTTGCAATTATGGGCGTTTTGAAGACTATCACACATTAGTGAATCCTTCACATATTTAAGATACTTTTAACAGTGAAAATCTTTGGATCTTGCAGCAATTTATATAGTCTCATATTTTATATTTATTTTTGATATTTGTGAAATATCACCTGCAATTCAATTTATGCAGTAAAACTAATAGGTATGGATATACAATATTTAGCTTGTAGAATCTATGGTTTTAATACTCTTCTTTCAAAATGAAAGCTAAGTAAATTATTTTTGTAGTAAATGTAGAATAATGCTTTAAATGCAGTAGCTCCCCTATTTTCTGCCATTCAGTAAACACCCATAATAGGCACATTTTAGAATATAAAGTTTGATGTTTGTCTCTTACTAAAAATAATTTTTAATCTAATGGATTAAATAAATGAGAAGACACATTGCTGGTAAATGCATTCTGTTCTAGGTAATAAAACCAGAGTGTGAATAATGAGCAAAGAAACTCAAAAGAGCAGAACCCATATCCTTGGATGTCTGACAACCCTTTGTGGCCATCACATAAACAGGGGATGCAGACATTCCACATATAGAAGGCGCTAGGGAAGGAACCACAGAACATACCATGAAAAGAGTGTTTCATACAGAGATATTAATGTGAGTTCTGGCTCCACTCAAGAGGAAATAGAAACTAAAGAAGAAGGTAACAGAGGCAAAAGCTGAGGTGAGGCCAGATATGTGACTATGTTAACTCTAATGAAGCATAAGGGAGTAGTGGGGGAGGGGAGGTAAGCAAATTCCACAGGTCAGTACAGTGGCTCAGATATTGTTTATGGAGCTTGTGTTTCATAAGGAGTGGGGTTGGATCAATCAAACCATGAAATACAGAGGGTATCCAGCTATCTATGTCTCTCATATGCCACTAGCTCTAAAGACAGAAAACACAAAGACATAACAATACTGATTCTAGGGAACACTGTTGAGTGGAATGTACTGAACCAGGAAGGCCTGAGAACACCATCTGGTTGTCACTTATGTAGATGCCTTGGGCATAAAGAGAGGGAATGCCATCACTGTATTTAAGATGTAGTCACATGGAGGTGGTGTGATGAGAAGCCGCTCCCCATGGAAAAGAAATGTAGAGGAACAAGAGCCGTAACTAACATTTTTTCCCTTCATTGTTTGGGTTTTCTGGGCAGGGTCTGTATAGATGAGACAAGATGTTCTTACCTGAAACTGTCATTGATCCTCCTATCAGCCTGACTAGTGGAAACCAGATCTTCTTGTGAAAATAAAAAGTATTAGTGATATATCCAGACAGAATTCATTTTGTGTATCTTACCAAATTACCAATATAAGCTGTGACCATGGTAGACCAGGGCTGTTCTAAAAGACACGCTTTTAAATATCCCACTAAACTACAATCATTCTAGAAGTGATAAACGACAAGAAACACAGTACTATTCAAAATTATGTAAATAAACTATAAAGATATGCATTTTGGCAGGCATTTTCGGTCTATGGCCAACAATTTTTTAGGAACATCCTAGTGGGTGTGAGCATTAGATACTATGATGCCCTTACAGGCAGATGGGAAAGATGAAGGTCTCACTGGAAGGGTATGTGCATATATACCACTTGAGTTGTAATAATTACAGCCAAACTCTATGAATAAAACTATTGCACACATTTGAGGCAAGGGCAGCATTTTTGTTGACCATTGTTTAACAATAACATCTTTCTCTGCAAATTTGATGTTTTCCAGTACCTATGGCACATGTAATTTAGCTTTTCTTTTTTCCATTATATTTTCATTAAATATTTGGAAATTTCACATCATAAACTCTGAGCACTCATTCCTAAGTTTTTCTAGGTTCATCCCCCACCCAACCCTTGTGACACCTCTTCCACAAAAAACAAGTCCAATTTGTGTTGCCCATATAGTCATTGGAGCATGGTCCAATTCAGCCATTTTCCATTAACTCGCCAAAATGACCAACACAAAGGGAAAGAGCAGAGGCACCCAGTATATGTTCACTAGGCCTTTTAGGAAACATGGAGTTGTCCCTTTGACCACATACATGAGAATCGACAAGAAGGGTGATATTGTAGACATCAAGGGAATGGGCACTGTCCAAAAAGGAAAGCCCTATAAGTGTTACCATGGCAAAACCGGAAGAGTCTACAATGTTACCCAGCATGCCGTGGGCATCAATGTAAACAAGCAAGTAAAGGGCGAGAATCTGGCCAAGAGAATCAATGTGCAGATTGAGCACATCAAGCACTTGAAGAACAGAGCTAGATTTCTGAAATGGGTGATGGAGAACAATCAGAAGAAAAAGGAAGCCAAAGAAAAGGGTTCAGCTGAAGCGCCAGCCTGTGCCACCCAGAGAAGCACATTGTGTGAGGACCAACTGAACAGAGCCTGAGCTGGTAGAGCCCATTCCATACCCATTCATGGCCTAATGTACAAAATGGAAATGAAGGACCTGGATGGCAAAGTGTTTTCCTTAGGTTGGAAAGAAAACAACCAAACAAACAAAACTGAGTCCTTCCTTCCCCACAAACAATCCATCAAATCATTTGTAGAGAGCTACACTTCAGCATCCTTAGCACTGTGTTAAGAATTCTCTTTGATGACTTTCTAGGTAGGCTGTTACTTTTCTTTCTTTTTTCTTTTTCTTTGTGGTGGTGGGGTAGTGGTTGTCAGATAGACCTTCTATGTCTGTCTTTCCCAACGGTAAAGGCTGAAGTTATTAATACCCTGGCAAAAGTAGTTTCCTTGTCCTTTAGAGAATCAGCAAGAGCACAGTTAATGAACTTCCACATAGTTTCTGGCTTTTCTATATAAGACCAACAACTTCACTATAGCCAACTTGCTATTTGTTAGCAAAACTATTAAAACTGCACCACAGACATTTGGCCCTGACAGAAAATGAATGTTGTAGACACACTAGAGGCAAATGTTGATAGCACTCCAATTGTTAACACTAACATTGTGTTGTGGAGACAGAAGAGCCTTTAAGAGTAATTAACACAACATGCATACATCAAGTGATGGACTTTGTACATTGGCCAAGTTAGGGTAATTGACCTTAGGGTGTACATCAGAGATCAGAAAGGGTCAGGGAAAACCGCCAGGATACTTAGACATACATGAGGATTTACATGATGGCCAGAGCCTGGAAAAACAGTCTCTGATATAAAAGTATAAACATGAGAAAACTGACCTTTTTTGAGAAACCCCAAATGTGCCATCAGAAAATACTCCTAAAGTCTTTGTTTTGATGTTTTACAAAAGAGAAGTAAGGCCTTCCCGCAAGGATTGTGGGGGATATACTGACCAATCAACTAAACATATAATTAAATGTTCTCGGTAATATATTTACTGGTGCAATTTATGTTCAGCTGTAAACTTTATTTCCAGAAGTTTAAAGAACAAGCTGGAAGGATTTTTAATGGACTTGGGTCATTTTTAAAGATGTATTAAAATCATTAATAACACTCGCAGCCATGAACGTGCCAGCCATGGAATGCCATTACTCATTTGTCCTACTCAGGAAACAAAATGCCGCTGTTGGATTGATCGAACCTGCAGCTGGATCTTAGCGGCTCATTAATTTTTATCATATGTTGAGTATTCTGACCCTGTACATCAGCTTTCGAAATAGCCACTTGTCTTCCTTCCTTCTGCAAACAGCTACTGAAGCATTTTTAAAACGCGGGTCTAATTTATGTTGTTTTTGCTGAACATCTGTGAGTGGAAAGCTGGCAAACAAGGGTTGCAGCTTATGTGCACTTGGGGACTCGTCCACCTCTGTAAACTTCTTCCAGGATCAGCTCAGGCAAACATGACTACAAATTGAAGTAGGGCTTTGATGCCTTAGCTCTTCATTTCTACTGCTTCCTCTTACAGAGCCTACTCCACATAAATGTACTATTTTTCTCTTTCTGCCACTTGAGTGTCACAGGGAAAAGCCCATGGTCATAGAATGAGAGGTCCATAACCTGCAGGAAGAGCTGCCTTCATAGAGAAGCAGGTTGAAGTGCCACGGCTCAGTGTCACAGGGAGCTGTGGTATTGCTCTAGGGACTTAAAGCATTCTTATTAGACATGTTCTGTTATTCCAGCTAATTTTGTCTCCTTTCTTGTCTGAATTGAGTAACTCAATTCTCTGCTCCAATTCAATTCATGCTAGACCGTCAGGTTCTTCATGTATGCTGTAATAGTTTACAACTTCAAAAACAGAAGAACTCATTGGAGGAATGACTGGTGTGAGTGCACGTCTTGGGCACAATCAGATAAGAAGATATGTAGCCTTTGCCTACTCTCTAATCCATATGTTTCCATTATGTTTAGAGCCATATTCTTACATTTTTATAACATTTAGCTTTTAAGACTATATATATTCAAAATGGATATATGTGTATATCATTTATTATATTGGATTATATAATCTTAATATGCATATACAACTGGTTTAGTCTAATATTCCCTCTATGAGTTTTTCATTTGGTATTGGATAACCAGTTGGTATACTGTTCCTTAGAGAAAGACTATTTATCCCAGTTCACTTTGACATGTCAATATTTGTCCTCATTCAGCTCATGTTCAGGCAGTCACGTTGATAATACTCCTAACATTACTAGGAAATGAAAGCTAATGGAGAACTACCCAGTTCTTTGGTTCTTTCACTCTTCTGTCCGTTTTGCCACAAGGATCCCTGGCCCTTAGGCACAGGAGCATTCTGCCACTGTGTTCATTGGGACTGGGCTCCACAATTGGCATTTTGATTGATTGTGGCTTTGTAATGGTCTCCATCTGTTGCATAGTGAAGATTCATTGATACGGGGTGAGAACCTCATTTATCTGTGGGTGCAAGGGCAAAGGATTAGAAAGTAGTTAGGGATTGTCCTGTTTTTGTGAAGTGTCAGCTGTGGGAGTCCCCTCCTGAGACTATGATGTCCCTAACCTTGGGCAGGTGTTCTGCCATTTTTATTGACCACAATCTGTGTTCCTTTGGCTTTCTCTAGACACTTGAAGATTTATGATGGATACTTTTTCTGTGTGTTGCATGTCACAATCTGTATCTATATTAACAGTATCTACCAGCCCTTGCAATTTAATCTCTTTAATCTTGTACTCCCTTCCATGTTATGTTATCCTTACCCGAACCCCAGTCTTTCTTCTCTCCTGTTTTCCTTTCACATCATACCTGCCCACTTTTAATTTCTCTTTTACAGAGAAGGATGTGGCTTCTGACTTATGTATGTTATGTGCTTTGGGATGAGCACTGGGGTTTTCCTAAGGGCAAATCAGAGACCAGCAGGCATCTGATGCCAGGTACCAGGCATAATGTATGGGTTTGATCACAAACTCCCTCTGCTGTTACAGGTGTCAGATTGTTCTTTTGTTTGTGCTCATCTGTGGCCTGGAAGTGAGTGTCCTTAGTGAACAAGAAATAAGTCTTTTCTCATTAGCTGCTTAGGGCTGGAGAAAAAAAAAATCTCCAAATGATTTTAAAATACCCAAAGTGCATCCTTTCGAATGAGTAACTATGCTTTCAACTTCCATGTGGCAATGCTGATTATGTTATAAACAAACTGGCAGAGAGTTAATTACACAGAAAAGTAGCTAAGAGACTCAGAAAGTAAATGGCTTTGATAAAACAGATTTTATAAAATTCTCCTAATTTCTCAATTCATTCCAACATTTGAGATTTTCCCTTGGCCAGGAATGGATACAATTTTCTTCTCTTTTGTGCCACCAAGTATTTTCCTGATACTCAGTAGTTGAAGTGTTGTGGGGAACTCACTTCAGCTGGTGTTTCTCCAATGGATGTTGTCCCTGCACAATCCGAAGATATCACAGACTGTTCTTGGCACATCTCTCCTGGAACAGTGGAGTGTGGAGGTCATTGACCCATTCCCCTTCTGTACCTCCCCCAGCACCAGACATCTTTACATCTTTGGTCAGTAGGTGTACTCACTGATTATTAGCATTATCCAGTCTCTCTCTCTCTCTCTCTGACAAGACTCTCAAGCAGCTCTTTCAGTACCTCCCTACATCTTGTCTCTTTTTTCTGAGTCTAGTTAGCTAAGGGTAAAGACCATATTGGATTAGCAGGTCTGGGGAAGAATTGGACCTTAACTCTTTGAGGCTTCAAGGCTATTAAAGCATCTTTACTAAAATGGCAGTGCCTCTTTCTGGAAACTCCTTGACTTCCTAAGCACTCACATTTCTGTTTTATTACACTGAAGGTTCATAAAATATTTCTGTTTTGTGAATAACAAAAAAGATATTGTGGATTTCACTCTTACAAACTATTGTACTGCCCGCTTGTTCCTTCTCTGAGGTTCCTACATTCTCTTTCTGATCCTCAGAACTTTGCACCTGCTGAAAGGTTCTGAGTTATCTGCAGCATAATCGTAACATGAGAAAGGAGGCCCCTTGGTCTTGTGAAGAACATAGCCCAGTACAGGGGAGTGCCAGGACCAGGAAGCAGGAGTAGGTGGGTTGGGGAGCAGGGTTGGGGGAGGGTATAAGGGACTTCCAGGATAGCATTTGAAATGTAAATGAAGAAAACATCTAATTTTTAAAAAGTCAATAAAAAAATAAAGTACTCCTTTCTACTCTAAAGGTGAGAGTGGATCTTTAGAATCTGGAGACTCTAGGGGGGCACCTATGGAACAACAGAGCATTGTGGGGAGGGGTCTCTTTCATGCTATAGGTAACTTGGGGAAATGGGAGGATGGGACATTTTGAAGCACCTTTCCTTGTAGACCATCTTCACTACACTCCTCAATATCTGGAAGCTCTCTGCATGTATCTGGAATTTGAAAACCTTTCATGTCATATGTTCCTGGAAGGGAACATAAAAATGAAAGCAAAAAATAAAAGTGGGAACTGGGCAGCATGGGAAGGGAAGCAGCAAAACCAGAACTGGAAGGAGCTGCAGAGAGAAGAGACTCATCTGCAGAGCCAACCAGACATGATTAAGGACACGTCTTGATAGTGAGGTGCGGCGTCTGAAGAAGTAGAAACTGAAGCTTAGGCATTCACTCTGCCAAGACAAATGCTTCTTTAGAATCCCATAATGTACTATTGTGTGGGGCATATCTGCGAGATTAATGGCCAGCTGTGGGGAAGGCCTGGAGCCCAACTTTAAGCCAGTGATAAATATCCTGGATTTAGAGGATTAAATGTTTTTGTAGCTGAGCTATATTTTATGAAATGATAAAAAACAATTACCTTTCCACATACAGAACTCTCACACACTGAAACCAAATTTAATTAGCTTTGCTTTTCCAGATAAGATTGAGGTAAAAGAATAAAAATATATGAGTGTTTCAGGATTTCTAAGTCCTGCAGATTTCTTCACCTTTCCTTTCACAGAGTTTCCTATTCTATTTTAGCTAACATGTTTCAACTGTTTCCCATTCTAACTTCCTTCCTGTGCAGAAAATTACCCCTGTTTAAACATGAGAAGCTCTGGTGGTTGAAGAAATGTGTTTTATTGAGTTTATCATACTGACAAGTATGTTAAAACAATACCAGTTGTCTACCAATTAGAGAGTGTTTAAGCAATCTATAAATGCCATCGTTCCTAGGGCTCTGGGGAGCCACAGGTGTAAAATAAAGGAATTCTTAACAGATTCAAGATGGTTCTTCTTGCATTTAACTGTGTATATTGCACCATGATCTCCATATCTAAATGATTTGATGAAACAGTGTATAAGACTCAGCGATGAAAAGTACTGGATAATTTTGCATAGTACCTATGATCAATTCCTAGCACTTCCATGACACTGCAAAGTCATCTATAACTCCAATTCTGGGATCCAACTTTGCTTTCCATCCTCCACATATACTAAGCACATATGTGACATACAAACATACACAAAGGCAGGGCATTAATACATAGAAAATAAGAATCTTTTATAAAATGAACATATAGGTGATTTACTATATACATCCATACCTTTTCCAAGCTATTCCTTTAACAATCCCACAAATGAACACTCATCTTCATCCTTATGAAAACCCTGGGAAATACAACAGTCACATGGAGTCCAGGATTAGCCTGCCCACATTTAAATTCGAATTAAGGGAATGTCTGTTTGAGTTAACTTGAGCAAGTTACTTAACCTCCATAGCCCTCCAGTTTTCTTACATAATAACCCTGTGAAGATTTAAAGAGCTTTCTCACATAAAATGCTTACCACAGTTATTTGAGAATTTTTTTTAAATTCATAGACACATGAGGAAATGTTTTCAAGAAATAAAATGAATGGAGACAGTTCAAGGAAAACTCATCGCGCTTTGTGTTTTGTGGTGTTCTGAGCATTTCACAAAGCCCGTTCTTCCCAGACAATTAGGAGGACTCATGCTGATGTGTAGGTAGGGTTATGCTTTCTCTTGTGAAGAGAATATTTTCCTTATAATTTGAAGAAGCCCAAGATCCCCTTACAGTATTAGCACAGTACTGAGAGTCTACATTCAGTAGGCAGAGTGCCTGGGTCCATGTTCTGCCCATGCCACTAACCTAATAAGAGTTCATGTTAACAGAACCACTCTATGTTTGTTTGGTTTTTTTGTTGTTGTTGTTTGCTTGTTTGTTTTTTGTTTTTCGAGACAGGGTTTCTCTGTATAGCCCTGGCTGTCCTGGAACTCACTTTATAGACCAGGCTGGCCTCGAACTCAGAAATCCATCTGCCTCTGCCTCGCAAGTGCTGGGATTAAAGGCGTGCGCCACCACCGCCCGGCAGAACCACTCTATGCTAAAAGCTTATAGTAATGCTAAGGTTACTCTATAATGTTCCTTTTAATTTGATGTGATTATTGTTATCATTTAGCATAATTGTGCCTATAGAAACAAAAGCATAGTTAAGACTGATCTATCTATGTTCTTATTAGGAAAAATATCAATGTTAATAAACATCAGTGTTCTGAAATTTTCCTCAAAGGGTCATGAGATATTACGGTGGATGCTGTGATCACACTAAGCTAATTTTTAAATGTGCTTTGTGTGAATTCTGTTATTCCTTATCTTTGAAGATAGGTGAGGTGTGACATTGTGCTCATTTAATCCCACAAAGACCAAAATGAACTAAACCATATGCCAAGGCTCCCAAAGTTCCACTCAAAATGGTTTAACCCCACATGCTCATTATGGATATATGTTAGTTTTAAAGGGTAGGTATCTCTCTCTCTCTCTCTCTCTCTCTCTCTCTCTCTCTCTCTCTCTCTCTGTCTCTCTCTCTCAGTTTGTGTGTGTGTGTGTTGACTTCACAAGACTGCACACATGTGCATTAAGTGAGTATGGCTGACGATTCTGCTATGCAGAAGAATTCTGGGGAACTGAGCCATTCTGAGGAGACCCACCTGTGTGTCAGAAGGATAACCCAGAGTTTTAGAGGAAAGAGAATGGAAAGAGGAAGGGGGAAGGTGTGTAAGCCATGCTTTATTTAAGTAACAATTATTTGAAGAATAGTTGACTATTTTCAGTTAAAATACATAACAGAGTTGGAAGGTTTTTTTTAGGGGAAGTTATGAATAGGGAAAAGTTACAGAGGGACAAAGCTAATTGACTCTCATGAAACATGTGGAGAGTACAGCTCACTCCTGCACATTACCATACACTGTGTATGCCTAGTACACCTGTGCACTGTGTAAATGCCACTGCTGAGCCACTTCCTGCAGCTGTGGGGATGATTCTGACACTGCACACTGCACCTGTGCACTGTGTAAGTGCCACTGCTAAGCCACTCCCTGCAGCTGTGGGGATGTCCCTGACAGTGCACACTGCACCTGTGCACTGGGTAAGTGCCACTGCTGAGCCACTCCCTGCAGCTGTGGGGATGTTCCTGACACTGCACACTGCACCTATGCACTGGGTAAGTGCCACTGCTGAGCCACTTCCTGCAGCTGTGGTGATGTTCCTGGCACTGCATACTGCACCTGTGCACCATGTAAGTGCCACGTCTGAGCTATGCTTCCTGCACAGGTGGGGATTTTTCTGACACTGCACACATTCCCCTGTGTTCACTTCTCATTGTGAATCTTCACTCCAGGTCTTTGTCTCAGTAGCACTATGTATTCACAAGGCAAACTAAACTTCTGCAAGGATAGCGGGGGATAGCAGAACTGCAGTTGATTTTGTTTGCTGGGTATAAAACTTGTCTAAAATTCCAAGCTCAAAGATTCTTGGAAGCAGTGAACTATGCAGTGCTTGCTTATGATGGAGGAGCCCCTTTTACCCATGATCCAAAGGGACTAACCCTATCAGCGCAGACTCCTGCAAGTCTCTACTGAGATTTTAATCTGAATAATTTTTCTCTGTGGAATGCTATTTTTTTCTTTCAGACTGTGTGTGTCAAATTATCTGTATCTTCATCAATGTAAAGTAGAGAAATTTCATTTTGACTTACTTATTGTTTTGAAATAAATTCTAATTTTGAACTCATCTCTTTGCTAGGATTTTGCAGCAGAAAAAACTTTTACTGCAAACTGTTTTTAATGCTCATCAACTGATCATGTCCCATGTTTCTTGAGTGACTGAACAGTTCTGTCAGTTTTATCAGATGCATGTAGCATGGGCATGGGCATGGGCATGGGCTTTGTGTGTTCTCAGAGTTCATGAGAACTCTGTGCACATCCCCAGGAGCAGAAGGCAGTGGGCCAGCCAGTTGTCCACAAACAAGATAGAAACACTCATTTTTCCATCTGTACTAATATTTTCTTGTGCATGGATGTTAATCTCTCAAGGGTTTCTCCCCTTGAAATACACTTTTGTAAATTTTTCTTTGTTTATCATTGCTGCTATCTTCTTAAATTAATCTCAGCAACAGACATTTTCTAACTGAACAAAGTTCAGTCAGCTAATTCTGTCTTGTTCTGGCTGTCCCTCTGTTTGAGTGTGTGAAACCACTTGGAGATTTTCCGTATCCAAACATTGTGCAGCCTGTTCCATGCTAATCAGTCAACATTTATGAAACTCAGATAAATACTCAGCCTTGATGGAAGAATTGTAGGATCCTTAGAAGGAAGTAAACGATGCCATAGCTAGTTTTACAAAGCTGGAAAAACAAATGGAAAATATGTGAGGCATTTAAAAATCAATAGCAGTATGATTTCAGGCAAGAAGAGTGTTCAACTGAAGTGATAAGTCAGAATTCTAGGCTAGTTATACGGAATCTTTAAAGGCACTCTGCCCTTGTCCACACCACATATCAGAGTGAAGGTTTCTTGATCAGGGAGATATGGGATTCAGTAGAGTGCCCTGTAGCTTGATAGAAGTTACTGATAAGAAAAATTCACAGAAGTGTTTACATTCAGTATTGACATTATAGGTGCAAAGTTGGACAATATACCAGTTTTTAGTAGATATGTAGTTTGCATACTTGAAGAAACAGGTTTCAATTTAAAATTTTAAGTTTTTAGACAATATGGAATTTTGACTTATTCTGAAATTCTTTTACATTTTTAATGTATAAAGATATACATTTTGTGATTGAAAGAACCAGATCGTAACAAGGTCACAAATCACTATTTTATAGTGTAGCTGGGAATATTAAAAAGACACCATCCCACACCATCACTGGCTACTCTCTGGCCCCAGTGGTCTCTCCACCTCCATGGCTAGCCCCATGCAGTGACCGTTCATCTCACGGTTGTACTGCTATGAATCTGCTCACATTCTCAGACCCTGTAAATCAGAAACCTCTAGAAGCTTGTAATTTGTTAGTCAAATTTATATTAGTAAGTTCTCAACCCACAAAATGCCTGTACAATGAACACAAAACTCAATTGATATAAATACAAGATGGGGCAAATGCACTCCACTTATTATTTAATCATCTAAGAAATCCCCAATACTTATGGATCTCAGGACTGTGTGGCTCTGGCTCCTCTTCCTCTCCTATAGGTTCCATCTTGCCTCCTCCTCTCCTTCCTTTCTTTCTTTCTCCCTCTGTACTTTCTGTCCACATCTCTAAAATTCTCAGCCTGTCTTCCTTTTCCCCTGCCCAATCACGGGCTCTCACTTTATCTTGTGCCTGCCCTCACCTGCATATACATGGCAATCCACATTATAGAACCTTTTTCATAAAGAAATACATTTAATATTATTGCTGACCCCCAGTATAGAGAAGGCTCAAAAACCTGTATGTAAGTTATTAATCCAACTGAAGGCCAGATGGTCTGTCCCAGGTTTACACCAACCATTAAACAGTGTGTATGCTTCATCTCCCTCCCTGTGCACCACAAAACTGTCTCTACCTTCCAGATCTTGGCAGATGAGCACACTTTATACCTCCTGCTGAGACTGGAGCCACTGAACACCAACCATGCCTTTAGCTGCATGTTGTGTCCTTCTGACACTGGAGTCATAATGACTTCTCCATCTACAGGCTTTCCCCAAATCTAAGCAAGTCTCTCACTCAGTGAGCAGGTCCACTACAATCCTCTCTGCTCTCTGCTGTGTATAAAATGGTGCTGTTAAACATATTTTTTTCCTATTTTTTCCAATTCTGTCATCACTTGTTTCATTGTAATCCACTGTAAACCCTCAGGATAACTCTTAAGTTCTGTGCATATCTCAGTTCTCAAAGGTCCAGCTTCATCCCACATAGTAGCAAAATGCAGCTGGTATTCCTCTGTGGGAGCCCTCGGATTTCTGGTGGTTTTGTCTAAGACCCCTTTCTATCCTCCACTGGGCTAGGCATGCTCTGCTTCCATCTCGTAATGAACCACAAAACTTTCCTGGGGAAGCATCTTATGTAATATCCTTTCTATCCATTCTCAAATTGTGAGAAGTTTCCATTTCCCATGAAACCCGTGGTTGTCTAGACTGACAGCTTTCCTGTGGTGTTTGTGCTTTCTGTTATATTCTGTTATCTACTCCACAGAACAAGACATGCTTACACGCAGAAATTCTTGGGAAACAACATTCAATTTAACTTCTTTTGCTGCTGGTCTGAGAGTCGGGAGGGTCTCTTTTGGAAGACATGACTAAAACTTCAAGATTTGGGAAGAGAAAGCCAAGTTAAGGACAGGAAGGGCATTTCAGAATGAGGGGTGGTACAGGAGTACTGGATGGAGGGTAGGGGTCGGGGATCAGGACGGGTGGTCAGTATGGATGGGATTAGTATCTAGTGGAGGAACTAGATCACAGCACATTAAATTTGAGCCAAAAGTTAGTTATTTGGACAATGGAAGTTGAGTCTTATCACCCAGTGAGATAAGGGACTTGAACCTCATTTTGTAAATGACATTGCTAGAGACTACAGTACAAGGCCTTGTAGGCCAGGTATGTTGACTTTCAACATGTTCCATCTTTGGGGTGAGGAGATGGATATTTGTCAAACACATTGCACAATCTTTAACTTGCTCTTTTGGGAACTAAATGAAGTCACATAGATACAACATGCTTTGGTTGGTACTTAGATAATACTTTCCCCATTATAATTTATAGGAAATTTTAACACATGCAACATTTACAGTAATCTTTGTAAACCACAGATTTTTGTAAAACAATGCAACTCCCATGATATACAAGGTCACAGATCCTATAAGATATCGCTTATATCTGATTTTCTGGAATATTTTTAGATAGAATTTTCCTTTTATCAAAGCAATCCACATGCATCACTTAAAAATCAAAGATTAATAAAAAGCCTTCCCAGTGTTAATCTTGGCTTTTCGGGAGTTATGCTTGCAACACCTGTTTTTCTCTCTTCCAGCATTCAACACCTTGTTCTAAATAATTAACATAATGTGCTATTTGGGGACTTCAGCAATTCCAGACATTTCTAGTATGCTACAACTATGAAAATTGACATTTCTACTCTCCCAATGACCCTTTGGTATTGCATTTTACCGCCTTGTATGCACTTGGCTCACTTAGTGTTCTATATCATCATCCTCAAGACCACTGCTGCAAATGACTTGTGCTTAAGCTTTTTAAAAACTTCTCATTTAATAAATGCACCACTTTCAGTCACATAGCTGTTTGTAGACTTGCTTTAAACTGTCTTTCACCTTTTATACTTGTGTTATGTATGTTCTGTTTATTTTTCTGAATCACTTTATTTTTATTATTATGGAACTTTAAATCATGGTTGCAAAAATCTCTGCCTAACCCTGAGAACATTCATTCATGTGTGTGTATACAAAAACATATGTGCATATATATATATATATATATATATATATATATATATATATATGATGGATATGCTTTTATAATCTCAAAATTAGCTAAAATTTTTGCCCTGAGATGGGGTGGGCACTGTCTTTTGTGAAGTGAGGAAACTGTCTCAGGCTGAGGTTGATGGGCATTAGTCAAACACTTGGAACTGACATTTTGTTTTGTCTCCACTTCCCTTACAGTGTATCACAGAACCCAGGGTAGAAAATAGGGAGATCTTTTCAGGAACTCATAGCCAAACAAATATACAAATGGGTGAAAAGAATTGAAATTTAGGAATAAAGAAAAAAAAGTTCCTAAAGGCAAAGACATGTCTGCTTCATTTAAATTTAACATTTTATCCTTATTTGTTTAAAGAGAACAGCACAGAATGTTTCTGGTACTTAAGCATTGGTCACTATATCTCATATAGTTTCACTTATGTGGAAGATCTTCCTTGGTCACCATGAAAAAGCTGCCCTGATTACTGAAGCTGAGTGTATTATTAAGTTACTCAGTGTCAATAAAGTTAGTTCTGATGTCCAGGACTGTCCTATCAGTACCACCACTCAAGCTTGTCTTGCCTCACTCCAAACAGCAACAGCCAGTAGTAACTACTTAAAAGACTAGTGTTCAGTCAAAGTTAGATGCAGACGGTGTGATCTGAGACAGTGTGCCCACTTATTCCCTTTCAAAGTGAGACGCAGACGGTGTGATCTGAGACGGTGTGCCCACTTATTCCCTTTCAAAGTGAGACGCAGACGGTGTGATCTGAGACGGTGTGCCCACTTATTCCCTTTCAAAGTGAGACGCAGACGGTGTGATCTGAGACGGTGTGCCCACTTATTCCCTTTCAAAGTGAGACCCGGACGGTGTGATCTGAGACGGTGTGCCCACTTATTCCCTTTCAAAGTTAGACCCAGACGGTGTGATCTGAGACAGTGTGCCCACTTATTCCCTTTCAAAGTGAGACGCAGACGGTGTGATCTGAGACAGTGTGCCCACTTATTCCCTTTCAAAGTGAGACGCAGACGGTGTGATCTGAGACAGTGTGCCCACTTATTCCCTTTCAAAGTGAGACCCGGACGGTGTGATCTGAGACGGTGTGCCCACTTATTCCCTTTCAAAGTGAGACCCGGACGGTGTGATCTGAGACGGTGTGCCCACTTATTCCCTTTCAAAGTGAGACGCAGACGGTGTGATCTGAGACAGTGTGCCCACTTATTCCCTTTCTGTTTTGTCCCAGTGCTAAGAATTGTTTTTGTTTTTCCTTTGCCTTGCATTTATTTTCTAAAATGTTTTTCCACTACAAGTTTTACAAAGAAAATATTCTTTGATACTTTTAATTATGCAACCAGATATATGCTCTGTGGTGTGGTGGTGGTGGGTGTGGGGTGTGTTTTAGAAAAGTATTTTATCTATCCATTACATGAAGCAAAGATAACTAAAAGTGAAGGCTGTTTAGGTTCAGCTCTTTTGTTTAGGTTCAGCTCTTTTGGGGAGACTTCAAAGAGGTCAGCTACAAAGTCTGCATGATACCCACTCTTGGACTATCTGAAAGTGACCAGATTCCCCTCAGGCAGTGAATTTATCTCAAGGATAGCAGAATGTGCCTTCATCATCCAAGAGACATTGAAATCCAGGAAAACCTGGCACATTATAGTTTTACCTTTTATAGCTCACTGACCTAGGCATCTATAATTACAAAATTTCCATAGTTAACTGGATTTTTAACACTTTTAAATAAGTTATAGAGGGAGTTCACCAGTCAGAAAGCTGAGAAAATGCTGGCTTTCAAATTTTAAGTAATTTGTGTGAGCTTTCCATTTAAATCTATTAGAAAAAAATATATTGAAGGTTTCCTTTGATTCTAGTGACTTTTCATTCAAACTATATCTGTTGGTCTCAGAGGCAAAGCAGTTAAAGCATTTGAAAGAAAAGACCTCTCAATAAAACACAGCCTAACCATGACAGACAAAGGCCTGAAAACAAAAACATTTTACAGGAAATCATGGAGAGAGTGTGTTCTCAAAGAAACATTTTAAAGCAGTGCACATCCAAACACTGAAAGATAAATCGTTATCTGTACTTGAGATAACATAAGGAACATAAACACACACACTCACATACATCCATAATTACACACACAGAGATATACAAACATATATAATACATACATATTAACAAACATATATACAATCATACATACATACATACTAACACACACATACATACACACACACACACACACACACACACACACACACACAGACTTCTGTCAGCTCTTCAAGTAGCACACCAATTTTATTCATCCTAATTTACTTACCAGGTATTAAAAATATAAACCAATGAGACCCTGTGTGTAGATTTCACATAATCACAGGAAATCCTCAGTAAATTGAAATTTCAGAACAAGGTGAAGGATGCCCTCTTCCCTATATATAGCTCCTCTCTAGGCTCCTGTGTACCCCCACAGTTTACCAACTTGTGACTATTGAGTTTATACTGAGGTCATGTGATTTCTTGAAGTAAACAAGAACAGTGAAATAAAAAGTGATTGTATGAAAACATCAACTTCTCATCTGGTAGATTTGGGGTTTTATCACATTTTATGGTCCAACACGTGTCCTCCCTGTTACAGAACCCAGTCCCATAGCTGAAGGTGGGATGGGCTGAGATAGGACATCACTTAAAATTTCCTTTTCTAAAACAACAAATGAATGATTCAATGTCATTACTTATCCCCAAACAAGTGACTTGTTCATGTGTGTGCATGTTTATATGTGTGTGAGTGTGTGTGTGTATTTTCAAGGAATCTAGCAGCAAGTTATCTTTAAAATTACTCTACCTAAAACCTTGGTTTTGTAGAAAAGAAACTAAAGTAGTAGGAACATGTCTGACAGCTTACATACTATAGTACACAGGCACGGGCTACAGTGTATAGTAGGAACATGTCTGACAGCTTACATACTATAGTACACAGGCATGGGCAAAAGTGTAGAGATCATGGGTATAGCCAGGGTGTTTCCTCTACACTCAGAGGTGTCGGCAAAGGCCCAGACCACACTTTCAGATCTGTGAAGTTTCCCACAGTTTATTTCAGGAGTAGGAGAGAAGGATAACCCGGGGTTCTAATATATCTGCAAAGAGCCCTGGTCCCATCTCTACTCTGCCTTTATCAGTAGGGTTCCTGTACTCCTTGCTTTTCTAGATTGCAAAGGTCTGTGGACACACCCTCATGATGTGGGTTAAACTCTCCATGACTTAAGCAAAGGCAATACATCTTTGAAGGCACTGGGCTTGACAGAGCAGGAACTTCCCTGGCCTCCCTGTGCCTTCCAGATAAAGTGCCACTGGTTTCTACTTTTGAACTTATGGTGACTACATGCTGTAACCTTGTCGTCAAGTCAAAAACATTTGAAATATTTTAGGTGCTCCTCTAGAAAACGTATAAAATATCTTTTAACTAAACTTTATAATTCTTGTGTCATATGTGATTCAACATAAAAACAGTCCTTTGGGGACTAATGGACAGTGAAGAAAGGAGCTAGGGTCTCTCCTCATGCCAGGCATCCTGCTGGAACTCCATAAATATGATGTCTTTATTGTGCTCCCCACGCTGAACATCAAGAGCATCAGAAAAGGTAGTATATTCTCCACTGTATGAGTAACAGTATTAGCCTGTCACACTTATGGAATAAATAAAGATGCTGCTCTCTAAAGGAAATCAGATGTAGAATCTCACTAAAATGATTTTTCTACCATTGCATATTAAACAGCCTAATTTCTTTTTAAAAGAAGCATTAATTATATAAGATTCAGAAATATCTTGCCCTTAAATAATTATTAAATATTGCTAGCAGATCAAGCATTGCCACTATTAATTTTATAAATATTAGTGTTAATTTCATCAGTGCTGTATTCATAACTACTAAGTGTTGTATGTTTACAATTTAAACCTCATCAGCATGTAGAATATTTTTATTTTGAATACTACTACTATTAAAGTAGTTACATTTAATAGTTATTAAAACACAAATAAAACATATTTAATAATGTAGTTCAGAATCTACACCAATGTGTTTACAATCCTCAAAGAAAATAAACATAATTTTCACATTATTCATTTTATATATTCACATAAGAATATGTGTTATGCATCAGGGGTAGTTTAATTAGGTTGAAATATTGTTAAGATAGAAAATCTCAAAATTATTTTGAATAGCCAACAGATAATGGGTAATATTGAGAGAAAAGTCACTGTGTGGAAATCAATACTGTAGATATTCTGGAGGAACTTGGCTCAGGTGTTCCTTAGAAGGGATTGGTGTACAGAGGTGTGAGCATCTGAAGGAAGGAGATAAAACACACAGGTGAGGAGAAAGAATACTTTTGCCTCAGGTGCTTCTGGGCAAGGCTAAATTCCTATAGTAAAATGTAGGAAGTGAACCAAAGAAAAAATATAAAGTTTAGAATCAGCTACTACAGTGGAAGAGAGAGCAAAGGGGAGAAATGAAGACAGAGAAAGAAGTCGAGGGGAGCTTGGCAGGAAAATTCACTCGTTAGTCCTCCTGTCAGTGCAGCCTTAGGCAAGATCATGATTAAGGCACTGCCTTAAACTATATAATTCATATATGTAAAATGAACTGAATCCAGCAGGCTGTTCCCTGCCCACTCTGCCCAGGCTACTCTCCCCTCTGCTGCCCTTGTACCTTGACCTGGTGCCTCTACACGCTTGCTCTTGCCTCCCTGAAGCATTCTTTCCCTGCCATCAAGTCTCTAGTCTTTGCTTTTCACCAGTCTCATTTTGGTTCAAGGAGACAACCTGCTCTGTAAAGATCTGCCATTGTATCCTAGGTCTACCAGATACTGCAAGATGATCCTGGTATCTCAAACTGTTAAAATGTATTTCCAAGGAATCTTTGTCCAGATAACATACTATTGCTACATTCCAGGAATTAGGTCCTTTTAAGGACCAACATTTGGATTTCTTTTTAAAAATTCTTTCGCTTTATACCCCAGCTAATGAGATGATATCACTATCCTCTAAGGAGGCCTGACACAAATGAAAACATCATTTGGATCATGAGGTACCTAGCTTTAAGTAATGCCATTCATCACTTACTGCTGGGGCAGTGTCAGGACACCAACACACACTCTGGGACAAAAATCATACCACATATGGCATGACGGCTTCACAGAATTTCTTGATCACATGATTTTCTGTGTTTTCCCCTATGTATGATGAAAATAATATACTGGATGTGTTCAGCTCCTTATATCATAAGATAGTTGAGAACACCAAGTGAGCCAGTGTAATGATCTTCATACCATGCCTCTATGCACAAACTGTTTGGTAGAACATATTCCAATAGATCAGTGCTTATTTTGAATGTATTGTCACCAATATATGAATTCCAATTGATCCCTTATAAATATTTTTGCATAAAATCTCATGTGTGTTACTAAGGTGGTGCAAATGTTTGCATTCCCCTAACTTTTAGAGAAGGTAAGACTCTCCGTGCATGGTGATTGTATAGGGAGAATTTAAGAGCATCGGTCTGTGGGAGGGAAGGTGCAGCTAGAGAACAGACTCTGGTTTCATAAGATGTTAACATCTGTGTGTGTTAAATGTTAACTGTGCTGAACTCCATAAGTAGTTAAGAGACACTTGCTACTGAAGATACTGTGTTCAGCTGGTAAAGCACTCAGGTACTGAAGCTTAGTTTCCATCCTCAAGGGACTGGTAAAAACCACACTCACAGAGAATAACATAGAAATAATAACCTGTGTGGTGAAGAACTGCACAAAAAAACTCAAAACAGAAAAAAATCAATTTGTTAATTTGTTCAAAGGTCAACTAATGTATGATAGCATTCTTACACATTTTAGAAGTGAGAAAACATTGAGTGAAAGTTTCCAAATTTTATTTGATAAAAACATGAGGCCTTTTCAGCAAAACCATACAGAAATGGTAACTTGTGAAGATTTAAAGCTGATTAAAAACGCAGGAGGTCTTTTCTTCCCAGACAAACCATTGTGACTGAGATACTGAGATATATACTGTTGTTGTGTACAGATGAAAACTACACAGATCCTAATATACCACAGAAAATGAGTTTATGCTAAGCAGGTAGGAAATGTCCCCTGGTGACAGAGAACTCAGAATGATTGAAATCTGTCTATGAACGCTTTCTGCTTTATTACAACATTAGAGAAACTTTTACACATTCCCAACACTCTGCATCCCTGGCTCTGTAGTGTCCAAGTGTCATTCATCTTGTGATTAGTCCTACTATGAGACTTTGCTGAAAAAAAAAAAAACCTCAACATTAAGAAGACACAGTTATTGTGTTTCTGATTTCAGAGCAAAAGCAACAATAAGAAAATAACAAAAATAATAACAATAATATATAACATCTTAAAATGGAATGTCTACTTGGGAGAAGAGGTAGGTTATGCGATCACTAGTCTGAGCTCTAACTCATAAATTACCTCAGCGTTCAGCTCTATCTGGATAAATAGAAATTTCACAGCACCCTGAGTATACCAGCCGAATATATCATACCTATGAAACAAGAAATAAAATGATAAAATTATGGCATTTAAAAAAAGATTTTTCAGATCTCCTCTAGTGGAACAGGTACTTATGGCTAGTCAACAGAGGATGACATTTTCCACATCCGAGAACAACATAGATAAAATTTAAGTTGCAAAAGAAGGGAAAAATGAGATTAAATATAACTAGGTTCTTTCTAAAAAGTAAATCAAATCTGGCAGAAATGTTCTTGAACAAAGTGTCTCTGCAGATGGCTGCTTGCATCTCCGCTGCCACATTTCTCTGCCCCCCTCCCCCTTACTTCACTAACCCCTCTGAGCTTCTGGATGACAAGGCTTCCTTAGGGAAGATACTTTGTTGATCTAGGTGTCCCAGCCTTGGGTGTACTTCCATAATCTGCCATTTTAAATTTGAAAAGCTTTGTAATATATCAGTAATTAATGCATTTGTAACCTCATCTCTTCTAATCACTACAGCGCCTGTTCTGCAGCTTGGCACTCGTTAGCTCAGGCTGCCATTCACCTATAATTTATGACTAGCATACAATTATGCATTATCCCTGCTCAGAGTGATTGCCATACTGCGTGTTCCTAAGGTAATGACATGCAACACTCCATGGTAAATTGTGCAGTAGTGGATACTTCATTTCTGTCATCTACGCTATTATTTTCCTAAAACCAGACTCAAGAGGGTTACATAAACTGTGAGTACTTTTGTGAAGTGTGACAGCGGCTTATAACGGCCCTCACAAGGTGAAGGGGGGCAAGGAGGGGCAGGGGTCACTGATTTAGCATTAGCAGACCTACTGGAAAGCCTGAAAATCGTGGCCATAGAGGCACAACACACAGCTGTAAGGGCTCAGCGATTCTCCCTAAAAGTGCATGGCTATGTTCTAATGAAAGATTGAAAATACTTTATCTACTAAATTGACAATAAAGCCACATATTCCAACATTCAATAATATGAAATGTGTCATTTGCAAATGAACTTAATTAAAAAGTATCTAGCCAGATATGATGGATTATAAACCAAATGTGTTGAGGCATTGAACGTTTCTGCCACTCCTCTGACTTTTGGCTGGGATCAAGCGCAACCATTGATCATTTCTGTTCCCTTCTTGTCCGGTATACTTCCTCTAGTTGTAAGAAGGAACATTATCTACCTGAGTCACACACTCATGCCCTGTATACTTCACAGGTGTAGCCTCAAATAATTAAGCAGCTCACTCATTAAGAATTAAGTCATTTTTCTGGCTTTACCAAGAAGGAAAGAGCATGAAAAAGTTTCCAGTTATTCAAGCTCACACCAAGAATACCTGGCTTTAGTGAGGCTCTGAGGCCTGTGGAACAAAACACATGCATCAGGTAGACTACCCTCTCAGTTTTAGGAGGCACAGATTTGCAGTCCTCATCAAATTTCCCAAAGATGCAAGAGAACAAGCATTCTCTCATGTCTCTGATTCTGTGGTCCCAGGGATATGTGTCTGAGTCCCTTTCATGTGATTTATGATTACACACATCTAATTTTTGAAGGAAAAGATGTAACACCCCAGAGTTACTAAGGACAGCAGACCACTAAATTGAAATGGTAGGCCAGTGAGGGAACCAGGCATCCTGGAAGCACATTTGATTGTGACAACCTGAGAAACCTGCTGAGTCTGCTTGCCTGAGGCTGTTCTTCATAGTTACAGCCATCAGCTGTGTCTTCTGTGCTACTGACCAGCATTTGTTCTCTGAATGGCTCCATCTCAGCATGTGGATCTCGAGTGAGACCAGTTATTATGTGATAGTGAGAATGCTGACTATCATCACTATATATAGTCTGTGCTGCCACTTCTCCTCCAGTCATCTGCGCAGGGTTTATTTGTCACGAGGTCTGAGGATAATCACACAACGGACCACCAAACGTTTGTGCTATAAACACTGTGAACAAAATATGAACTTCGGGGTTATTTACATTGAAGTAAATCATGCACACAAAGGAATGATATGAGCAGGCACTTCCTCAGGATAGTCACTAATTCTATGCATCTTTTCCCTTTATTGGGACTATATCAAGTTAGGTTTGTTAGTCACTGAGAAAAAAATCATTATTTCATAAATAATTATTAATTTTGCTGTGTGGTAAAATTCTGTAAATTTTCAATGATGCACATCTGTCATTTCCTCAACTGGTCCATCTTTTAAATTAGCTCAAGGGAAAATATGATCAAATTCTTCAAAATTGAAATGTTAGGTTTCTCTTTTCCACAAAATTCTGCAGTGATATAAAACATGGGCCCAACCTTCCTGAGAGGCACAGGAGAGGAATTGGTACCTGGGGATGATGGTTGAAATATATCATCTCTTTTCTCCCGACCACTTGCTGTGATATGGACCACCCCATGTGGCCTCTCCCTGCCATCGTGGTACATTTCTGGCACGGTTATGGCATTTATTTGAAATTTTCAAATGTCATATTATTTAGCCATTCATTACTTTTCTGTAAGTGCATCTCAGCACAATAAAGTGCTCTCAGCTCTTATGTTCTTATCAGACACTATTACATCAGTGGAGAAATTTTTGTTTCTTTCTCGGGCCTGAACAGTTCCTGAGTTCATCTGGAGTCTCTGAAAGGGAAACAAACAGAACCCATTATTTCTGGTCCTATACTTCAACGCAGCTGGTTGAGTCTAGATTTATCCTACAGAATATAAAGCCATAAGAAAAATAACTTGCACACTTGCATGCTCTCTGCTAGCATAATCACATTAAACATTATTATGAAGGGTCTTACTTATGTATTCATTTATTTGTTCATTTATTTCTGTGTACATATGTGCACACATGCACACATGCACACAGTGTCATTGTGTGCAGCAGCACACACATGGAGGGCAGTGGACAACTTGCAGGAGTCAGATCTCTCTTACCACCATGTAAGTCCCAGGAATTGAACGCAAATTTTCAGGCTTGGGTACACGCATCTTGAGCTGATGAGCCATCTTGCCAGCCGTGATATAGATTTTACGTGCTATTGTTTCTCACATCCTTTATGCATGCTCAGCCTTGTTTCTATGTTTTCAAACCATAGTTGTTTTTTGTTTTTTTTGTTTTTTTCTGCATTGATTTCTACTTCTCTGCCACAGAGTAGAATGTCAGACTGAGAAGCTACCATTCCCGTTGGCTCTCATACAGGAACTTACGACTTTCCCACCTGTGTAACCAAAGCAGGGCCAACTTTCAGCAGGGTATGAAAGTGCCTTTGTTTTGCAGAACATTTAGCCTTGAGATCTTGTATCCACTTGGCTTCTTAAAAGACCACTTAATTATTTTATGTAAGTTAGAGACACTTGGGTATTTGTAATTTGCAAAATACTTCATGTATACACTCATGGCTGAGGAGATGGCTCAGTCTGTAAAGTGTTTGATTCCCCAGAACACATGCCAAAAATCTGGGTATGGTAATGGGAAGCCAGAGGTCGGCAGAGGTCATCCTTAAAAGGCCAAGCACAGCATTCACACAAACATCAGCTTTTGAGGAACTGGAATTGTGGTCTAGGAGACACACAGCAGAAAAAGGAACAAGACACTTGCCCTGGGCTGGGGAGATGACAGGGCTTATTCTGATAATCCATAAATGCATAGAGATGTGTGTGTGGGTGTGTTTGTGTGCCTGTGTGTATGCATGTGCATGTGTGTGCTCACATGTGTGTGTATGCATGTGTTGTGTGCATCTGTGTGCGTGTGCCTGTATGTGGAGGCAAGAGGTCATCCTTGTGCCTCATCTTTGGGAACATCTCCCACTGTTTTCTGAGTCTGAGGTTCTCACAGGAACCTGGGGATATCTGGTTTAGCTATGCAGCTTAGTAATCTCCCCAGTACTGGAACTGCAAGTACACACCACACATCCAGCTGTTATCATGTGTTTTAGGATCAAACATCAGTCTTCATGCTCCTGCAACAAGCACTGTTAACCACTGAGCATATACATATACAAACTAAATTATTGTTTAAGAATATGTATTAATAAGGTAATATTCCAATCTTAACTTGAATAACTTTAAAAATGTAGTTGTCATTCAAAAAAGTTGTTGTCCTAACAGGCTGCAAGGAGTAACTTGCCTGGATATTACAAGAGGTATTCATTTTTAAATTAACAATGCCCAGCACACATGCACACACACGTTGACTTGGAACATTATTCCCACTCTCTGGCACTGTAATATCTGAGTGGTTGAGGTTGAGACCTGGACTTTGATGGTGTCAGGTTAGTGTTCTGCATCAGTGCTGTGCATGGCTATTGGGTTAATGTGCTGACAGGTACAGGGCAGACATGTTTATCATGGTGCACTTATATAAGCCTGTCCATATCCATACTGCAAGACTTTGCTTCTTTCATATATTAAATTATGCTTTCTTTCCTATCTCTGCTTTTTCTCTGTGATCAAATGAAACTGATACTGAAGCAAAGATGAAGATTAATATCCTGATACAGTCTCCCGAATATATTGAGCTGTGCTCAATTCATTTCCCCAAATGCAAGTTTCCAAATTCTACCTAATTGGTTATTTTGGATTGTGTTGTACAATTTAATATTTATTAATTTAAAGTAAATTATTATAGCATGGAGAATCATGCATAAAATTCCCATTAATAGGAGCTTATATCTGTACACAAAGCAGAGGGCAGACCTCAGGTAGGGTAAGGCTTTAATATCTCAAAGCCAGGCCTCAATGATATACTTTCTCAAGCAAAGCCACACCTCCTATACCTAAACAAAGAGCACCACCAATGGGGAATAAGTATTCAAAAGATGAGGCTATGGGGACCTCTCATTCAAGCCACCATGCCTGTGTTTGTGTCATCTGCTCTCCTTCCCCCTCCAATTCCTTCTTTCCTTCCTTCCTTTCTTATCTCTCATTTACTCTCTCAAATTCATGACCTATCCATCTATAATTGCTGTTACACACACACACACACACACACAGAGAGAGAGAGAGAGAAATCTAAATATCCAGATAACAAGTTACAAAAGTGTTTAATTGCAACATGTTGTATATATGTGTGTGATTATCCCTTAATAAAATATATAAATTACTCTCTGAAGTAGCAAGGTTGTGGAACTATTAAGTAACACACCATTTGAGAAGTCAGTTTAGAGAAATGTTCCCATAACCTTAGCAGCTCCACTCCTGTGTAGTAGGGTACTGAGTCACCTTGCTCTTACTATCTAGTACACATTAACCAGCCTCAATCCCACAGAAGGAGGGTTCTCAGTGCTCGTTATTCTTGGTATTAGACAGAGTGACTCTGGATAGCCTCAGAGTCAAGCTGCCTCCTGCTAGCACCCTGCTCAAAGAATAGATTATATAAGTCCATTTCTACATTTAGTTTTTGGGTGAAAACTCAGGCACATGAAAGGAAAGACCCCTTACATGCAGGCAGTTCAGAATGATGTAGAGGAGTTAGATGTATCAAGGAGAAAAGTGAGCTGTTTATAGTCCATTACACATGAGATGTTCTTACTATATTAACATTTTAAAATGAGTGTATGCATGGAAGAATATTTTGTTCACGTAATATGTGTAGGAATATATGCAAGAAACAGTAAACAATTCATTGAAGGGACAGTGAAAGTTTTAACTGCTGGCCGTGTCTGCATGATTTCTTTTTATCATAAGCATTCACCATTTTAAAGGGTTTAAAATTTATTTTCATGTGTGTATGTATGCACCAATGTAGGTATGCACCAATGCATGTACGTCAATGGAGCCTAGAAGATTCCTTAGAGGTTAGGGATTTGTTTGCCTGACTTGGGAGCTGGGAATAGAACTCAGGTCCTCTGCAAGATCAGCAAGTGCTATGGACCACCAAGCATCTCCCCAGCCCCAGGCATTCTTTTATCAAAAATTAAAACTTCTTAGAGGCTACTTTGTATTGGGGACTATTTAAGCTATGTGTGATTCTGATATCCATTCAGCGCTGGGTTTAGTGGGGTAACTTGCTTCAAAAGTGAGGGGGAGAATAAAAGACAGAGTTAGAGAAAGTACTTAGGAAATGTGGAGAGAGCAGGCTAAAATTTCGGGCTTTTAAACAGTGGATCCTTTGAGAAAAATGCATGGGAGCCACTTTTATCCTCCCAAATTAGCATCTGTAAATGCAATAATCAGATCTGATTTAACATATCATTATCTGAGAGATAGGTGCAACTTAATTTCTAAAGGATTTTTAAGTATATTGAATGGAGCCAACCAGGGCAGATTTTCATTATAATGTGGTATCATTATATCTATGATTGCAGGCTAATTCCCCACTTATACGGCCTGACCACTGACCAGGCTAGATCAAGAGGGTTTAATTTCCTTTGTAAATGTTCATTCCTGCTCATTTTATATGAGAGACTGTAATATGGTAGTTAAATAAGGGAAGAAATCATTTTAAAGGGGGAGTACATGAAAGCCACCCCCGTGGATTTTTGTCATGCTGATTATATACTTCCCCAACCAACCCCCCCCCCCCCCGCCCTCGCCGACATAACTCTGTAAGACTGGAGTGAAATCATGTTTTCTCATTTGTTTCAAATAACCTTTTAAAGGATGCTGGCGATCAGGCTAACCTTTAGTATTGACAAGTATGCACTAGACACAGACCTCCAGGAAGGGTGGTAACAAGACATGCTTCCCTCAGCCTGTGCTGACATTTTGTGGTTCACCTCTTTCTAAGACACGGCGCCCCACGTTTCATGGAATCATTGCTTTGACGTGATGACAGCGGTCTTGTTGTTTTCTATATTTCTTGTGCACAAAAGATATCAAAGCCATCCACAGACTGGAGGTTACCATGACATCAGGAGCATGAAGTCAAGTTAGCTCAGTGGAATGCTCTCAAATACATTAAAATGGAGCTGGGACAAGTCAGACCGGCTTGCTAATTCATGGAATGATAATTGGTTTCAACCTGGACTACATACTTCTGCTGTTCTCCACATTTACTTAAGAGGCAGGTTGTGGTTTACTGGATATTTGGGGAACATCATCTCATGTTCCCAGCCATTTAAGGGACTTGATAATAGTGACATTTTGAAAAAGTATTAAATTAAAATTTGAGAAATGGGGGATTGACGATGTGGCTCAGTGGGTAAAACAACCAATAACTAAACCGGAGGACACAAGTCCAGTCCCTGGGATCCACATGGTGGGAAATAAACAATGAAGGGCAGGCTACATTCAACATTTTGAAAAATGTTTAAAATCTGTTGTACATTCACTCAGAAGTTCTGTGATAGAATCCACTCATTTGTGTCCCTTGTAGCAACAGAATTTATATATTCCCAGTACCTTCAAGGCAGCTGCCAATCACCTGTTACTTCAGTTCTAGGGGATCCAGTAACCTGTTCTGACTTCTGCAGGCTTCCTGCATGCATATAGTGCACAAGCATACCCACACATAAGAATAAATATTTGTAAAAGGAATTGCAAAATTAAATGGTCAGTTCAGTTTATTTAGACCTAAAATAGATCAGATTTTTTTAAATATAAAAAAATGTAGTGTCTTTGTACCTATGGGTTGTATTAAAATAATTTACATTAATTTTTAAAGATACATTTCTCCAGTAAATAATATTGTCAAAGAAACAGAAAGTTTTGGGAAGGAGCTTATTTAGAGTTTAGATTTGTTGACATTTGTAATTTATTAAGAATTAGCCAGGAAAAAAAAGTGCAATGTAATAAGGTGGACATTTATAACATTTGGCAGACTCTTTAGGGGGGAAGTGATGCAGGGCAGAAATGATGACTGTGATGTGTATATTCTGCTCATTATGTGAGAGCCCCTCTTCAGATCCCTGGGATTAAGGATGATCTTAGCTGCAAGCACAGACTGGAGACCAACATGTTATCAATAGTAATAGAACGAAGAGTGTCAGTGAGTGTAAAATTGCTTTTGTGTTTTTGGTCATTATTATTTACATAATGGAACCGATTTTTATTCAATTATCAAAAAAATAACTGTGTTGTTGCAATGACAATTGAGAGTAAATTTAAGAGTAGAGGACAAGGATGACAGCCTCCTGTCCAAAAGACTGCATCTAAAACATAAAGGGAACTTGTCAGTTGAGAACAGCCCCAAGGTAAAAGACTGTGCCTGGAGAACTACTCTTCCTCAAATTTCTACTCATTCAGATGCTAAAAATGGTGAATCAGGTCACCACCATGAGAGATCTTGGAATCCCTGCGGCTCAAATCTTTCTTATTTCTTCTCACTTTCCGGTTTCCTTTTATCTAGGTGCTTTTAGGTAAATCCCAACTTTTTATTTCCAATTAGAAATCAGGAATAAATGGCAAATTTGTTATTAGTATATAGATTCATAAAAGGTAAGAGAATGGAAGACCTGTATATTAGTTACTTCTCTTGTAGCTGTGACAAATTACCTGACAGAAGGAGGAAGGACTTAGTATGGCTTCCAGCTCCAAGGAAAGCAGTCCTCTGTGTGCTAAACATAAACATGGTGGTAGGAGAGGGTAGAAGCCAGTCACCTTAATTCCTGTTCAAAGTGCAGAGAGTGAAGTGAAAGTGGATCCGGGTTATAAAATCCGAAGCCCCTCCCCAGTAATACACTTCCTTTAGCAAGGCCACACCTCTTAAACATTACACAGCCTCCCAATCTACCCTCTGAGGATCAGTGTTCAAATGCACAAGTCTAGAAAGGACATTTTACATTCTAACCACAGCGCTGCTAAAAAGCATGATGGCCCTAAGGGAAACGTAGTAGAAAGGAGTATGCAAGCATTAAAGCCATCTAACAATTTCATTTGTAAAATGTCCTGGTTATGTATGCTTCATGGATATGGGTGGATAGACTTCCTAGAAAGTTCTTCCATGACCTACGTTAATTACGCAGACTTCAGTAGAAATGCCGTGCATATGGTACAAGAGGCAAAGAGAACTTCAAAGAGGAATTTAAAATGGACATTAAAGGATCAGTGAAACCCTAAAGTGTGGCAAATAGAATGAGGATGTTTCAGGGAAATCCATCATTAACGGCTCCATACGGTAATTATTCGGAACTGAGTTGCCTCTTACATAAAGGTCATTTTGAAAGGTTCTAACAGAAGTAAATGAAAGCTGGGCTGTAAAATATTGTCAACTCCAGGACAATGCCCTTGAATTTGATTCTTTGTGCTGTGAGGGGTTGTTTGATGGATAGTGGAACTGGGTAACAGAAGTAGAATTTCAGGAAAATTAATCAGTAGACAGAATGGCGGGATTGTTATAAAAACTGTATCTTGCTTGTGAATTTTCCATTTGAGCTTGGCCAAGCCAGACACAACACGCTGTTTACACATAAACGTTGGCTGGAAATATTTTATTCACATGGACATTTTATCCATGTTAAATAATTTTGTATTAGCATTGAGATAAGTAGATATGTTCAATTTGTTTCAAATCCAATTAACATCTTCAGTGTGATCACGGTTGGGGTGTAATTTGTTGAGAACAGTTTTAACCACATAGAGTGGTTAAACCTATCTATTAGTATTCTAAACCCTTTTAACATATATATGTTATTCTGCTCAACTGTGGAGGAATAAGCACTTCCTAGTTATTTATCAGTTTCATTCAGCTATTTTTTTTCAGATCACAGAATTGGTCTTGTGAGATGACTCAGTGAGCAAAGGTGTCTACTACCACACCCAACAAGGAGAGAAAAAAAGAAATGAAATACAGATTCTATACTCTCTTGTTTTAAAGCTTCTTTATTATGTGTTATTCTCTCTCTCTCTCTCTCTCTCTCTCTCTCTCTCTCTCTCTCTCTCTCTCTCGCACACACACACACAGATACATACACAGACACACACAGACACACACACACACACAGACACACACACAGTTAATCCCACCATCAGGTGAATCTAAGATGACTATCACATTTTTATTTTTAGTTAAATTTGAAGCAAGATTTATTAAATACTGGCCAGGAAGTTGGACACTGGCCAGGTCCATATCTCAGATTCCTAGGTAATGCTGGAGAATTAATATAGGCAGATGGATATAAAGGCAAAACCCACAAGGCTGTGTACTTTCTGCCTTTGTCCAATGGGGGCAAGCATACATCCTGATGTACCTCATGCCTCCAAGTGATCGAGTACAGCCTCTGCAGTTAGGCAGCCAGACTTGGTTTACAGAAGTGAAAACACATGGCTTGTTATCTTACATGAACAGCAGCCCCCAGCATTCCAGGAAATTATCTGTCCTTGGGTAAGTGGGGCTTATAGTTTTATCTGTCCTTGAGCAAATAGTACTTACAGGCTAGAGCCATTGTTGTTTTATATATCTCTTATGGAACAAAATTTAAACTTAAAACATAACTTTAGCCTTCACAAAACACATACAAACAAACACACACACACAGAGACACAAAGAGACAGAGACAGAGAGACACAGAGATACACATAGAGACAGAGACAAAGAGAGAAGACAGAACATGGAATTGAACTAAGGGGCTCACCCTTGCTAGGCCACTGTTTTACTTCTGAGTTTTCCTCCCAAGCCTATTTTATATTTTTGACTCTAAATCCCTACACTAATTTGCATTAATTAATAAAACAAGCAATAACACCCAGTTTGGCTCAGTTCTTTTTCATGGATCCTGAACTAATTCTTTGCTTGGATGTGCCTTGGGATTTATGTCAGTGCTTATGAAACCAGGTTTTAGAGTTAAGATGACCTGTGTGGAGCAAACAGGATGATATGCGGCTTACTTTGGATTTAGTCCTGGTGCAGTGACTGCTCCATTTACTCTTCTCTCCAGCCTAAATCTCTAAATGAGGTGAATGGGCAAGATGAAACCAGAACTGGAGTGTGTACCAGGTACAGTTACGACTACAGCAGTATGCTCCATCCCCAGCAACTAATTCTGAAATCCCTTCCCATGCCGTCTAGGAAGTAGGAGGATGTCTTTGTGTCATTTCTTTCTCATTTAGAGACCTCATAAATATTCCCCTATTAAATGGTGTGAGTATGCATAAGGAGGGAATATCATTTCCATTTGCTTATCTGCATGAAAGAATAATTCAAAGTGATGTGTGCTGGTCTCTTGGAGACACACATCATCCATGGATGTCCTCAGGGGAAGACTGATCCTATGAAGTTGGGTTTGCAAACATGTAATTCCTAGTAAGAATTCCATGGTACCAGAATTAAAACCAGAGTCCCTGTATAACACATGGTGTTAATGAAAGTCCCACTTCTCTGTAGTTGTACCTTAGACAAAATGCTGTTATGTAGTCATTAAAATCCACAGAAGATGAAATAGCAGGACATGGTGTGACCAAAAGATACTGAGATTCAGAGACTTAGAAACCTTCATCTTCACATCTAACCCAATTGACAAAATGTGCATCTTTTTAGTCACTTTATTTGTGTTTATGATTACTATGTTTGAGAAGACTTAGCTTTTCCCTAGCGAGCTCAAAGTTCTATCTCCAACACTCTGGTTTACTGGGAAACACTCATGAGAACCGAATGTACCCATTTCAGTGTTATCAAGACTGACTTGTTCACAGGGAGTAACTCAGTCTCAATGTGTGCAAGCATGGGCTCCTTTCATTCCCAGAATCATATATATATATATATATATATATATATATATATATATATATATATATATATGAATCCTCTTATTAGGGACAGCGATAGCAAACACCAGCACCTCAGATTCCCTTGTACTTAAGTTTCCTCTTGCTCTCGTTCCACCCTGTTTGTTTTAGTAAGCTATGAGTTCTCTCAAGAGGCCTCTGCTCTTTAGTAAAATTTAGTAGCAACACTAACTTTATAAAGTACTTTTGTATATTTGAATAGTGTCTAGAGCTTTGCTAAGTACATTTCATAAAGTAAGTGATAGAAAAATTGATGGTAATCTCTATTAAGCCCTCATGATGTGTGATTGACAGTTACAAGACAGAAGTCTTTTTTTTATTAGCATTGGTTTATGACTGCACTGTGTACTTTTAGAGATGTGCTGGTATAGATTTTGTTTTTAACTTTTTGATTTTTCCAGTTACCTGGGTGCAGGCACCTGCAATCCTGGCATTGCAGGACGGTAACAGGCAGATTGATAAATCTGGCTCAACAACTAGCCCAGCTGGAATGAAGAACTTTTCATTCAGAGAAACCTCATGGTATCAGATGGTTCCCTGCCTCCATATACCCAAATAAAAAAAGGAAGTAAAATCTTCCTTAATTATATTTTGATAACAAAAAAATAATTAAAATATAAATAACTTTATTGCAAATAATATACTATGTGGAAGGCATACTGTAAACAAAAAATTTAACATGAAATTCTCAAGAATCAAATAATACTTGTCAACGCAACAAAAGACAAAAGGGACATTCGAAATGTGTCATTTCAAATACTTCAAACTACACAGATAATTTCAACAGTTGGTTGTATCTATATGTGATACCTGTTGTATATCACTAACACACCAGAGGAAGCAAACTTAAAGGCATTAAAAAGAAATGAAGCCACCAGCAACTGGAAAGCCATTAAGACCTATTTGTGCATAGGTTCATTCCTTTGAAAAAGATGAATTTGATTTGTGACGAAGCAGGCCTTTCTGTGACTACATCTGGGTTCCACATGCCAGGTAACCATCTCTCCTCGAACACTGTCAGGTGTCCACTGAGGGTACACTGAGTACCAGCACAAGTAGAATCCTTCTGGCTCTTTCCCTCAGTCTCAGTCTCCTGGTGCCTCTATTCAGAAGGCACCAAGGACCAGTGTGCCTTCTTAAAGCCTTTCCTTTGATTTGCTGTTACTGTTGTTGTTGAAACAGTCTTCCTGTTCTTCTCAATATTAAATGTGCTAAACCTTCACTGTAAAGCTTCTAATATGTGATCTAATATTTAATAGGTAATATTAATACTACTGTAGTTAATTCCCATACATTCCTCTCTCCTGCAGTCTGAATACGAAATCGCTAAATGAGTGTCTCCTTTTGGTGATGCTGCCCATATCTCACAGGAAAAGAAAGCAATTGTGCATGCCTGGTGCCCACCTGACTGGCCAGCTGTGACTCAAGGTGTATTACGCATATTTATGTTTGACTCGTGGAGCCCTTTACCTGCTCAATCTGTGTTACATTGAACCTTTCATCTTTCCTAACTAACCATTGGGTCTTGACTATGGCTTCCCAGCCTTAACTTCTTGGAATTATGTTGCTGATGACAAAACAATCCAGGCTGTCAGGAGCTCTGGTAAAGATAATCAAAGTTGATTCTAGAGTGAATGGATGAATAGATGGATGGATGGGTGAATGGACAGATGGATGCATATATAGGAAGATAAATCATCGCATAGTTAGGTTGATGAAGAAAACATCCAGAACACTGATGTTTTCTGATCCTTCTAAACTGGGAAAGATCCCCCGTAGCTCTGGAATCTTCTTTTCTTTATGTACAGAAAACATAAGATAGTATTTCACTTAATGATTTTGTAAAATTTAAATTTCATTTAGTTTATTGTCCCATTTCACTGATGTAATATTTTTTTTAAATGTCCTCATGAACACCTTTCAAGACTGTCCCTCATATATCCTGAACACATCTTCATTGCCTAAAGAAGGAATTTCAAGCCCACGACATGTGCATTCATCTGGCTTTCATCCCTGCAGGTGTTAGGGTCATAGGGCCTTGCTCCTCCCTCTCCATCCCATGCAGACATATTGCAATCACACAGCGACCCTTCCTAGTTTTTCCCATTCCTCTGTGCTCCTTTTGGTCTCTCTTTTACGCACCCATCTGTAAATCTGAAAATGATTCCTACTTACAGTTAGCCACCTTACCGGCCTCATTCTCTAGTTTGTTTTCTTATTCTGATGTGCTGATACATGAGCCACCCTCTTGGTGTTCATCAATCGAGGAACATCTTAGGATGCTACGGTGATCTGTCGGATATTTTGCTTAGGCTCCTTTAAGATTGTCAATGTTTTGAAGCAAAGCATATTCTTGATTCTTTTAATTTTTTGTTTGTTTACATAGACTTCAAAGGGAAACCACATGTGGGAATTAAGATGGGAATGGAAAGCCCTGCCATTCATTTGAAATATTTCTGTTTCTTTGTAAGATTAGGAAAGTACATGTGATTTACCCTGTTTTCTCTGTTTAAATACAAAACTGGAGTTTGAGGATCTCTGCCCACATGTTCTCACTGAGATGGCCAACCCATCTTGCCAGGGCCACACAGCATCTGTTAGATAATGATGACTTTTGACCATTGCTAAAGATGGCAGGCAAATGTTTTCCATTATGAGTAAGAGAATTTGGCATTTGGCAAAATCAAAAGTATAATCTGCCAAAACCAGTTTTCTTTCATTAGTGGACTAGTGTATATTTCAAAGGAAAATTTTATCCATCCATTTATTTATAACTTTATAAAATACCACTTTAAAATCTATGTGATACCCATAAAGTCTATATTTTATAGCCTATTCCCCCCTCCATGGTTGATACACATAAAATGCAAGGAAGACTTGAAAAAACTGGACACAATTGATCTGAAATCCTGAACGCATAAAGATTATTAACTAATGATTTAACATAAAAAAGAAAATATGGCGGTTTCTTCCAAGGGCTCATGATTACAGAGGCCAATTAGAGACAGAAAAAAGATGAATATGTCTAAACAGTTCATCACCCATGGAGCCCATGAATTAGGATAGAATCATGAATGAAGGAGCCCAGAAAATAAGAAAAGTGAGAAACAATAGGCCTGCATTGATCGATCAGAACCCATCGTGGGTGTAGTAAAAGAATCTGATTGTGGCTGTCTTCTTAATATGATTTTACACTGCAGTTCCTGCTTAACCAACTTGCCAGGCTGCTCAAAATAACGCCCTGTGAAAGATAAGAAAAGTGGATACAGTACATTTCGATTTTCATAAAGGATTCTGACAGCTTCCTGGGAGAGATTAATGGCCAAGGTAGAGAACTGTTGAGAATACACTATGGGGCCCTTTACATGAGAAACAAATTCAACAGTAAAACAGCATCTGAGGATAAGAATATTTCAATAGAAAAAGAATTTCAATTTAAGCAATGATGTTTTGAGGTTTTTGTTTTTCTTAAATATCCTCCAGTGTCCATTGTTCTTCCCTAAGTTATCATTTATGTGCCTTGGTACAGTTAATTGTGCTGCTCAGATAGGTGCTACACTAACTATAAATTATGTGGAAGTGATTATCAGCCTGTTCAACAAGGAAAGTGGGTGGATGTGAAGGCTGTAAGTGACAAACTTGCCTTTTCCTCATGAATGAATGAACCCTGACCTATGAGGTGGGATCACCAAAGAACAAAAGAGTCAGACTATTCCAAAAAGGTACAGTTTCCTGAGGTTATAGGGAAAACAATAAAGATATCACATTGTCTGAATCAAATATAGATCCAAGTAGATGAGATTTAAGCAGATGATGCATGGACAATTGCAGCTCAGGCTGCCGTACCCCACTTTGTTGTATTTTAATTTTGAGAAATTCAACTTTGAACACAGGTTTGGTGTGAATATTCATTCAGAGTACCCTTGGGCATGGCCTTGGTCTGTGGGAAGACGTGAGGAGGACTCCCAGGCATGGCTCTCTACCCACCTGTGTAGGCAGAAACTAAAACCTAAAATGAGAAAGTCTGGAGGCAAATAAGTGGACAGCAAAGAAGAAAAAGAAACTACTGAGTACTAAGCAAGATGCTTTTAGATGTCTACAGCCCCCAAAGGCTAATTTGGCTTTACACTGCACAGACCACCTGGAAGTACACCTGGAAGGCAGCTCACATGCTACTTCTCGGGCATATTTTGTAAAACCTCAGTAGCAGAAAGAGTTGAGTCACAGATACTTGTGCCAGACAAGTAGGTTGAAATACAAAAGAGAAGACTTATGACAGTGGCATTGAGGCTGTGGGGCATTTTATACGAGGGGTAATTTTAGCAAGAATCCTTTTACACATTCAATGGAGTCTTCATCTGGAAGGCCAGCGTCCACGGTACGTCAACACCGACCACAGAACTGTTTCTGCACCTCTCTGAGGATGTAGAAGGCATGAGGAGCGTCACAACAGGTCTACCCATTGCAGAGATTTATTTACAAAAACAGTTTTTCTCCCAGTTTCTATTCACAAACACAAAATCTAGGAAGATTTGATTCTGAACCCTTTTTTGCATAAGCAAATTCAGGGCTTCCCTTATCCCATATTTCCAGATAAATGTCCTCATTAATAGGAAAATTATTAACTTTTAAAGTATAAATATATTTAATAAAATTTACCATAATATATGTGCTTTGATCAGTTATCTACTATTAATAATAAGACATTTAATTTACTTGTATATTTTCTTAGAAGTTTTATGATCACAGAGTTATTCTCATACTGGCTTATGTGTTTAATTTTGGATCCAAGAAAATAGACAACAATAAAAGATGTTAAATACCAAAAATTTAAATTAGGACTAAATTATGTACTAAAAGTGGAAGTCATTTCAGTTTCAGGCCAAAAAAAAAAAAAAAAAAAAAAAACTAAACCATCTAGCATTTCCTTTAGAAGTAATAATTATCTATACACTTTATAAAATATGTTAAATAAACATCAAATCACTGTTATTCAGACTTCTTTGGATTCACTTAAATTGATAAAAAATTTAAATAGGTATATTTATAATTATATGAAATTATAGTTCAAAAAGATCATAGTATGGGGTAAACATTTCAGACACCAAGTTCATGTTTGTTCATAGTTTGCACACTAATGCCTTATCATTCTAAGTTAGAGTCGTGTTTGTCTTGCTTTGAAACCTGATGTTTGATAGTAAGACATATATAGCCATAGTTAATTGTACTCACGCATAACCCTGGCTCAATCCTGATATATTAAAGTGGCTAACTGAGTCCAAATGACAACAATCAGGTAGAGATGCTTAGCAGCCCCATTGCACAGATGAGAACACTGAGGCAAAAGAGCTTCTTCACAAGTTTGCCTTTGTCAAAAATAATATCTAATAAAATTCAAATTAGATATTGTGTTTAACTTTATATTTAATTTTAATTTGGGAGGGGATATAATCAGTTTGAAATTGTTTCCAGGAAGTTTGTTGAGATAATAAAAACACACAACCACTTTTCCCTCTGTGTGGTGCCCCTGGTTTATATTTTAAGACATAGCTCATATTGAGTTGTGGCTTATTAATTTCTTTAGAGAAAAGATAAATATGGATTAATGGCCCTTTAGTTAGCAGTTGCAGGGCTGGCTTTAATCATTCATACTGTGAGTCATTCGTGTTTATAAAATGAAATGTGCACTCACTGAAAATACTTTTTACTTGAAAAATTGTAGGTGAGAAAAAAAGGAATTCATTTTGTTATCCCAACATCAGTATTCACAGATACCAAAAAGTAGTGTTTTGGGGGGTGGCGTGTAGAGTCTCTCCATGCATGCACTGGAAGCTGCTTGTCTTACTGGCATTGCGTATATGCAATGGCAACCCATCTAATGGTTTAAATGCAAAGGCAGTTGATGGGAGTGAGAGAAGCTACTGCATGTTTTCCTTCTGCTTTTACTGCTTGCACTTGTGTGGAGTGAGATCCACACAGAATACAGAAACAGCAAGGCTTCCCACAGCCCAGAACTGCAGCTCTGTTCTCTGGGTTTCCACCTTCACTGCTGGCCCCTGATAGGATAAACCCTCCTGCAGGCATCTGAATGTAGCATGCATCCCCGTTATAGCTCCTGAGGTGGAAGTCCAGCTTCTTACAGAAGCATCTGCCGTGGAGACAGCGAAGCAGACAGAAATCCCCGCAGTGGTTTGGAGCACCTGCCAGTTAGCAAAAGACTTGACTCTCTTCCAGATTTGGATATCTCACATTTGAGTCCATGTGGGGAGAAAGCAAGCTTGCTTCACTGAGTTCAAAATGTAAAGTGTGGAAATGACAGGAGTGTCTGACATGAGACATGTTTAAAGCTATCAGAACAAGGGGCCTTGAGTGGGCTTCTCCAGAATGCAAGGCCTCCCCTTCTGAGTAATTCCCTGTGCCTGTGAACATAGACCTTAGAACTGTGGTGCTGATACGTGCTTCTCAGGGTGTGTGCAAGTGTGGAGAGAGATCCAATGCAAGGCCATTCCTGCGTGTCTTCTCCCACAGAGGCCATCAACTTGAGGAGATGCATCCTTGTTGTCAGGACACGATGCTTTCTTCTACAATGGACTGAACATGAACGAGAATGAATGCATTTGCTCATTGAGAATTTCCTGGTTACTTCATTCAGAGTATATAAGGTGTCCTTGACATCACTCTTAGTTGTCTTACTTAAAAAAATTAATGCTGTGTGAATTATTTGTAAATAATGCAGGGTGACCCCTAAACATTTGGCAGTATCTCTTATAAATACAGACAAATAAAAGCAAAATATATTAACATGTGTTATTGCATAAGCATGTAAGATAATTCTAGGTTAATGTACATAGAATATTTGGAAATGTGGTTTAATCCATAACAAAGCTTCAGTTATCCTCTAAGTAATAAAAATTCTGAAACACTATAATACAGTACTATACTATAACACACCTAAAGTAGATTCAAAAATCAAATTGTACATTTCAATGATACATAAAATTATAAATGTGTTACCATTCTTTAAAGTTAACTTTTAGGAAAGATTGAGATACAAATTTACAAATAAAGCAGCATCTAGGAAAACTGGCAATGCTTTTTTGTAGTCATGTTTATATAAAATGAACAATACAGGAAACACTTCAGATGTTTAGAAATTTGTTCTTGGTAATACATTATAGCTTTCTTTTTAAAATTATTTTATATATTTACATTCCAGTTATTGCCCCAACTTCCAGTCCCTCCCACACACACACAGTTTTTCATCCCATTGCTCCTCCCCCTTGCCTCCACGGAGGAGCTTCCCCTCCACCAACAGGCCTAACCATTTCCTCAGGCCTCATGTCTCTTGAGGAATTAAACGTTATCTTCTCCTACTGAGGCCAAACTAGGCAGATTTCTGCTCTATATGTGCCAGGGGCCTCAGACATGCCTGTGTATGCTCCTGGTTGGTGACTCAGTCTCTGGGAGCTCCCTGTGGTCTGAGTTAGTTGAGATTGATGGTCTTTCTCTGAGGTCACTTGCCCCTTCAGCTTCTTCAATCCTTCCCCCAATTCAACTATAGGGGTCCCCGACTTCAGTCCAATAGTTGAGTATATGTATCTGCATCTGTCTCAATCAGCTGATGTATGGACTCTCAGAAGACAGCCATGCCAACCAAGCTCCCATCTGTAAACACATCATAACATCAGTAATAGTGTCAGGCCTTGGTACCCCCCCACCCATGAAATGCATCCTAAGTTGGGCTAGTCATTGGACCTCTTTTCCTTCTGTCTCTTCTCCATTATTGTCCATGCAGTTCTTTTATACAGGAACAATTCTGGGTCAGAAATTTTGACTGTGGGTTACTAACTTAGTCCCTCCACTTGATGCCCTGTCTACTGGAGGTGGACTCTTTGAGTTCCCTCTTCCCAATGTTGGGCATTTTGACTAGGGTCACCCCCATTGAGTCCTGAGAGTCTCTCACATCCCTGGGCTCTAGTACTTTCTAGAGGGTCCCCACAACTTCCATGCCTGAGGCTGCATATTTCCATTTATTCTCCTGGTCCTCTGTCATCCCTTTCTTCCCCTGCCCCATGGATAGGTAGGATTAACATAGTGAAAATGACCATCTTACCAAAAGCAATCTACTGATTCAATGAAATCCCCATCAAAATTCCAACAAAATTCTACACAGACATGGAAAGAGAAATTCTTAATTTCATTTGGAAGAAAACAAAAACCCCAGTATAGCCAAAACAATTCTCAACAATAAGAGAACTTCTGATGTAAATCACCATCCCTGACTGCAAACTGTACTTCAAAACAATAGTGATAAAAACTGCATGATATTTATACAGAGACAGACAGGACAATCAATGGAATAGAATCGAAGACCCAGAGGTAATCTCACATACCTATGGACACTTGATCTTTGACAAAGAAGCTAATAAATATACAGTGGGAAAAAAGAAAACATCTTCAATAAATGGTGCTGGTCTAACTGTCAGTCTGTGTGTAGGAGAATGAAAATAGATCCATATTTATCACTTTGCACAGAGCTCAAGTCCAAATGGATCAAGAACCTCAACATAAAGCCAGGTACACTGAGTCTAATAGAAGAGAAAGATTATGGCTTTCAGTTCTTTGCCCATTTATACTTAAAAGATTATCACAAAGATTAACTTGAATAAAATATATATGATATAGATTTTTTCTTTCACAGAACAAGAAATCAATGTTATATGTATTAGAAGTTTTTCCTTATACTATAGGAGAAGCAAATATATCACTAATGTGGTATAATTCCCATGAACAAATCCCATCAATAATACTGAGTACTGGGATGGAGTCTTAATGTGCATGTACTAATGTTAATGATACTTCTATCCATCACAGATTTCAATATGCATGCCATCTAGAAGTTATTCCTTTGCTCAGTGACTATTTCCCTCATTGTTAATGGTCATAGCAGTAATGCTTAACCATACCCACATACCTCAAAGACTTGTCAGGTCAGAATGAAAAAATACATAATATGCTTAGAAAAGTATCTATCACCTGATGATACCTGAGAAAGTTAGCACGAGGACTGTAAAGGGTTCTGTAAATTTTGATTCTCTGACATCTTTAGACTTTGTGATGCAAGCACATGGAGATGTTTATGTGGCAGGCATTCTGTAGAACAGTGAAGAGAGCAGTGTGGCTAACTGGTATACCCTTTCACTACACAGTCATTCTCAAGTAGCTTTGATTGGAAGTGGAGATATTACTCTTTCCTCCTTTCCTTTCGTTAATCAACACATTGTGAGGAAACTGACCAGTCTTTACATAGAAAATCAGCCTTCCTCCATGGTATCATATGATCAGATGCCTCAAGGTGATGAAGTTGTTCTTCCACAGCCATGGGATTTTTTTTCTTTTTTCTTTTTCTTTTTTCAAGACAGGGTTTCTCTGTGTAGCCCTGGCTGTCTTGGAACTCACTCTGTAGACCAGGCTGGCCTCAAACTCAGAAACCCACCTGTCTCTGCCTCCCAAGTGCTGGGATTAAAGGCGTGTGCCACCACCACCCTGCGGGATTTTTTTTTTTCTTAGCAGAATTTTAGATAGTGATAGGAACATAGTAAGCTAGTTTTCACTGAGCTCCCCAATTCCCACCTTCAGAATTTGATCCCCATGGGGACAGTATTTTCAGCAGAATCTATTAGAATTGCTTCACAAGTGGGACCAGCTATGACTTCATACCCAGTCAGCCCAGAGCTTCTCATCTTAACATCAGCTGCAAAGAAACTTCCCGAAAGAGTTCAGAGGAGCCAAGCATTCCTCAGCCTGGATTTGTAAGATTAACAGCTGAGGCAAAGTAGAATATATCATGCTCAGCTCATGTTTTGCACATTTTCCAATATCCAGATGTTTGTCACCATGAATATGAAAAACTCTGACTGGTAATGTAAGCATCTGAGCGGTATTTGGTGTGGCACTAACACAGCTTGTGTTGATGGGTATATTTTGGGGATTTCTTCATCTTCCAACAAAGCCAGTAGTCTAGCAGGTTATCTTTTAAATGGAAAGCATTTTTCTAGAAAGACATGCTATACTTAATATATGTTCAGTCTAGAACATTTTACTTGGATTATTTGTCCATTCTTCAAAGGGATTCTGAGAGTTCAATCCAGAGATATAAAACCATGAGATTTTAGTAAGAGAATAGGTGTCACCTCCTCCGTCCAGTTACTGCACTTAGCATTCACACTTGGCCAGAGAACAGGCATTACCTAACCCCATTACTACCCCTGCATTCTCACATTACCAGTCCCTTCCTTTGTATGCATATCTCTGCAGAATGAACCAGAACTGTCCACAATGCCATAAGCTATGTCACTGTGGCTCATGGTTCATTTGTTCCGGTCACAAGCTGTCTGTCTCTTTCCACATCTGTAAAGGAAATTAGCAGCTGACTCACTCATCTGATAATTTAAAGTGCCTGGAGCAGTCCACAAAGCATCTCTTGGTTTGGAAAGCTCCTTCATTCAAACAGGATTGCTGTGACTTTCTTCACATCTTCCAGTGTGTGATCAGCTTAGACAAGTGGTTCTCAACCTATGGTTCATGACCCCTTTTGGGGGTCACATATCAGATATTTACATTATAGTTCATAACAGTAGTAAAACTACAGTTATGCAGTAGCAACAAAATAATTTTGTGTTTGGGGGTCACTTCAACATGAGGAACTATATGTAAAAGCTGTATCAATAGGAAAATTGAGAACCATTGGCTTACACTTTCCCCTGCTGTCTCCCCATGTCTGCCCATCACTTACACCTCCCTCTACTTAGGTAAGCCACATGTCTGATGAGGATTCTGGGAGAAGTGGTGGGTAATATAGTCAATATGTACCTTAAACAATTTAGTGATAACACTAGTAAAATATGGAACTAGTACCAGAGAATGCTAGCAGAAGAGAATTCCTGTGACATAAATAACTTTTGCCATCTCCCTGAGGCAGGTGCTCCTGGCTGGCTGAGAACAGCCACAGAGGAACAGTCAGCACAGCAGGCCAAGTCAGAAATACCTCAATACTCAAGACATGTTAGAGACCACTGGGAATCATGGCTTTCTTTAGAGAAACAGGAAGTCTTGACTTGACCTGATTTAAGTGTTAAGAGTTTCCCTCTGTCTTGTCTGCAGATGGAATCTGGGTGCAGGTGTTGTGGGCAGGAAGAAACAATCAGAATATTTGTTACTTCCTTTTCTGGACAATTGGGGATGCACTATGCCATTTGCATTGTAAATACTATATAGACCAGGTTTTATGGAGATTTTAACCTGTTGATACCAGGAGTCGTAAAACAAAAGGTTTTGCTTACTAAATGTCAGAAGAATGAGTATGTATTATAATCTCTCAGGTGGCTCTCACTTCATCACACTGAACCTGGTCCAATTCCACTCCTTAGTGAATTTCTAACACATCAGCCAACTCCATATGCTGTAAAGGAAAATGCTTTCATGGAGGACAACACGGGGAAGAATGATCAGGAAAACCAGGGACTGTTGTTATTCTCAAAGACTCCATATACTAATGCTAAATCTAATAACACACACACACACAAGTGTGAGTGTGAACTTGGCCTATTTAACACATTTTCTGCAGTCATTGCCTCAATCTTAAAGCTATATGTATTCATTGCCTATATCATGCGACTTTAGAAACCCTCACGACATACCTAAGCCTGACCAGTCCATTTGTAAAATTCCGTATACAGGAGTTTTAGTTGTCAATCATAGTTCTGTTACTTGTGATCGAGAAGAAAGGTGTTGAAATGCAAGGAACATATTTTTTGTCATATTTTTGTCAGACTCTCATTTTCCTGAACATGTGTTCTGAAGAGTGTTGGTTTGGAGCCAGTGACAGCTATGGACACATGACAGAATAGAGAATATTTCTCTGTTTTGCTTGGCAAAGGTCAGTCTGTTTCTCCATGGTGGCCTTTGCTACACCAGAACAACAGATGAAGTTTAGGGCTGGGTGTGATTGCTACTCTGGGGAGTCCTCTTGATCTCAGAGGCAAGCAAAGCTTTGTCAGTCTCTAGAGAAAAGGAGCTGCCCAGCAGAGTCTCCAAATCAGACTTCCATGGCAAAATACCCATCCCTAATTAATTTTCTGCATCCTTTAGAATAAACAGGTTAAGCAATCGGTCACATTCGGTAAATAAGAAATTACTCGCAGTAACATCTGCAACATTCAAATCATCTTTCCACTTCCAAAACCATCTTGAAAAGTCTTTGATCTACATTGCATCATCAGATATGGATTTTAAAAGATAGTCCTGATTGCAAATGCACTCCTATAACCCACTCACCAATGGAGTATCTTGGGGAAGCCATTTAACCTACACATCTTGACTTAGTTTCTAGAGATAAAGGGTGTAGCAAGTCTTACCCTCCAGGGCTGTGTTAAGCACCTGAATATAAATACCAGAAATGCAGAGGTCACACAAGGAGCACTGGTGGATCTACATACTAAATGTAGACAGTTCAGCACGACACCAGCATGGACATGATCTTGTTTAATGAGAAAACTGCCCCCTCTATCTTCTCTCTGTATATTATTAAGAATTAATAACACACTACAATTGTTGAATTATAGCATTAAGGAGTTATTATTTTCTTCATTAAATGCATAAGGAAAAGCTTTTCAATTAAAAAATGACCTTTACAACCCCCACTGCTTTAGATTCTATAGATGGGGAAGCTGACTGCAAACTGGATCCTTCCAAAACCTTGTTCCTTGTTCACCCCCTGATTAGTTTCATAAACGTGGTAGTGGCTGCCAGTTGCCTTCAACTTGCAATTTTGTAGCAATCTCAGATTCTATGTTCAATCCCCCAAGGCGTTCTGTGGAAATGCTGTCAGACTGTTCACAGATACGAATTCTCCTTCTCTAGCCATGCTTTGTACTCATTTAAGAAAACTAGCCTTTAATTTGTAACAGAACCTTTTTTTTTTTTTTTAATGAAACGTTGAATTTCAAACCTCAGCAAAAATCACTGGCATGTGACCCAGGCCTTCTGCTTCTGCTCAGCCTGCTGTTTTCTTTTGAACATAGGACTGTGTTTCTGAATCTTGTTCTAGCATCTGATTTTGGATCTGGCTTCAGGTCTCACCTGATGATGCACTGACTGTCACCAAGCCTACTGTCTTCAGTCTCTATCATCTCAGCCTTCATCTCTCCTACACTACACATCTTGCTCATTTCTGGTTCGGTGCGTCTGGCTCTCTCACCTTAAGACCCACAAAGTGGTATCTGTGGTATCATACCTCACAGCCCTCTGAGCTTCTCAGATAGTTCATCTTCCAGGAAGTCTTGCAATACCCAGCCTTGACACTCTCTCTGAGCCTGAGAACTGTAGATTTCTCATGTACCCGAGTCTGACTTCATTGATTCATCCTCTCTGTACACTTACAATAGACTGCTGTCTCTCTTCGTCACTAGACAGAAGCTCCTAGAGAACAAGGATCATGCACATCCCCAGCCATAAATAAAGGTGTGGTAGCAGTTTGTCAATAAATGAATGTCTCATAGGAAAAAAAATAAACCTAGTAGATACTTTATTGAAGAGACAACACAGCTTTGTCACTAAAGATCTTACACTGATAACAGCAGCAGTTTGGTAAAAATAGCTTATACCTTGTAAATGTTAGGTCAATGTTCACTTTTACCAGCTTGATACTCAGCAGGTTTTCTTACAATTATTAGCTATGTGGTGCTCTTATGCTTAGTGTAGCTGGTACACTTCATCCAGGGCTAGACCAGCTCAAAGACGACCCTCTAAGACCTCTGGCACTTCCTGAAGTGTCAAAGAAGTATGATTTCATGTAGAAATGTATTATGCAGACTTCATTTATATTTATTAACCATTATATAAACAGAGAGAATGTTAAGAGAGTTTGGCTCTGAACTGAAGCACAGACATACACACAGAACAAAGATGTGGTTATTCATTCTCATTTTAATTAACAGTCTCTCGTTCTTCCTTCCCTCCCTCCCTCCTTTTCTCCCTTTCTCCTTCCCTCCTTCCCTTCCTCCATACCTCCCTCCATGTCTAGATGTTACTTGGAAGATGGAGCATCAAAGGGTGCCTGGCTCAACAGGTCAAGTATCATTTTTGCTGGAGGTGACAAGTGGTCAGTGGACCCTCGAGTTTCCATTTCCACGTTGAATAAAAGAGACTACAGCCTCCAGATACAGAATGTTGATGTGACAGATGATGGCCCATACACCTGTTCTGTGCAGACCCAACACACACCACGGACAATGCAGGTTCATCTCACTGTGCAAGGTGAGTGTTTCCTGGTGAGCTCCTTAGGAGGGATAAGCTTGAAATGAAATACTGAGATAGTAAAAGACCCAAGTTCCAGAAGGGCTACCTTGTGGAATTTCTGTGTGAACTATTTAACATGGGTATTGAGTTGACTCAGAAGCAGCTACCAGTATTCAAGGATGTGTTGTCATTATCCTGTGAATTATCTTCTAGGTTCCATTAAGGGGTAATGACGATTTAAATCCAGGAATCCCCACTTACAAGAACAGGCAATGGCCATTAACAGCACATTATGATTTTTGTATGTGATATATTTCATATCTTCCCTTGAGTCATCTCTGAAATAAATCTTGGAAAATCCATAATTGATACATTAAAATAAGTACTTAAAAAACCCAGAGCACATACATTGAAAAGTAAAAGGGTTGTGAATTGTGAGTGGTAACTCTAAAAGCTGCCTCCCCAACCTTCCTGCACATTTTCTCTCCCCTTGCATTTGAGTGAAAATGCAAAGCGAAACGTTCTAGAGTAACTCAAGTTAAATACAGAGTAATTGGAAAGCTCTTCACAGTGCCTTATGTCTGATTGGGCTTCAGCAGATAACCACGCTAGTCAACTAATAATCTGTAAAAACAGTGTTGTCCCATTTTCATACTTAGCGTAAGAGCCCCGGATCCTACCAATACAAGTACCCTTTAAGAAAACATATGACTTTAATCTGTGGAGGGTAAAAATGCATAATTTGCACTTTACATAATACACTTGTCCTATACATGTATGTGCTGTCTGCATGAAATATTTTGCTCTCTGGATCTCAAAACAATACTGTAGTAATCACTAGTAAAATTAGTAACAAAATGGATGGTGTCATGTCCCACCCTGGGACTTGGTGCCTGGTGAAGCTGAATGGGAGACTCGGTGGTGTTCCTGTCTTTACACTTCTCCCTCAAGGCTGGATCTGAATTTGGTTTATGGGTTAATGCCTCAACATAGTGTTTATCTCTAGCCTTTGTAAATGACCTCTACTCCCTCTTATACCATAAGAACCTCAGTGCAAACAAAACTTCGATTGCTATTAAATATTTCAGTCATGATGAGGTTAAACTACTTAATTCTACAATTTGCTTTAAGGAGACAGTTTATAATGGAAACCAAATCACTGGATTGTGGATTGTTGCCTTCTGCAGTGATATATGGTTTTCAAAGTCAGATTTCTCAGACCACCTGAGGCAGGTGGTCAGTCTTCTATCAATTGCTTTACCATGACCTACATCTACAGCCCAGAGTCCATATTTTCATAGTGATTATACAAGCAATCTAGAGGGTAGGGTTTGGTCTGACTTCAAAGTGGATGGGAAATTGCAAAGCACAGACACATCTAATCTCTGGACTCTTTCTAATCTCTCCTCTTCTTTGCCTTTCTATCCCTTTCTACCCATATTTCCAGGAAAAAAAAAAGTATGGCAGACTCTCTTTTACTCTGAGAGGAAATATTTGGATGACAATGTATGAAACAGTCAAGATGTGACATTTGCTTATCCTTTGCAACCTGTAGGTTTCTATGCTATATTTCTCAATACTTCCCAATGTATCCCAAATTCATTTTCTCTCCCCTGTATCACACCCATGTAACCTGGACAATGGGATGTATGCCCTGTGCTAGTACCTATTTATGTCTACTGGTGTTTATTTTCAACATTTTTACTGTAGAGGCTGTATTACACCAGTAAGTCCTTTTAAAGGGATTGCATGGCTTCTCAGATAGTGCTAGTTTCTGAAGGTCATTTGATGTTCATGAACCTCTGAGCAGTGATGAATGTGCTTGCTGAATGCTTGATCATATGTTTTGTTCCTTTAGAAATAGAAAATTCATGCGACTGTTTTGAAGGTATGTCGTGAGATCAAATTAAAAGCTAATAATTTTACAGTATTTATGAACATAATTACTTATTATAAGTTGATTGGCATGTGGGACATTTTCCAATTACATTAATAAAGCTCATGGAATACATTAATAGGCTTGTCAGTCAACTCAAGAACTAAATAAATGCCATAAAATGTTAATTCTACTTAAGTTACATTTCTTCTCAGTGAGCAAAAATAAGTGGATGTGCATAGACACTTGGGCTTATCTGGATAATTTAGAGGAATGTGCTCTTTGCCAATTGATTTGCCAGTCCTTTACTCAGCAAGATAAACTAAGCAACTGCTGCAAGAATACATCTGCCACACATCTGTCAAAAAGGCTTGTTCTCATTGGGTAATCTTGTAGTTATGGGACTTGGATTTTTAAAACATTATTTTTAAAAGTAGATTAACAAACAGGCTCATATATCAGGTACCACATAGGGGACATGTTTGGTGCAATTTGTTGGTGCTGTTAATGCCTGTAAATTATTTATTCAAACAATTTAACAATAAAGAAGAATGACAAATCAGCATATCTATATTGTAATCTGGAATTTCCCCCAACAAAATGAATAATTGACTTACTACTAATTTCTAACTTGAAAAACTACTCAACCCCTTGAGTTAAACTCAGGAAATTAAAAAATGTACTATGTCATAGTTGATATTAATGTAAAAAATCAACAAATGTGTTCAATAAGGAAATTAATGTTTTATTGTTTATCTGCAAGATAACACTGATAAATTGAATTTCTAACCATGTTAAGTTTCTAAGTATGTGAAGCAATGCTAACAAAGAATAAAAATATGTAGGAATGAAAGACTGGCTTCAAGTCAGAGGTCCCAGTATTAATGCTGGATGATGGGAAATATGAAATCTAATTGATGCTCATTTGGAAATATGACTTCACATTTTCTACTTTGCATATTCCAAAATGCCTAATGAAGGGGTGTCAAAAAGACATAGGTACACAAGGAAAGAGAAAACAGGCTTCCAAAGATGGTGTATTTGTGTTTCCAAAGGATTCTATGAGGAGAAATATTAGGAAGGTATGAGACCAACAAGGAAAAATGGGAGGACTCAGGGACCCTATAAGACACCCAAGCCAATGCAACCTATTTAAGGGACTTGTAGCGCTTAGGCCTCCTTTAAACAGGAGGGATAAAGCTGGTACTTCGAATTTCTTCTTGTCATGAATTTTACTTCTTTGTGCAAAGGAATCAACTCATCAATATCTAGTGTGTGCCCTGCAGGTGATCATTTCCCTCCCTGTGACAACATGTCTGAAAGAACAATTCATATTGGCTCAGGGTTTCAGGGGCATCATTCAATCATGGTGAGAAAGATGTGATGCTTTAAGGAAAACCACATCATAGTACTTGGGCAGCAGAGAAGCAAAATACGGGTGGGAAAAGGAAAGGCTCACCCCCTCAGGACATACTGGAAGACCTACTTCCCCCAATCAGATCCTACCTCCCATGTTCGTCTTCCCAGGAAGCAGGCTCAGCGGCGATGCATCCACTCCAATGTGCATACTACTCTGGGCATGGTCAATCTAATTAAGTAAATAATGAAATGAAGTATCATAAGTCCATTCTGTCAACTTGAAACTGAAACGCATCACTTTCAAGTCATCTCACCCCTTGCACCCCCATCCTGACTCACATCTGCCTGTGAGGCAAAGACCACACAGTACAACTTTGAGGATCCAAAGTCTTAATAGTTCCAACATTTTTCTAATTGATCAAAATTTGGAGTCTGTGGTGCCTAGTTTTATGTCAACTTGACATAAGCTATAGTAGAGAAAAATGAACCTCAATTGTGAGCCTCCAGAAGATCAGTCAGTAAGTAGGACTGTAGGACATTTAGTTAATTAATGATTAATAGGTGAAGGGCCAGACCACTGTGGTGGAGACACCCCTGGGTTGGTGGTCAGAGGTGCTGTAAGAAATCAGGCTGAGCAAGCCACGATGAGCAAACCAGCAAACAGAATTGCCTCTTGGCTTCTGCGTTAGTTCCTGCCTCCAGATTCCTACCCTGATTTCTTCCAGTGATGAATTGTGATATGGAACTATAAGCAAAATAAACACTTTTCTCCCCAGCTTGCTTTTGGTCATGGTGTTACCACATAGCAATAATAACCCTAATTAAGACAGAATCCAAAGTCTTCTGTGATTCTTAAGGAAAATTCTTAGGTGTGAATCCCTATAAAATACCATGCAATTGTATGCTTGTCACAGAGTGGGTATTTTCATTTCAAATGGGATAAGCAGGAGAACAAGGAAGAAGGATTAGTTAAAAGTTAGATTTAGACCCAACAGAGCAGATACTAGATCTTTTAATTTTATGTTTAGTATCTGATGTACATATGATGTCATAATATGAGCCCCAATGGTCACAGACAGCTCCTGCTCAGAGTCATTGAGTTGGAGAATATGTGACTGCTCTTCTAACTATGCACTTGTTTCCTATGGTCATCTTTGGGAGGCATTCCATTCCCAGTGTCTCTATCTTCCTGAAGACACCATAGCCATTCATGATTCATCTTGCTTCTATATGCATATCCATATTAAAGGCCACCAAAATAGGCACAAGCCCTGTCCTACATAAATTAGGCTCCCAGGTATTCCTTTGAAATCCTTTTGAAAGCCTCCATGACCCCTACAGCTCTGGCATGTTTCACATTTGCAAAGCCAACATCATGGACTTAAAGTCAAAATGTTTGCAATGTGAACATCACCCTACTCCCAACTGTTTTAAGGCTACATCAGTTTCTGAATACCTAAGTGTTGAACCTAGAACATTCATTGGAAAGCAGCCTCTTGTCAGTAAGGCCCTCCAGACCAACTGTATATTCAAGGGAAAAGATTATCAGATGCACTGACAACTTTGCAGCCTGCAGCCTGTAATAGATAGGGTCTACCTAAGCCCTGAGTCATCTTTGTTGTACTCCCAAGAAAAGGACAACAATTCATCTTGGTGGAACGGATCTCTTTGCCAACCATTGATGCTTTGACCAGAGATTCCAACTGCTCATTTCATTTTCTGAGCACAATGCTTGTCCTTCACTTAGTGTCTGCTTTTGGAACCTAATTGTCAACGTGGCTAAAAGGAGAGAGCAGTAACTTCTCCAAGTCCTAAATTATATTAAAATGTATATATTCTGAAGTTCTATATTTAAATTCAATCTCATTTAAAAATCTTAGGACATGGAAAAAAATTAGACAATTTCTATTCCCGGTTGTAATGTGAACTTTTTGTTTGTTTCCTAGTTTTCACTACTGTCCAAAGCCCCATCAGAACAAATTCACTTTTTAAAGTTTTAAAACTGTAAGTGGGAGTGTCCACAGAAGTAAGAACATTAGATCCCATTAAACCAGTGTTACAAGTGGTTGTAAGCTGCCCCATGTGTGCTGGGAACCATATTCAGGTCCTCTGCAGGTGCAGGGAGCCTCCTAGCCACTGGGCTAGCACTTTATCCCCATCAGCACAAATCTTCACTGCCCACATTACTGCCAGAATTTGGGTCCAGAGTCACCCAGAATTGCTGATTATCTCTAACTATAGCATTCTAGGATTTATTTAGTCTATTTCTCCAAACTTTTCTAAATCCCTTTTACAAGGCAATCTATACAACTTTTGAAATACAGCAATGATCCAACAATTGAAACCAATTTTCCACATTAGTCACTCATGTCTGTGACAAAAGAGAAACTTGGGGGGATTACTTGAGTTTTTAGTTTCAAAGGTTGATCAGTCTGTCACTGCGGGCATGCCTGGGTAAAGCAAAGCATTTCCCAACATGGAAATTAAGAAACAGGAAAGGAATCCCAATGGGGTCCATGAATGATGTATCCTACCAGGACACACCCAGCACCTCATATTTATCAAGTAGGCCCCCCTCCTAAATCTCATCATCTCTTAAGAATGGTATAATTCTAAAGATCATCAATGAATTGAACTATCCATTATATCAGAGCCCTCATGATCTAATCAGCTCTAAAAATGTCCTCACAATTGCACCCAGATATGTGTTCTGCTAGCCACCTAGGTGTTTGGCGATCCAACCAAACCTCCCTATAAGATTAACAATCACTTCTTTCAGGGAGATTTGCTCTAGATGTCTTCTTGGAAGCACAAAACTCTATGTCACAATGACATAAGGCACTTGTAATGGCTTCTCTGGTTTCTTGGAAGGCAGTTGGCAGACAGCACTCAGGAGTGAGCACTTTTGAGGATAGCTTCCAATTCAGAGTCATCTGGGGCTGCTTAGAAAGCTCGGGAGTCAATGCCTGGTTTAAGGCTGTGGGTGCAATACATTTTGCTTGCAGCATACTGTGAGAAAAGTATCCTGGCAGTTCAGCTCCTCCTGAAGCATCTGGCTGCTGTCCAGTGCGCACAGCAGCTATATTTCCTGATCTCTGCACTTCAATCTGTGTCCTCCTTTTTGTTCCAGGGATCAGGTGCAGTGATCTACCCTATTAGAAACCACTGGACTCTGTTTCTTTTCAGAGATTTCTACACAGGGATCTAAAAACTACAGCAATGGTGAGACCTTTGCTTGGCTGAGACAATGTTTTGAAAATGCCTTTGTAAAGTGGAAAGACAGAAAACTCAAACACCATGTATTATTAACACTTTCATTATGGAAGGGATTTTAAGTGGTTTATAAAGAAGTATTCATTCTTCTAAAACAGACAGAAGAAATAGGAGCCAAGATAAAGAAAGTGAGAGTGAGGTGTAGTCAGAGGTGAGCCTACATCGTAAAATATCTATGTGATTTATATATTTTTTCAGAGCTTCGTAAAATATTCACTCTTGAGATTTTAGCAGTCAATACAGGGCGGAAAACAAGATCAGTTATTCATTTCACGGTCCATAAGGTTAAACACTTTCTTGGTGCCCTTATCCTGTTACTCAGAGAGAAAGAAGCACCTTAGACTCTCTTCCAGAACCATTGTGAAGTCAGGACAATCTCAGCAGTAAATGATACAGGAAGTACAGCTCTATCCCCTGGGTTGTTCATTAAAGTATAAATTAAAAAAAAAAAAACATATGCAATAAGATGCTAATTTCCTAACACATAGATATCACTTGGTTGTTGTCTTAATATAGAAATAAATCTTAGAACCTAATATTCCCCAGATGATTTCTGCCTGCCCATTTTTCTTAGTGATTCATTCATGTACCAAATGCAGGTGTCCGAAAATTATAATTACCACTAAACATAAAAAAATCATTATGTATGAACATGGATATAAACACATATTGTTTAAAAAACAAGCCTTCTTGACTTAATAGTAATGGTGTTTTGTGAATATTGAAAGCTTGACTGTGCACACAAAAGTGACAGCACACTCAAGTTCTAAGTTGGGTAGAAAAATAAAGAACAATGCAGCTTTAAAAGAATCTATTATTTCATAACATTGTTGAATGCTATTTTTTCACTCACAAATCATTTACCTTTAATTTTAATTTTACCAGAAAGATCAAGTCAATTCATAAGAGGCTCTTAGACTCATGACAAACATGACTTGGTGGATTAGCTGCAAGTGAACACTGGCACATGTCTGCCATGCACCTTAGTGTTTGTACATAGTTTTCTCTGGGTCAGTAACTGTGAGTGGAGGTCTATGGTTGCCCATGCTCTCTGACTACAAAGTGCTCACTGCATCATCTTTACAGTTTAGTTAAATGATAAAATAATGAAGTTTGATATGGCTACCCGCCTCCCCAGGTACTTTGACTTCTATGACATATCTAATACCGTGAAATACTTGGGGCTGTATCATTGCAGTTGTGTCTGGTACCAAAAGAGTTCAGAACAATAATGCCTAACTTATAAATCTTGAGGTTAAAAAAAAATGTCCTCTAAGAACATTTGTGAACTCAGCCACAGCATCTCCTCAAAGCCCCCACAGTTAAACTTGGGTCCATAGTCTGCAGTTATGGAAAGCAAGCAGTTTTAGACAGTGACATGTTGGATAACTACTAAAATCTAAAGCATTTTTGGTTTGCATTTATGGCTTTCCCTTTACACAATCCACCCTGTGAGAATAGCTAAGCTTTTAAGGTAGGATGCCCAGATCAGCTTCTAAGAAACTTTCTCCTCCACTTGAACACACCTACCATAGGGTGTTGGTTTAATTAGGACAACCCACAAAAACGTTAATAAAATCACTTTTTAGCAAAATTATTATTTAAACATTGGTTTTATCCATAACATATTTTTTTTCTTTTCTTCTAAATGTGGCTTCTATGTTTTGGAAAGTAGGATTATATTAGGCCTTAGTTTTCTACAAGTGAGATTGAACAGGAGGATTTATATTAATAGCTGACATTTTTCTTTTATAAAATTATTTTCTTCTGTAAATGCAGTGATCATATATTCCCATTCAAAACTTAATTTGTAAAAATGTAAATACCAACAAAAGCTCTGATATTAAAAAAGCTCTGTTAAAACTCTAAAACCTACTGATCACTATCCACAAGGGGAACACATGTGTTGTTGTTAGTTCCTATAAGCCTAACTTCCTGTCCACAAGGGGAACACCTGTGTTGTTGTTAGTTCCTATAAGCCTAACTTCCTGTCCACAAGGGGAACACATGTGTTGTTGTTAGTTCTTATAAGCCTAACTTCCTGTCCACAAGGGGAACACATGTGTTGTTGTTAGTTCCTATAAGCCTAACTTCCTGTCCACAAGGGGAACACATGTGTTGTTGTTAGTTCCTATAAGTCTAACTTCCTGTCCACAAGGGGAACACATGTGTTGTTGTTAGTTCCTATAAGCCTAACTTCCTGTCCACAAGGGGAACACATGTGTTGTTGTTAGTTCCTATAAGCCTAACTTCCTGTCCACAAGGGGAACACATGTGTTGTTAGTTCCTATAAGCCTAACTTCCTGTCCACAAGGGGAACACATGTGTTGTTGTTAGTTCCTATAATCCCAACTTCATGTCCACAAGGGGAACACATGTGTTGTTGTTAGTTCTTATAAGCCTAACTTCCTGTCCACAAGGGGAACACCTGTGTTGTTGTTAGTTCCTATAAGCCTAACTTCCTGTCTACAAGGGGAACACATGTGTTGTTGTTAGTTCCTATAAGCCTAACTTCCTGTCCACAAGGGGAACACATGTGTTGTTGTTAGTTCCTATAAGCCTAACTTCCTGTCCACAAGGGGAACACATGTGTTGTTGTTAGTTCTTATAAGCCTAACTTCCTGTCCACAAGGGGAACACCTGTGTTGTTGTTAGTTCCTATAAGCCTAACTTCCTGTCCACAAGGGGAACACATGTGTTGTTGTTAGTTCCTATAAGCCTAACTTCCTGGGCAGAGTACCACTTCCCATCTGGAGTCAGGGAAATGAATGTGGGGGCTGAGGAAACTTTGCAAAATGTTTCTGACTATGCAGTGACACAATGTAGTTCTAGAACAATTCACATAATGAGCCCAAGTTATTTGACACTGCCTACCGGTGCTATATCATATGGCTTCATTGCTCACAACCCAGCACTGTGTACCCCATGAGCTGCCCACATGCTGCTCAGATCAGTACTACTGAGTGTGAGATTTCCCACCCTTGTGCTTCAGAATATAACTGTTAAATTAAGTGTATCGTTGGACTGAGCTGTTAGAATATTTTATTTTAACAGTGCTGTTACTGATGAATATCATCTTGCTATTTGGAGACAATCTTCAGAAATAATAAAAGTATATGTTTCCATTTTGTACTAAGTACTTATGTGAAGAGGACAATATAATCAAAATCAGAATATCAGCCAACTCTGACAAAAGGTGAAGACACTCTATATCCTGGAATAGAAAATATGCAGTAGAAATATACTTTTATATTACTATTATGTAACATATATTTTATTGACTTTGAGTTAACACTAAAGACTATATAATTTTTTAGTCTTTAAACTGATAAAGTTATAGTCATACCAATAATTCTTTTAAAATGAGATTCTGTACAATTTTATAATGTTTGATTATATTCTGAACTTATGTAGTTTGACAACAAGAGATGTAGGAATAGAGCAATCCAAACTTATGTAGACAGACAACACACAGTGCATTTCCCATCCAAGGTGTGCTTTATAGAAGAGTGGGGAGGGAATGTAAAATAGCTGCAAGGAATTCATTGCTAACTAGGAATTGTCCTAGTAAGGATGGTCACATTTCTGTGCCTTAGCACCCTTGTAAGCTGGATAATAGACGGTGAAGAGACAGAGGCAAACCCAGTGACTGTCTCACTTGTGACAGGACTGATCAGAAGTTTTCCCAGTGTCGTCTTCTTTCGTTTTCAGATACACAAGAAAAATAAAGTGACAGTATCCAGGAGTGGGTGTATAGAAGATCACTATGAAACCTTCCTTTAAGATCAAGGAAAGCAGTGTTGCTGTTTCTGATAACATACTTCAAAGTAAAAATTGTATATGTTTTACAATTAAATAACCTTTAGAGAGGACTCAGGGGTTAAGAGCATTTGTTGCTCTTAAAATGGATGCAGGCTCAGTTCCTACCACCTACAGGCTGGCTCACAACTATCTTTAACTCAAGTACCGGGGGCTTCCCAGCTTGTTCTGCCCTCCCCAGACAGTGCATGAACAGGGTGCACAGACATATATGCAGGAAAACACTAATCGACATGAAATAAATTTCAAATGAAAAATTTAATATACTTTAAAGTAATTAAACATTTAAGAAAGTTTTTTTTCTGCCATTGAAAGTCCTTTGATGTCAAATAGATATTTGTTACAATTCCTGAGATTCCTGGCTTGGAAAGCATCTACAGCTTAGTTGTGGCTGTGTGTGTGTGTGTATAGTCTCTGTATGTCTGTTTGTCTGTCTATATATGTGTGGGTATGTGGCTTTCTGTCTGTCTGTCTGGTAATATTGATTGTGTTTTCTGTTTCTATTTTACAATGTTATTTTTGTCATTCATCTTATAATATCTTAATTTTTTTCCTAAAAAGGGAAAAATAACCATGTTATACTTGTCAAATCCCAATGCAAAGTGCAGTGCTGCTATGAAAATGTCTGCATAAATAAAACATTACCAAACTTTACCTGCTCTTATTTCAAGAAACTCTGCAAATAAAACCAAAGTCAGTGGAATAAATTACCTTCTCCTAGGATCCATTGTAATGTGATTTCACCCCTGAAATATTATTTTTCTTTCCTTTTCAAGTCATGTGTATAATTAAGTTATTACTGGAGGCAATTAGAATCTTGCTATTTTCTTTAGTTAAATCTTAAACAACAGACCTCCTATGACCTCTATTTGCAGGCCAAGAGAAAATATATGAGAGGAGAAAAATTCAGTCTTCCAATTATATAGCTTATTCATGTGATGTGGTGTGATGAATAAGGATTTATCATGTGCAAGTTTAAAAGAAAGATGTGTACAAATTTCAACTGGCAGAGTTTACTTCATAGAGTCAGATTAACCCCTGTCACATGGTCTGTCAGCCCCAATCATTTCCCTTCTTAGCCCATCAGTGTTTTCTGATTAGTGGTGTGAACAGAGCAGTAAGAAGACTCACAAAAGCTAGAACCTGGCTTAGGCTCTCCCACCCAGTGTGTCCCAGGTATTCTGTGGTCGTGAAAAGTTTGAGACCTGTGGTTCCTGTGTCTGTGTTGTTATCATTTCAGGCTCTGTATCAGCACACAGCTCAAGAATGCTCTACTCTGTCCTTTGATTGAACTGTTGGGTGAGAACTAGGGCTCTGAGCCTTTTTAACTCACAGACATGCAGAACATGTCCTGGGAACACTAAGATTCAGCCTCATTTGTTAGTTGGGTAAAGGTACATATTTTTTTTCTCCATGACTGGCATTATGCCAGCCCACTGCTTAAACTAACTTAATGTAGTGATTCTATCTTTAAGGCATTAGTACCAGGAATGCTGACATAACAAGAAAAATTTAAATTCAAGGGATTAGCCTTGCATTTCTGACTTGGCTTGCTTATTTTCACTCTGGGTCCTGCATCCTTATCCCCTGCTAATCCTCAGCTATTCACAAAATACAGGCTGGTGATTGCACGTTGAAGTAAAAAAAAAATAATAAGTGAGATACCAGCATTTGGCAAAATGTCCTAGCAATGCTGTTTTGAAGAGAAAAAAAAAATCCTTTGCATGAAAGAGAGTTAGTTTGAAAGGTCAGAGCCAAGGGCCCTAGAACCAAACACAAGAAGAGATTTACATTGGAAAGGAGCCAAGGATGAACAATTAGGATCTCTCTCAGTTCTGCTCATTATTGTAGGTTTCCTTTGAGCCAATGGAATGCAAAAAAAAAAAAAAAAAAAAAAAAAAAAAGGATGGGATGCTGAAGACAAAGAGACAGAATTCTGAGCCATTTGTCACATGTGTACAGCTGTCACTGTTTCCTTTGCTCTGCGTCTTCCACATGATTCCACCATGTCTGTCCCACTCTGATCCCACTGGAACTGTAAACCATTGAAGCTTTTGCAATATACTTTACCACAGAATCAACTGAGATACTCGCGTTAGCAGGTACCCAGGGTGCTTTTATTTATTAAGCATCCATGCTATGCCTTTATATTTGGATGCCTGAAAAATAGCATAACTTTTCAAGGAAACATGCACGCATCCCTCCTCTCTGTAAGCACCTGACTCTCTGAGGTGGAAAACACAATGCCAGTGCCCAGGTCTCCTGTGGAAATGTCAGGAACATTAAGGCATGTCTAGCAGCTTCCCATTCACAGAATACAGACACGTTCTCTCCTCTTTCTCTGTGAATTACGATACAACTGATAGAGACCTCATTGATTTCTAGGGATTTCCATTTATGATTGTAGACAATAAAGTTAAACTAAAATATTAGTAAAATTAATTACTCTCTCTTCTCCTGGGGAAATTCTATGTGGAAAGGAATGTAATAAATTTATACTAATGTTAAGGTTTTGAGCTCGAGTAATTGGAACTAATTCCGCATTTTTTAACTCAAATTACTACTCTAAAATTAAAGAAAAGCAATTGTGCACCAACCTTCTCAGAACCACCTGATGCTCTTCTCTTGCTCTGCTGTGTCTCTCCCAATAGTAGAGCCTGTTGTATTATGTTTTCTGGTTTGGTGAACTTTCACCTACAGCAGGAGACACAGTCAAAAAAATGAGCAAGAAAGAGGCAGTGAGTTCTGAGGCCTGTTCTGCCTCCTTGCCTTAGGTAGGGCCTTCCACACAGCTCTCCTGAGCCTACTCTTCAACTCTGACTGGATAGTCTATCCTGCCTTGGGCAGTTTATGCTGGAGCTCAGGATCGGACTCTGGGCAGACCTGCTCTTGGGTTTTAGGAGGGTTGCCTGCTTGCAGGGGTGTCAGTTGCTCCTGTCAACAAGCCTGAGTTCCCCTTACTTCCCACAGTCTTTGTGTGTTTGCTTCACTTGAGGAAGAGGCACCTTTTGATTAGTACTTGGCCTGTTTCTATTTGGTTGAATCGCTCCTGGTTGAGGATGACCATTCAGCTGCCTCCTTCCTGTCATCATGTTAAAAGTCATGCTACTAAACCCTCTCTATAGGCATCTGTTCTATGTAAAGGTAATTGCTTCTTCACATTTATGAGACATATATATTGTTCCTAGGTCTAATAAGCAAACCAGAAAAACAGACCTTAAAATTAAATTTACATATGTTGAAAATTCAGATTTACTAAACTAATTATCAGAAATTAAGATAAATGTAGGAGGAAAGCTAAAAGTATGCATAATTATTAAATGCTGGCATTTATGTGAGCCTTGGGCTTCTCTTTATTACCTTTTAGGGTGTAATTATCATTAGCATTTCAGTTGCATCTTTAATGAATGTTTGAGCTACAAATACAGCATGGTATGAATGGAAAAAGAAATCTTCCAGTATTTACCTGACTGCAACTTTAAGAAAAACATCCCCCATGAGGCCACACAGTATGACTGTGGGTCTGTTGCCCTGGGAACTAGGGGCTGACCAGCAATATCCTGGCCTATGATTTTTACAACTGCAACCTGTGCCTTGTGGGAAAAGCAGTGAACATCAATTGGAGATTCTTCCCTGGCAAAGAAACTAACTGAATCTGGGCAGGAGCTCCCTGTCACTAAAGCACATTTTCTGGACACATCCCTGTGCAGGGCATTATTATAGGTGTTTAAGAACAACATAAAAAATAAGTATTTCTTTTTAAGGAACTTAAAATCAGGTGTAATTCCTAGAGTGGGAGACAAAGGAGTAAATGACTCAGCAATGGAACCAAGTCACATGACTGCAGGATGGGAACAAGCAGTCGACCATTTTTTTTTTTCCTTCATGATGGTTAGTTTGTCAATTTTACACAGCCAAGGATTGCCTGGAAGAGAGTCTCAAAAAAGGACGGTCTGAAACATATTAGCAGGCCCATACACCTACCTTTAGGCATCATCTCGACTGCCTTGGCATGTGTGAGAAGACCCAGACTGCAGGTAGGCAGGAGCAGCATTCCCTAAAATCTACAAGAGTAAACACTATCAAAATACTAACCCTTTGTTCTTTCATTTCTCTCTGCTCTTGACTGTGACTGAATGCTTCAAGATCATGCCACTGTTTTTAATAGCTGAGTAGTACTCCATTGTGTAAATGTACCACATTTTCTGTATCCATTCCTCTGTTGAGGGGCATCTGGGGTTTTTTTCCAGCTTCTGGCTATTATAAATAAGGCTGCTATGAACATAGTGGAACATATGTTCTTATTACCAGTTGGAACTTCGGGGTATATGCCCAGGAGAGGTATTCCTGGATCTTTCGGTAGTATTATGTCCAATTTTCTGAGGAACCTCCAGACTGACTTCCAGAGTGGTTGTACAAGCTTGCAATCCCACCAGCAGTGGAGGAGTGTTCCTCTTTTCCAACATCCTCGTCAGCATCCGCTGTCACCTGAATTTTTGATCTTAGGCATTCTGACTTGTGTGAGGTGGAATTTCAAGGTTGTTTTGATTTGCATTTCCCTGATGATTAAGGGTGTTGAACATTTTTTCAGGTGGATCTCAGCCATGCGGTATTCCTCGGGTGAGAATTCTTTGTTTAGCTCTGAACCCCATTTTTTAATGGGGTTATGAAATTCTTGTACAAATGGATGTATCTGGAGGATATCATCCTTAGTGAGGTAACCCAATCACAAAAGAAGTCATTAGATATGCACTCACTGATTAGTGGATATTAGCCCAGAAACATAGAACACTCAAGATACAATTTGCAAAGCACAATTAAATCAAGAAGAGGGAAGACCAATGGGTGGATACTTCATTCCTCCTTAGAATAGGGAACAAAATACCCATGAAAGGAGTTATAGAGACAATGTTTGAAGCTAAGACAAAAGGATGGACTATCCAGAGACTACCCTGCCTGGGGATCCATCCCATAAACAGCCACCAAACCCAGACACTATTGCATATGCCAGAAAGATTTTGCTGAAGGGACCCTGTTATAGCTGTCTCGTATTGAGACTATGCCAGTGCCTGGCAAATACAGAATGCTCACAGTCATCTATAAGATGGAACACAGGACCCCCAATGGATAAGCTAGAGAAAGCACCCAAGGAGCTGAAGGGATCTGCAACCCTATAGGTGGAACAACAATATGAACTAACCAGTACCCCGAGAGCTCGTGTCTCTAGCTGCACATGTAGCAGAAGATGGTCTAGTTGGCCATCACTGGGAAGAGAGGCCCCTTGGTATTGTATGCTTTATATGCCCCAGTACAGGGGAACACCAGTGCCAAGAAGCAGGAGTGGGTGGGTAGGGGAGCAGGGTGTGGGTGTGTGTGGGGGTAATACGGGACTTTTGGGATAACATTTGAAATGTATATAAAGAAAATATCAAAAAAAAATCATGCCACTGTGACACCTGGCCCCCATTCCCGCCATTATGATGGATTTTAACCTGGAATTATAATAGGAAAGACTCTGTGTCTATCTTAAGTTACTTTCTGCAAGATATTTTATCACAGTTTCAGAGATGAAATTTATAGGCAATGTTTGTGAAGAAAAAACTGGAAGAGCGATAATTGATATAGAGTAGGAATTTGACTCTTCTTGGAAGTCGCCCTTAGAGATAATAAATGATACAAAGCTGAATGGACAGTGACTTCAAGATCTCAAAGGTGCTAAGAAACCATTGGAAGGGTGACATCACACTACCAAAGGGGCTGAGGGCTTGAGTACAAGGGTGGACAGGAGACGTACTTCAGGTGCAGGCAACAACACAATTAGTGGTATGTGTACAAGAATCACTGCTAAAGGACTGCTCAGACATACAGCTCCTGGAACATCAAGATGCAGGTTAGGGTCTGAGGGACACTGAGGAGAGGTGCTGGTAAGCGTCTGAGGGACACTAAGGAGGGGTGCTGGTGAGGGTCTGAGGGACACTGAGGAAGGGTGCTGGTGAGGGTCTGAGGGACACTGAGGAGAGGTGATGGTGAGGGTCTGAGGGACACTGAGGAGGGTGATGGTGAGGGTCTGAGGGACACTGAGGAAGGGTGCTGGTGAGGGTCTGAGGGACACTGAGGAAGGGTGCTGGTGAGGGCCTGAGGGACACTGAGGAGAGGTGCTGGTGAGGGTCTGAGGGACACTGAGGAAGGGTGCTGGTGAGGGTCTGAGAGACACTGAGGAGAGGTGCTGGTGAGGGTCTGAAGGACACTGAGGAAGGGTGCTGGTGAGGGTCTGAGGGACACTGAGGAGAGGTGCTGGTGAGGGTCTGAGAGACACTGAGGAGGAGATGCAGCTGAGCGTCTAAGGGACACTGAGGACGGGATGCTGGTAAGGATCTAAGGGATACTGAAAACGTTGACAATGTAGACCTGAGATTCTAAACAACTATCTCAAATAGAAACTTCTGTGATTGGTATGGTATCACTTTTTGTTTAAGATTATAAAAGGTTTTACCCCAATAAAAAGCTACATTTTGGGCCAAATAAGGATATTTAACTTGAAACTAATAGATTTTTTTTTAGCCAAAATGTATTAAGTAAAGTTCAGTGGTTTTATATTTTAGTAGTTTCATTCTCTATTAACAATTTCTATACTGATGATGATGATGATGATCAAAGATTTCAAACTCTCTAGCATTAAATTCAATGGAAAGTGTTTATGCTTGGAAGGCAGAAGATTAAACCATCCCAGGGAGAAGTTGGTAATTTACATGACCAACCTACCCAGGAAGCAAGAGGAGTATATACAGAACCGGCTGGCCCCAATCGTGTTTGACTTGGGTGGAATAAGTGTAAGGTGGGAATTTCTGAAGAAAGATCCCACTTAGACAAACCACTAAACTAGCACTGTGGTGTGGGAGCTACTTAACAGTTCACAGAAGTGGAGAGTGGGTGTGGGGCAGAGATATGTGGCTTCTGAAAGACAGCATGAGGCCCTAAATGATGGCTCAGCAAGCAAGGAAAAAGCTCACTACCACGCCCGATGAGCCCAGCTCTGTTGCAGCACCCACACAGGGAAGGGAAAGAAAGCTGATTCCTACAAACTGTTATCTTCCTTTCACATGTATGTCCTGCTATGTCTACACAGTCACACACACACACACACACACACACACACACACACACACACACACACACAATGAAGAATGGATGAATAATAAATAAGTGTAAAACTTTTAAAAGAGAATGAACACTGATATCTAGGTTATATTTAGTAATTTCTGAAATTATATAAAGCTGCTGAGTTTTGTCAAATTTGCTGCATCTAGTAAAACTCTTCTGGATTAAACTATGTGGGAGACCATCAACCTGGTTTAATGGAGATGCCAGTACTGTGAATTTTTGTCGATTAACTTGATCTTTGCACTTTGTCATACAATCTGCTGTGAGCAAATAGAATGGAGTGCAGTGAGCTTGGCTCTGGGAAGATTTGTGGACTGGGGTTTGAGTGACCAAGACAGAAATGTCACCATAAAAACACAAAGTAGAAAACTCACTTGAGATTTAAAGATACAGCAGCATTCTCACAGTGTTCTGTGTATTCTTTCAAGGTGGCATAAATTCACACTTGAAACTTTTGACCTACTAAAGATTCCTGGATATAGTTCCTTTAAAAGCCTGTCTGGACAAATGAAAAATTGTGCTCAAGGGTGTTTATTCAGCTATTGAAGAGGCCTTGAGGTGCTTGCAACAACTATTAGCAGCCAGCAGACTTCCCAGGGTTAGCCTGTCGCCTGGAGCATGGGTCTACCCTGCATTCCTATGAGTGCTTCTCCTAGTCTCTAGAGGAGGAGGCACTGTCCTACTTTTTAAGATTTGGCTTGAGTTAACATGGCATAAGGAGTTTGAGCTGCCAGCTCACACCGCCTCTATGGCTTTCTGTGTGTGATATGCTCCTCTTTTAACTTACACATCAATGAGGACTTCCTGAAAGTAACTACTGTTTAGTACTGCCACTTACTAAATATGTTTACTATTAGATAGTTAGGTATATATGTGGTTAATAGAGCCCTGAGGACCTCAGTAGAATCGAAGAGAGGGGGCATCTCCGTACTTCTGTGGAGAAGATGAAGGGCATGTTGCCTAAGTGATAAAGGGGGGCCATGACAATGAGAGGATACCTAAGGGAGGTTTTGTGAAAGGAGGGATGATCCTAGGATGGCAGTACTTAGTGAACAGAATGACCTCAGCATAGGTGTCACATGCTCCTAAGAGGTCAGTAGATGAGAATGGTATAAACAACCACAGTAGACTGTGCTTCATGCACACAGCATTAATTTGAAAGTTTATACTTACATAGACGCGGTTCTCATGAACTTTTTCATCATAGGAAGAAAGCATGTGTTTGCCACACTGGTGTGGGCTTTTGGGTGTTCCTAGGAATGATGTCATTAGTTCTTCCATGTTCTAGTGTTCTGCAAGACCACACACAAACACACCATGACTTCCTGCAAGTATAGTTTCCAGGTAACTTCCTCACTTATAGCCAACATCTTTATGTTTCTTTCATTTTTGTTAGTGGGAGAGTAAAATGAAATGGGATTCAATTAAGTAGACACCTTAGTAACATATCAGCTCATATTCGATGGCTAGAATCTGATTATGGGGCAACTGGACAATGATGGATCTAAAGAAAGGAAAACAATGTATTCCTGTTCTTATGGGTTCCCTTGTCATTCCACAGACACAGAATGTGGCATGATTTGTCTGGCATAAAAAGTGTTAATTTCTCCTCAGGTTTGGCATCTCAAAATTATGTGGTAGGTTGACCATAAGCACTAGTCTCAAGGGCTGAAATATCTCACAATCTTCTTATATTGTTGAAATTAGAATGTTATTGTTTTAAATTTAGTCATTATTATGTTAATGGCAGAGGATTGTTGGTATTGTGACTAACTCTTCACAAAGAAGCACTTGGAACTAAGGGATTAGAGACCCTTAGGACAAATTGGGAAAATATTGTCTCTAAAATGCCAAGGGATTCTCTCAGAGGCTCCATCTGCCTTCATTTCTGTTTCCTCAGAGGAAATACTTTGTGTTACTAGACTTTAGCAACCACACATTAATGATTCAAGAACAATGGGCCTGAGGAATGCCAGCTCTTCTTTGTGTGTGTATTATCCATTCATTCGTCTTAGAAGATTAGAAAGTGCTGAACGATTGGAAGGAAGCAATCAGAATTTAAGTGAGGATAAGATAATAAAAGGAAAATTCTAATCTGCCAAGGAAGCCATTGGGCATTTGGGTCTTGCTTCCATTAATGTAAGAGCAGCAGGAGAAGGTTGTACATTTAGAGGTGACAGAATACATGATGCCTTTCTTTTGTTTTCTGTAGTAAACAACAGGAAATGCAGAAAAAGTTTTCCTTCACATTTTATGAAGTTAGAATGCATGAATTTAAGTGAGGCTTGTAAGGGTCCATGATTCACTGAAGAATGATACCCCAGATTCAAACAGTATGTAAACACAAAGAATGTTTTATTCTGCAGAAGTCCAGCATGCTGGGGTTTCCCATTACCAAGATAGAGATTCAACCAAGTGAGCTCGAAGGCCAGATTTTAAACACATTAGGAGAATGTTGGGGGTAGGTGACCTTTATCTTTCTCCATCTCTAGGGACATTCCAGAACCATTACCAGGGTGTGGAGGTTGGAAACTGTTGCTAGGGAGGTCTGGAAACTATTGCTAAGGAAGTCTGGAAACTGCTACTGACCCTTTGTCTTTGCTTTAAGCCAGAGAGTAGGATAGCTTCTGAGGCCTGGACTTGCCCAGTTCTTGGAAACAGAGATTTAGGGCTCATCTCCTGAACTGCCAATTTGAAGCTTGTCATGGTGTTGGCCTGGCCTTCTCAGGATGTGCACTGTTCAAAGTCATGGAGTGTGTTAGTTGCTTTTCTGCTACTGTAATAAAACACCATGAGTAATGCAGTATGTGTAATAAGGAAGGTTATTTAGGCAAATGGTTCCAGAGGGAGTCCATCACCATCATGGCAGCAAGCATGGCAGCAGGCAAGCTGGCATGACAATGGAGCAGTTGCTGAGAACTCTATATCCCTCACATCTGAATCTGATCCACAGGCAAGAAGCAGTGAAAGCACACAGGAACAATGCTGGACTGTTGGAACCTCAAAGCCCATCTCCAGCGACATGCAACCTTCAGAAAGGCCATATTTTCTAATCTTACCCAAACATCTGCCAACTTGGAACCAAACATTCAAATGTGGAGTACTTACATGGGCCATTCTCATTCAAAACACTGTACAAGAGAGAATCGTAAGACATCAAACGGCTCAATATGTTTTAATGAATGTTAAATAACATCATTTGAAAAGAAAAAGAGAATTATTATAAATTATATTAAGGTGTTCAATCTAAGTAAATTGATACAGAGGAGAGGTAAACAAGACCTTTTTATTGCTCATTTATCTCTCAACTATGTAGCAATCTACTATTGATCTATCTACCTATCTACCTCCCTACTATCATCTAAGTACTGTGTCTTTGCATGTCTACCTTTGATTTGTTATCTACTATCTTCTAGGAGTTATCTGTGACCAATCATCTATCAGCTTATCTATCATCTATCTATATTTATTGTCTACCATTTATCTACCTATTATGTATCTATTGATCTGTTCATCTATATTTCTAGCTAGCTAGCTATATCTCCATTTATCCATCTATCTGTACTCACAGTATTCTCTCTAATAAATATATCCTTAATGTATATTCCTGGGAGTGATGAATACACAAGCATGATATGAAAGTTATATATAGGAATTGGAGAGTTGCTTCTACAATTTGAAAACATGACTGCTCTTGCAGAGGACCCAGGTTCAATTTCTAGCACTCACATAGTAGCTTATAACCACCTGTGACTCCAGTTGTAGGAGATCTGTTACCCTCTTGTGAACTCTATGGACATTGTACATGTATAACAAACTTCCCTGTGTAGAGGCAAAACGCTAAAAATGATAAAATAAAAATAAAAATAATCTTAAAAAGAAGGAAGGAAAACAGACAGGATTTTTCTAAGGATGGTTTAATCATAGTAAGAGCATCCTTGTTTCTTGATGTTCACATCAATATGATAAGACAGTTTTGTATTTATTTCCCTCAACGTCTTCTGGGCTGATGGTTCCCAAACAACTCCTAGTCTCATGGAGTTCAGACTCTGTTCTTTGGATACATTCATGCTTCTAGTGAAATTTGTTTTCATTATTTTACCAACACCATCAGAACTAATGAGCAAGGATTCTCTTTCCATTTTCAGATAAGAATAAATGAGAGCCAGGCGTGGTGGTACACGCCTTTAATCCCAGCACTTGGGAGGCAGAGACAAGCGAATTGCTGAGTTTGAGGCCAGCCTGGTCTACACAGTGAGTTCCAAGACAGCCAGGACTGCACAGAGAAACCTCTGTCTCAAAACAAAACAAATCAAAACAAACAAACAAACAAACAAACAAAAACACAAAAAAAAAAAGAAAAAAAGAAAAAAAAAGAATAAATAAGAAGCTAGGCTTTTTGTTGCTGTAGAGAAATAGGACGTACCAGAAAGGAGCCGGGTCTGGGTATCCTCAGCCTCCTGAATGGCTCATTTTACTCTACTACACATAATTATGTGTTAATCATCATCACAGTAACAATGGCTGCTAAGGCCTTCTGCCTGTCACCTATGGATGACAACATACAACATTCAGCATTTGATTCACTTTGACCAAAGGTCTTGGGGAAGTCTCACTGCCCATCACAGGAACCTAGTTTTCTACTCTTAAGAAAATCAAAGAACCAACATTTCTCATCAGAACAATGTTCAATGCTGTAAGAATGTTTTCAAGGTCTAACAGGAGGTACTGACTAGTACTTTCATTTTGTTCAAAGCTCCAAAACATCCTCATATGAGGTCCCTCAACCTACTCTGGAAGCTTAGAACTTTGCTAGATAAACCAAATACAACTTTGGATTTATGTTTTGAATGAACAGTGTAAACATGGTTGAAAAACTTTATAATTAATTTTCAACTGAAAATGCCTGGACCTAAATTCCATTCTACCATGGATAATACTCTCATCTTCAGCAAACAATTAGAGTAGTGCTGTCAATCGGGTTTTGTTTGCTCTTCTGTAAAATGACAGTAATCTGCTTGATCTTGGGGCTGCTGCCTCTGCATAAGGATATAAATATTTGATTGACCCCAGAGTGGCAAAACCTGTTAGTACCAAAAGCCTTTCTGAAGTCTCCCTGATTTTAAATGTCTTCAGTACTATAACAGCTGTTTGCTTGCACATTCCAGAGTCAATGTCTGAAAAGTATTGAGATTGTGCCTATACAGAGCCTCACTGGAGTTTTACATGGTGTCTGTGCTCTAGAGCCCGTGCAGCACTCACAGGATGAGTGGGAGCCTTCACTGAGTGTGAACTGGGCACCTTTTCATGTCTGAGTTCATGGAGTCAAGTGGAATAAAACCAATGAGTGACGAAAACAACTGTTTTAAAGCTCCTCCTGTCCTTTTCCATCTGTTGAGTACATTTTTAATTTCTTTCTTATTAATCTCTAAGCCCTGATCCCATAGACTTACTCAAGACAAGACTGACTCAGAGGCAGATCTCTGGACTACAACTGCTGTGCAAAACTACAGCTGATGACACCTCTTAAGCGTGTTTAATATTTCTGATATAATATTTGCTATCTTTGTGAAGTTAATAAATCTTTCAAATGCCTTCTCAATATTAATATATTGATTCAATCTTTACAGTGTTTGTGAAGGCTAATTTATTTTCAAAGTCTGGCCAAGAGAGACTTACATTTAGAACTAACAAGATGAATCATGTGAAGATTTGTGCAAAGAGGAATAAAATAAATATTCAAAAGGCTTTTGAATGCACGCAACCTTCTTTCCAGTTAAAACAGACAATCATTACTCTCTTAAACTACAAGGTCTAGAATATGCTGTCAGTTTGGGCTATAAAATTACCCACCTGTTCTGGCTACAGTTGTCATCCTGTTCTACCTCAGAACTCAAAAAAGAAACAAAGAAAAAAAAAAAAAAAAGAAAGAGAAGAAAGAAATCTCTCTTGAATTCCAAAGTGTTTGTGGTGATTAGCCAATCACAGAGCTATTACTGTCAGTGAAGATGAGGAGCAGTAAATGCTATTTTAATGTTAGGTGTGACTGTGAAGGAGAATGACAATGGAATATGTAGGACCCTGGTTTCTGTACACCCTTTCTCTTCCAGTTTCCTGAAAATTCTTTAAGAGAGAAACACTAGCAGCCATTCACATGGGATCCTGCTTGCATGTTAACTAACATACAACAGAGCCTCTGCAACAAAGTGACCTGTTAACAGACTACTTCCTCTTCCCTTCAGGACTATACTCACACAGCTGTGGAGCAAAAGTTAATTGTTCTGAAAGCCCAGCAAGCTGTCTAGAGGGGCTCCACTATCTGTCCAGGTCGGAGTTCTGAACCTGTGATTCCACTGAGAATTGTATGTGGTTTAAAACTTGAATCGTTTAATGATTAACATGTCTCCAGCAATTTCCAACTGAACACTCTTTAAAAAGATGCAGCAAATAAATGAGAAAGAGCTAGGAGATGGCGCAGTGGATGAAACACTGGATGTGCAGACTTGAGAACCAGAATTTGAATCCCCAGAGCCCACATAATCAATCAGGTATCAAGGCATTTATCTGAAACCCTGCCACTCCTATGATCTCCAGATTTGTACCATTGCATACATATATGCCCTGACACATACCTGCATTCATACATGTAAATGTGCACACTTCCATACACATGTCAAACATTATAAAAAGTAAAATAGTGGTATGAAAAATTAAAGGAAATGCAGTATAACAAACTAATGTATGATTATATCTTTATTAATAACAACAAAAACATACATGAATTTGTTGAGAATAGAGAGTACTAATCATGGACATGACTCTCTAAGTGGTTAATAATTTGTAAAACATTTGTACTGAAAATTATAATAATTTATTGTGCAGTTACAGGCTAAAAATGTACACTTTTAAACATGGAGAGGGGGAACCATTGTAGTTGGCTGACTTTATTGACTTGCAGAGTTAACAAGACCAAGAAGTTTAGAATATCATCTTTTTCTGGTCTGAGCTTCTCCACAACTACATAGAAGTCCTTTAGACACTGCCCTGCTCCCTTTAACTTCAGGCACTGCCTGTCCTGTGAAACTTTTCTGTTCTTTCTGAATTTGTAACACATTTTCTAAACTTGGGTCAGTGGTTGACCTTGCAACTTTGCTGTAATTCAGGTTTGTAACTTGGTTTTACTTTCAGAAAAGTTTGCATCACACCAGGGCGCAGGTTACTCTGGAGAGGAGCTAAGGTGTTGTCTGTGGATGGCAGGTGGGAACTGTTCCATGTAGGTCAAGCTGATAGGACTTTCAAATTCTCTTCTTACAAATATATTATTTGATGCTTCTAATAATAATTCAATTCAATTCAATCATTTTTACCAATTAGGCCAGCACATTGACTGGGAGTCAATAAGAACCCTGTGGTTTCTAGACCAAGAAGCAATTGAAGCACAAGCCAAACCTAGACTTTAACCAGAAAACTTCTTAGAAATCTTGGCATTGAGCCACGTGCTTCATCTGTGCTGAGATGTGTGAGTGCAAAGATCAGACTGGTAGCTCTGGGGCTTGAGCAAAGGGAGAATCTTCACAAACCCAGGCAGCCTCCTTGTGCCCAGTGACAGTCACTCAGGTCTGGGAAGAAGGCATAGGGAGGAGCTGGTTTAAGATCAGCCAAGCCACCTGCATCTGGACAACCAAGGGAGCAAACTGTGAAGGACTTGCTGCTCTGTATCCCGTGTTTCTTCATAGATTGCAAAGTGTGAAGGGCAGGTACTTCTAGTGAAAATGCTTAAAAGGAAACCTTTAGACAGATTAGATTCATAGTTTTTATTTTAATAGACTAGGGATTGGGACCCAGGGCTTTCACTCGCTTGTTTAGGGTTATACCATATTTTATGGTAGTTTTGGCTACTGTGAACGTGTGAATGGTGTTGTTTCCCTAATTTCCTTCTCATTCCATTTAGTGTCTCTATATAAGAACGGTACTGGTTTGCTTTTGTTTGTTGTTTGTTTTTGTTTTTGAGTAGATTTTTGTATCTAGACATTTGTTGAAGGTGTTTATCAGCTGTTGAAGTTCTCTGGTAGAATTTTTGGGGTTACATATATTCTATCATCATCTGCAAATAGCGATACTTTGACTTCTTTCTTTCCAATTTGTATCCCTTTGATTTTTTTTAGTTGTTATATTGTTCTTGCTAGAACTTCAAGTAATATATTAAATAGATATCAAGAGTGTGGACAGCCTTGTCTTGTCCCTGGTCTTAGTGGAAGCTTTCTTTGTAATAGCCAGATACTGGAAACAACCTAGATGTCCCTCAACCAAAAATTGGTTAAAGAAAATGTAGTACTTTTACACAATGGAAGGAATATTCTTAGCTATTAAAAACAACATCATGAAATTTGCAGGCAAATGGATGGATCTAGAAAAGATCATCCTGAGTGAGGCCCCCGGCCCACTCAGGGAAAGAGAAACATTGTATATACTCATAGCTATGTTACAATCCACAGACCCAATTAACAAGGAGAGATAAAGGGGTAAGCCTGAATCTCATTGAGAGGGAAATAGAATAAACATTGTAGGTGGATCAGGGGAAGGGAGTGGGGGAGTGGGCAGAGGTAGGGGCTCAGGATTGGAGTAGGTAGAATCAAGTGAGGGAAGAAGGAGGAAGAGCCTACTGGGAAAAACAACTGGAATTGTAGGGGCATCTCTGGAATGGGCTAGAATCCTAGGGCAATAGATACTCCCAGGAATCTATGAGGGTTATCCTAGCCAAGACTCCTAGCAATTGAGGATATAGAACCTGAACCAGCTAATTCCTGTAACTAGGCAAGGCTTCCAATGGTGGTATTAAAATACCAACCCAGCCATAAAACCTTCAACCCACAATCTTCCCTGCCTACAAGATATGCAGTGGGGAAGAGGGATCCGAAATATGGGGAATGGACAACCAATGACAGGTATAACTTGAAACCCATACCATGAGAGATTGCTTAACCCTGGCACTGTTAATGATACTCTGCTATCATTGCAGAGAGGCACCTAATATAACTGTCATCAGAGAGTCTTCACCTAGCAACTGATAGAAACAGATGTAGAAATCCCCAGTCAAACATTAGGCAGAGCTTAGAGAATTCTGTGGAAGAGGGCGGGTAAGAATTGTAGGAACCAGAGGAGTCAAGGACACCACAAGAAAAAGTATAAAAGCTGCTAACCTGGGCTCAAAGAGACTCACAGAGACTGAACCACCAACCCAGAGCATGTATGGAACTGACCAAGGCCCTTTGGAACTATATAACAGGTGTGTAACTTGGTCTTCACATGGGTCGCCTAACAGCAGGAGTGGGGGCTGACTCAGACTCTGCTGCCTGCCTTTGTGACCCTTAACCCCCTTCTGCACTCCCTTGTCTATTCTCAACTGAAGAAAACATACCTGGTGTTACTGCAATTTGATATGGCAAGTCTGGTTGATATCCATGGCAGGCCTCTCATTTTGTAAAGAGAAAGGGAGGTGGAATGGATGGGGTGTGGGAGGTAAAGAGGAAGGAATGAGAGGAAAGGAGGCAAGGGACAGGCTAATAAATAAATAAATAAATAAATAAATAAATAAATAAAAATTTTAAAAGAAAGAGAAAGAAAAGAAAATCTTTTCAGTCTCAGCCTTCTGAGACAATGCTTAGTTTGTAGAGAACTGAGTTGGCCACTGCAGTGTTTTTTGAATGGTGGCCGCAGAAAGGAACTGAATGAGATTAGAAAGGAACAAGCCCCACGAGAGACACTAGCATGCATGCTATAGGCTATCAGATCTCACTTCTGTTCCCTGGGAAGTGTGTGCCCCCAATGGCCAAGTGTTGTATTCAACTTCATCCTGGTGTTGACTCCTTTATGAAGCAGAGATGGAGGATGGGTAACAGCATGGAGATCCCAATAAAAGTAACAATTCAGAAAAGAGTGAGTCATTTCCAGACGGGGGTACGCATCAGCCATGGCTTGTAGAGTACTGCCTTGTGATGGCTCCAGCCCCCTCTATGGAGGCAGACACTCACATCTTTTCTAGTGAAGACACAACTCTTGCCAGATCCCATATGGGAAGAGATGGGGAGCTAACACCATAGTGACAGCATTTGGAACTTTGAAGAACATGTCTACTGCACTAAATTCATATCACTTTTTCAGACTCAGCTTTTCCTGTGGCAACCACATTATCTTTCCCTTAAAGTTGTAGCTATCCTTAGTATCATAAAGCGAGCAAATGTATTTTGGAAAGAAGACTAAAAATATTAAATATTGCTTTCCACTGGGTAGAATTGGCATGTCAGAGTTATTAATAGTGATGCCCTACAGGGTTATAATGCAATTTTTGATTAACAATATAAATTAATTTCATTAAACAGTATCTACTGGAGACCCAGTTATTAATAATAATAAAAAAAAGCCAAGTTCCATCTCCCTGGTTTTGTATATGCTGATGGGTACAATTGCTCCCCTCAGCAAAGCCTCAATTGCTTTTGTTCCCTGAGGCACAGCTCCAGAGTGGATTTCATTTTGGCTAGATAAAAGATACACTAAAGGACTGTAATAAAATATACAGCAGAGCGATGACATGGAGTGATCGCTGTGTGCTCTCATTCCTGTGCAGATAGGAACAGCAAAGTAATAAATCAATTTTTATTAAATGAAAGAATGAGGCTCACACAACTTATAAGTGCAGAAATCAGCTTTGTGGACTAACATTAAAGTCAATAAATAATATCATGCAGATTTCACATATCCCTGACTAATAGAAAGAAAATGAATGCTGTGCATACACACATATACACAAACACACACACACACACAAATATATGCATATATACAGGCACACAGAGAGACGGGGAGGTCATTGTGTCTGATAGAAGTGGTATGAATATAAATGCACAGATAGACACACAGAGAGAATTAGGAATTAGAAGATTACATATGTAAATATACTTGGAGATTATGTATACAACAATTTTGAGATATGCATCTGTATACCAAAAATAATGTACATACTAAATGGAAATGGATTTGAACACTCTGAAATCTATAGCTAATGATTGTTACCAGTGAATTAAGTCTTTCTGATAGCCATGGGATTCTGAAATATTCCTATAGGAAAGGGTGAAGTCATACCAGTAACCTGGCTTACTTAAAAGTATAACAATATCAGACATATTAAGTGATTGAACTGCCATTGGTGAGGGCACTCTTCTGTTGCGTTCAGTTAATATGTTACAGTGTGAAGTGCATAGAATTAGTGTCAGAACTAAAGTATCTTTTATATTTTTCACACAAAAGCATGTGAAATTTATTTCTTATTTATTAAGCATACTGATGGCATAAACAGACATGAAAAGCTTGTTAGTCTCCTTCACAGTGGCTTCAAACGTTTGTGTTGGTGTGCAGCTGTGTGCACTTGATTCCTTCCCAGTGACCAGAAGCCAGATGTGTTTTATGACCTAAAAACTGGAGTTTCTCTGGAGTCTGACATTTTTGAGAACAAGCGTCTTCATTTTCATTGAATCTGAAAATCCCTAAGTTTAAAACCTAAAGGTCATTAGTAGATACATTTAAATGGAAACTAAGAAAAGGGAATGACAATATTTCATTAACTCATCATCTTAAATGATCCTTTTCTTAACTTAGTGAGTATATAAAATAAGAATATTACAACTTCTGTGTGAAGTTAATCCAGAAAACAGTAACTGCTATTTGTATCATTTGTATCTTGATTTATATTTGAAAGTACACTTTAAAATTAGTGATGGCATCATTAGATCATGTAATTTAACAGATAAAGTTGTTTAAAAAAATCTACAGGTTATATGGCTTGAATAAGGGCAAAGAAAACGTTCAAATGAATGCAGCTGCAGCAGTGAGAGTGCGAACATTGAACAGAGCTCACAAATGAGTAGGACATGAGCAAGGCCTGAAGTGACTGACTCACTAAGAACTTCATACATGAGAACTCTATTTATAAAATCCCCACCTTGCCCTTTTCCTCTTCAGCTCCATCCACTCCATCCACATTCTCTTTACTCCCTCTCAAATTCATGACCTCTTCTTTAGTTAGCATTCTCTCTGTGTGTCTCTGTCTCTGTCTCTCTGTCTCTGTCTCACACAGAGAGAGAGAGAGCGAGAGAGAGAGAGAGAGAGAGAGAGAAAGAGAGAGAGAGATAGACAGAGAGAGGGATAGAGAGAGACACACAGAGAGATTAGATAGACATAGACCTAGATACAGTTCTAGATGGTATAGTGGTACATGGTATAGATACAATTTACTGAGTGCATTTAGTGTTGCTTGTATGCACATATGCTTAGTTCTGACTGCTTGGGATTAGATAGTGTATCAGGGCAATCATGTATTCTTGAAATGAAATTTAAAATCATAATGTTTATTTTCAATGTAACTGAAGATTTGTGTAGATATTAAATAGACATGAATTTATGAGCATAAAACATTGTTAAATTATTTGGTAAACTTGTCAATATTTCCACAAATATACCAGTGAATATAAATAGTCTGGCTATAATGGACCAGTAATAATATTTTATATTAAGGTGAATTAATGTGTAACACTTAAGAAACAAGACTTACTGAAAAAAAGTTTCAACTTTGTTGATTTTCAACACTTTAGAGCTAATAAAATCCATGAATTAACAACTGTCTTCTATTCAAACAAGCTTCAAATAGCATATGTCTGGATTCCTATCCAATATCAAAGCATACAGTCACAAGTACTATTGTGCTATTGGTCCCTGAGTAGATCAACAACTGGTAGCAGGCCATAGTGGCTAGTCATTGTCTAGGCCTGTGAACACTGGTCAGTCCTTTGCCTGACTCACATTTCCAAGTCTGTGAAATAAAGTAAGGTTTTTCTTACCTGATTTTCCTAGAAATGTAATTACTAAAAAAATAGTATTTTAAGGGAAGGTGCAGTCACTATTACTGAATTTTCTTCTCCAGTTTTTGTGTGTCATGTGCAAGAATCACATTTAAGAAGTCTGTATCTCATTCCTAGGGAAAGAACCTCTCCATAGACAGTCATTAGAGCCCCACTCTGCTGTCATGCTCTGTTTAAGGGGGACTGTGATCTCAGTGAGACCTCAGGATGATCTTGAAAGCTCATTAATCCAGTAGATCCACCAAACTGTTGGTACCCACAGTTTTAGCATCTACTATGTGCCCTGTGCAGTATGAGACCTGTTAATTCAGCAGTTGACAGGAAAACCCCAGTAGCCTGCTTTGTCTGATGTACATTCTAGCATCAAGAGATATAAGACAAACAGGAAATCAGCTTGTAGCAATCTCCTCAGGACGTTGGTATTTTAAGTGGAATAATTCTGTCCAAATTTAAAGACTCATTAAGCAATCAAATGTGCGTTCCATCCCAGCAGCTGTAACTGGGGTGTGGCTTAAATCTTTTCTCTGAAAAGTTAGTTAAAATGTGTAGATTCTTGCCTTGTAGTGAGTTGTGGTACTATGGTTATCAGTACCAACGGTGTTAGGAATGGTTGCCCTAGGGAATAATTTCAGCGTTTATTCTTACTTTTGGATGATTTTGACTTGATCTACTTTCCCTTGAATCACGTGTTATTTCTCAGACTTTCGGGAGAGTTTGAAATGTGCATGTTGGATCCCACATGGTTCTCCAGCAAAACCTCTACAAATACCCATGTTCTATCACCCCTCAAATCACACACTAACCCATTCCGTGACTAACCAGGTAACATTTGGATCACCAGAACCTTGCTCAGTTAACCTATGCATGTTTTTGGTAGTTTGGATACCTAAGTATAACCACAGCCCATTATAGATCTTCTTTCTTGCTTTATAGAGGCCTTCTTTTCAATGTGTCTTTCCTAATACAATATTTAATTAACATTGTTAAATAAAACCTCATTTTGTATGGAATAATTCTGTGCATGTTTAAAGACACGTTAAGCAAAGAAATATGCCTTCTGTCTCTAGCATCTGTAATTGAGTGGACAGCTTAAATCTTATGTTTCCTCTTAAAAGTTATTAAAACATGCAAACATTCTTCTCCTCCATTAATTGGAGGCCTGCCCTCATTTTCCAGCACATAGTCAGCTACCCTGCAAGTTAAATAACTCTAATTATTAAGATTCAAAACATTACATGTATCAATGAATACAATTAAGATGATTTGAATATTATTAAATGAAAATGAACTATTTCTGTCTCAAAAAACTAAATAAATATGCTTAGGGATTTTTACACTGTGAAATTGCCTCAATAAATAATTGGACAATTCAATATAATGAAATGAGTAAAATAAATAGTTTTAATTCATAATAACAATAAGTAATGGAATTATTTATGTAGCTTTGATAAAGAGTAGATTGTACAAATACCAAATAGTCTAATGGGAAAAACAAAGATTATTATGCTTTTAAACTTCTACTTCGTGGGTTGTGATACTGTACTGTGGTTCAGTTGGCTCAGTTCCACTTTGGCATCCATGTCTGAGCACTAATCCCCCCGTGTGTCGTGTTAGGAAATCCCGATGTATCAAGCCAAACAAGCCATATCACAGCCTCCTTAAGCAGGATTTCACACTCCGGGGGTCACTGTACTATTCATTTGTAGGAGAAGTGGTGGAGACTCCATTTAGTCAGTGCTCAGACTTGGGGTTTACTCATTGTGTGCACCTTGGGTGCTTTCTTCCCCTGGTCGTGTTTGGACCACAAACACTCCCATCAGTGCTTCATCTGAAGGATGGAGAAAAATGCAGACTAAAGGTAATTGTCAGCCACTGAGCGGCAACTTAGGCAGTGTCCTTGATCATTTGGACATTTAGTGAAATGATTTATCGTTGATAATTATAGGGTCAATATTCCATGAAAAGATATTTTCCGCTTAAACTAGATTGTGTCCTTTATAACCAAGAATAACCTGGACACAAGAATAAACACTCATTCCCACAAAAAACAAAACCATTTTCAGAAATGAAACTGGATCACATCTAATTAGAATATAAATGTTGCCTTTAATTTGGGTAAATCAGCATCTTTGCAGATGCTAAGATCTAAAGTACATTTCTGTTATTCTTTCAGGAGCTGAGGCCTACAGCTCATGTGTGCTGATAGTGCTCATTTCAGTGTGTCTCCTGCGCTATTTTCACAGTACCACAGTCATGGAATCTTTAAGCACGAAACTCTGGCCTTAGATTCCTAGTCTTCCTGACTTGGCTTAGTATCCAAGAATTTCTCAGAGCTGCTCCATCTACAGACCTATCCACAGACTTGCTTGTGCCTTGCCTACTTAAGCCCTCCTTAAATTGAAATACATTGTCTCACTCAAGCTTGGAATCCAGGTTATGTCCAGTCCATCTAGGATTTGCATACTGTATTCATCTATCTATCTATTCCCCTCTCTCTCATCTATCCATCAATTTATCTATCATCATCATCTGTGCCCCATTTACAGCTGTCTCCATATCATGCATCATAATATGTCTGTTACCTGTCTTACAACTGTATAGGTCATTTATACACCAGTAAAAATATCTTAGCAGTTAGCACTGTTAGCAGATATCAGTGTAGAAAACAAATATTTGGTGTAGCAGGTTTTTTTTGTTTGTTTTTGTTTTGTTTTGTTTTTAAAGTTGCAGAATATCCTCCCCAAAGGACTATGGGTCATCAGCATCTCTGTGTATTCTGGACAGGTAGTGAGGACCTTGCTATTTTCAGTGTATGTATATATATATATATATATATATATATATATATATATATACTCACTATAGTGAGACTTTAAGTCTCAATTATTATAAGAAATATTTGCAATGTTCAAAACTTACTAGAATATAAAGACTTCTAATTTTACAAAACTAGCCTGGCATTTTTTTTTCCTTTAAGGAAAGTCTAGGATTTTGATAACTTGAAACATTTTATGAGGTGATCCTATTTGAGATACACTGGGTAAAAAATGCATCAAGAAATGAAAAATTAAAAAAAAATTCATCTTACCACTGAGGGGGAATTTATTAACTTCTTTGATAATGAGAATTGTGAACAAACCAGGATGATTGCCTGACTTCAAAGTGAGTTACTTGTCACTCAGGGTCAGGAGACCTTAGTGAGAGTCCTCCCTTAGGAGTCAGAACTGCAGCTTCAGAACTTACATACAAGCTCATAGAAAAGACCAGCCCTGGTCTTGTGCTGTCCATTGACTTCCGGTTGGTACCATAAGTTTAAAAATCTTAAACTGGAAATTTTTTCACCTGGATTTGTGAGTGAATTGTGTCTAACTCTCTAAATTTCTATATTAATTAATTTTTTTTAGGAAATTCAGTACTGTTAAAATTTGTTGGATTAAATTTAGGGTTAAATATGATAAATATTCCCTCAAATTATATAGGAAATTAGGATGAAAAGTTTGAAAAATTTTCAAGTAAAAAGGCAAACAAACTCTCTGGTTTTCATGGATTTTGTATGCCTTTGCCTGTAGCCACCTTTGATTATGTTACTACAGGCATCACACTGGGCAGTACAGTCATTCTGTGTTTTAAAGTCTGAATCAATTTCATTAAAATTGTAGGGTTAATATGCTCTTATCTCTGCTTCAGATAAACTTCAAATGTAAATTTATTAAAATTTATTAGAAGACTATCTCTCAAACTAGTGGTTAAAAAAAAGAGTAGAAATTATGTATTTCAGAATCGGTGTGGAGGGGATTGTGTGTGTGTGTGTGTGTGTGTGTGTGTGTGTATATATGTTACTGTATTTTATGTTCATGGGAGTACGGACACATGCGTGTATGGGTGCATATAGGTAACATATATGTTTGGAGGCACTATTCATCATCAGGTTCCCTGTTTGAGAGAGATCCTCTTCCTGGACCTGGAGCTTCTGACTAGACTGAGCTGTCCAGTCAGCGAGTTCCAGGATTCTGTCTTCCTTGTATCTCCTATGATTCTAGGATCTTATGTTTACATGGTTTTGAAGACCTAATAATGGGTGTGGCTCTTTGCTGCTGTGACAGAAGCCTGAGATTGTTGGCTCCCATTGTTATAGAACAGGTGTATAGTGGATATCTGACACGCAGTTGCCTTTCTCACTTTTATTTTTCCTTTTTATTTAATCCAGGATTTCATCTGATGGTGCTGTTTTCATTCAAAGTCAGGTTTCTTCCCTCAGTTAATACTTAAGAATACATGGCCATCCTCTGCTAAACAGTGAGTCTGAGGGAGCCTGGGCTACATAAGACATGACAAAATAAAATAATAATAAAAATAAACGATAAAATATTTGCCTCTGTAGGATGTGAAGAAATAAGGTCCAATCCACTAAATACTGTTTCTGCCCCTCCCTCCCTCTAAGTCTCCCTCCCTTCATCCCTTCCTTCCTTCTTCCATTCCTTCTTTGCTTTTCAGTATGTCTTAATTTAGAATGAACTCTGCATTCTGAGACCTCCAAGGAAGATAATGTACACTCATTCTCATAGAAAACACAGGGTAATACTACAGGAAGAAAAGAAAATGCAATCGATACGTGTTATTGTTATTAGGTCAGTACTACCCAAGCCAACAGACTTTTATTTCGTTGTTCCTACATAATGGTGGTGTTTCTCTGGGGAGAAGATATTTATCTAGCTTTGAGGCTGCAAAGTATCCCTGGGCCAGTCTGAGACCTTTTGTTCCCAAGCTCAACTCCTTGGTGTGTAATTATCAACTCTCTGGAAGGCTTTCAAACATTAGGGTTCATGCTTGTCACAGTACTATTCGTGTTTGGTAATCTTTTCCCAGAAGCATGTAAGTGAAAAAGCTGACCACTTTTGACATAGAAACTTATGGCAAGATTTAATTAGCATTTTAAGTATAAGTCTTTTCACCCATGTCTCTGACCTGCTTATTAAAAACATTTCTATATATTATTTATCTTATCATATATAGACATTTTTGTGAAATGTGTTTTATATTTTTCAACAATGAGTATAAATAAGCTATTTGTTTTTAATGGAAGCTGTTCACACGATCTCAGAACAGACATAATGAAAAGAAAGCACAATATTTCAGATAGTTGGGTAAATTGTAATAATATTATACGTAACCAACCAAAACAAAACCTAAAATATGAGCACTCTACTCTCCAGTGTTCTGTGTGTGAACAGGAAGCATTCTGTTCATGAGATTAATTAATGTCTCTGAACCATTCCCTAGGACGTGTATAAATTTTATTATGTATTTCAGTTATCATGTATGAATTTCATGTGTTTTTAATTCACTGAAACTATCTTATTTGAATTGCTAAGTTTTTGTTTTTACTACAGAAGTTTAAAAACAACTAATGTGGAGATTTTTCTTATAATAAAAATTATAAACTAGGGTGGGGGCTCTGAGCAAGTAGAAATCCCACAGGAAGCATGGTTTCTGTGCATCGGGTCTTTGGGGAGAAGTGCAAGTGGCGTTCTTATCACTTAGGCAGGGATTCTCAATTTTTTTCTACAATGAATAATGGGCATTTTCTCCCGAGCGAGCCACAAGCACCTTACTGGTTTGGAATTCAGAAAGTGTAATTAGACTTGAAGCTGAGAAGGAAGATGCCTTGGGGAGTCCTGGCTCTGATTAGCTGTGGAGCTAGGGACGAACAGATGCCTCAGACGATTTGAAGGCTGTTTCTTGGATGATGCTAATTGTTTGCTGTGCTCATTATTCTGTGACATCTTTGGAATCACCCAGGTGGGGAGATGTCAGACTGAAATTACCAATACCTTTGCTTAGATGAACTTATGCTGCTGTACTGTGAGCCCATTTAGACCAAGACAAAAACTCAAAGCCATCAGTTTATGAAAAAGGCTAAGGTTAACACTTGGCAGGGAATTATCTTGTTAAACAGGGAAGCCTCTGAAATTGCTTCAGAGTTCTTCACATTCCTGTCTCAGATATGAAGGGAGAAATGTCAACAGAAAGAAATGCAGGAAGAGTCCAACCCCTGTCTGTGTGAATTTGAAACACCCGTCTGCAACTACTGTGGATCCCCAAGTGTCAAGGCTGATGACAGGTCTCCTGTCCTATTCAATGTCACTAAAGGTCCTTCCTTTCCAATGAGATTTCTCCTGGTGAATTTTTGTCCTGAAAGTGGAAAGTACATTGCTTGGTCTGTAGGTGCACATGCCAATATTCTGGTTACCGTAAATCTTAAGTAAGAAATCAAAGCCTTTCATGTGCAAAGGGAGACATATAATATTGACACTGTTTACTGAAATTTAATTTTGCTCTCTGAGTATCTAATTCTGTACGTTTAATTATTTGTTTATCCTATTTTTGTAGCTTTATAGAGCTAATAACTAAATTATGAAAAACAAGTAAATTGAAATTTAATCAGGTGATCTATGTTTGAGTGACTGCCATGCTTAGTGGTCTGCTCTGCTCCACTCAGTCTCTGAGAGTGGACATGGATGCATACAGTGTGCTGTAGTCATAGTAACAATAGGCAATCCAATTTTCCTACTTCCCATCCTAGAAATATCAATGTTGAACAAAGGCAAGAATAAAGAAGAAAATCAAAGTAAAATCTACAGATGCCCCAGAGGAAGAGGGTACAGTCCCCTTATTTAGGCAGTGTCAGAAGAGGTACAGAGCAGGAAGGGGTGAGCTCAATCACTTCCTGTGAACGTTAGGAATCCCACAGACAAACTGAGAAATTTGATTTCATTGATCTCAGAAAAGCATAAAGACAGAAGTGTGTTGTGGGTAAGGACACACAAGAGTTGTAGACCTGAGAGGGGAGGGGAAATCATTTTAATTTGGTGAAGTCCTTTGCACTACAAGGATTTTCAGGACATTGATCTTGCGTGAACCTTCACCTCCACCAGCCATTCCAGCCCTTCCCTGCTGTTTGTGTTCCCTAAACTGAGCTGATATGAGCTCTGAGTAAACACTTCCTTGATGTTGCTTTATAGAATAAATTTGGCTTTGTGCTTTGACCCGTCATTATTACTGTGCTCCTCAGACAATGCCTTTGTTGGAGCCTTCCTTGTGAGTCATGCCCCCATAACAGTTTCCTGTCAAGCACAAAAGTTTTCCTTTTGTGCTATTAGCAAAAAATCCAAAGTTTGTAAACACAAAGCTTATTAAACACTGCTGGAATATTTATCAATGCTACAGAATATCGGGGTCATTTCAGTGTATGGGGTGATGACAAAATTATTTTGTTGTCAATATGAAAAAGCATCGCAGAATCAATACGGGAGCATTGTGTTGGTATAGACCATAAGGAAGAAAACATATCTCCATGATTAGTAAATTCAAGAACAGTGGTGGATTCCAGATGTGCACCTGTGATTTTTGATTGTTCATATAATACTCTATCGATAGGGGAAGCTGAGGCCCAAAAAGATGAGTGCCTGGGGGCTGCACAGTAACAAAGTATAAATTGCAGCATTCTGTTTACATATGCTACATTAAATATAAGCAAACATTGTGCCAACAAGCACATGATTACCAAGTGTTCACATAAATACCTACATATGTACTGGGGTATTTTGCATACATTTTCTCTAATTTTTCAGCATGCAGAGAAGGTAACTTGCCTCCCAAATGGAGTCTCAGAACTTCTAAAAGCAAAGAAAACTGTACACAAACCTCATAGTAAATCCAAGTAAAAGGTGTCTCTCCTCCATTCTCCCCTACCCAACTTCCCTGATCTGAATCCTTCAGCAGCTCCCCCTGAACATGAAGTTTGGGTTGGTTTTTTTTTTGTTTGTTTTTTTGTTTTTTTATTTTATGAAGCCCATTCCCTGTTAACAAGAGAATTTGGTGGTAAGAATCCAGGGATGCTAAAGCCAGGTTCCCTTTAAGCCTTATTAAATTTCACAGTATCTGTTTAATTTTTAAGGAACTAAAAGTTTTACACGTTGTATTTGCAAGAACGTCAGCCATGAAAGATTCAGGCTTCCCACGGGAAGCATTCTCCTTCTTAAATGAAAGAATAAATTCTCTGTTAACTCTCTTGAAAGGTCTTCTAATTGAGGAAGTCCATTCTTCCCTCAAAGCACGTGGGCAGTTCCCATTAATAATAAAAGTCCTGTGGGGAGAAATCTTTCCCGAAGATGCTATGAAGACCTGACCAGGATAGAACCGTCAGCCAAAGATTAGTTTTTTTCTTTGGTTTAGATATCAGCAACTTGGTGCTGTGTAGGAGTAAGAAAGGTCTTATCAGCATCTGCACCATTAAGTAGGATTACTATTTGATACAAAATATATAAATAGGACCAGTAGACTTAAATTACCCCTGTAAGAAAAGCCAGGCTTGCACCTACTTCCTTTGGTGGAACAGTAGTTTCAGGTCCATGATGGACAGTAGGCCGGAGAGTCTGATGCAGAGCGACATTGCTGATAAAGGAAGCCACAGGTTTCTAAAGGAACACATTCATGTGAGCACATGTGTTAGGAACACATTAAGTTTCTGTACACATCATGTACCTTTGGAAGCATCTACAGCTGAAATCAATTTCTCTAAAATGTAGATAGATTTCAGTGGTTCACCAACTTATTAGCCAGGCTAAGAGCCTGTTGCTTCATGTTGTAAACAGATGTAGCATGATTGTAAACAAAGGAGCATAATTAAATGTCTGCTCTTAAAAAATTACAAGTGAAAAGCAGTCTAGAAGAGAGATACTTAGGGGAGAAATATATTAGGTCTAAAACAATACAACTGATGACATGTTTGTAGTCTGAGACATCTTTCCAGATGAGAAAAGTATTCAGAAGAATACCTACCAGTGTAGCAGTAACTAACCAGATGGGAACAGTGGAGGAAGCCATCATGCCAGACCTTTGTTTGAAGTGGTCTGCTCAAGACTTTACCCTTAAGCATCCTGTAAATTGAATAATAGGTGAACACAGTAGCAGATTAGTTGGGAAATACAGATGTAGAATTGGTTGGAAGGGCTAATTGCTTGGAAATTAACAGACAAGATTTATTTTATGGTAAGAGTTAAGACTCTTTAGGGACTTTTTGTGCAAGTGTCGAAAGATTTGTTGATGTCACTGGCACATAAAAAAAAAAAGAAATTATCAATAGTATTCTTATCAAAAACCAAATTTGCTGCAGGGCAGACACTCTCCCCTGAGCCAATACTTTCTTTTTTCTTTTCTTTTCCTCAAGTCTCCTTTCTAAATCAGACCCTTATTGTCCCCGACAAAAGCTTCTCAAAGAACATCTGCATATTTCAAGATCCTATTACCTTATATTTTCTAGAGAAAGGATTTCCAGGCTTGAAATATGCCTCGCTTTAGAGGGATGGATTCTGACTAACCGGAGCTCTTTTGAAAAACCTTTCTTAGGTTAAAAACTATGAGTGAGACTTGAGGCGAATGCGAGTCTGAGAAATGAATTTCTCCTACATAAGAGCCTGGCAGCAACTCATCTTGGCTTCCATGCTTGACATTATTATTGCGCTGACTAAATAAATTGCCTATCACTCTCACAGAATTCCAGGAAGCTTAATTCCAGGCCATCAATTGAATATAAAAATACAAGTCAATAATTAAATAAATATTAATCCCCTCCACCTGTGTATCCCTCACTATGGCAAGAAGAGGAGTCTTAAAGAGAACTCTAGCAGTTGTAAGCAGGCAGCCTGTGTTCACAGCTCTTAGCTTCCTTTGAAATGTTGCATTTATGAGTATGAAGAAAAATATTTATGCATGAAAACTGGATTTAAGGCCATGGGTTATCATCATACAAACCAGAAAAAATAATATTTTACCGGGGGGTGGATGAGTACTTTGCAAACGCCAATTACCAGTATAAGGCTCTTTCTGTATCAAAGTGCTCAGAGTTCAAACGACTTTTTAAAAGTTTGCAAAAGAGAAGCAAGGGGCATCTTAGGATTGAGGATGAAAAAATAAACAAAAGAGTGAACAAAGTGTCTTTGAACCCACTGATGGTGGCTTGTTGAAAATAAGTTTTTAAACATATTAAAATGGTATTATATCAGTCTTAAGGGGATGGCAACAAATATCAGTTTAAAATACTTTTTTGTTTGTTTTGTTTTTGGTTTTTCAAGACAAGGTTTCTCTGTATAGCCCTGGATGTCCTGGAACTTACTCTGTAGACCAGGCTGGCCTCGAACTAAGAAATCCAACTGTTTCTGCCTCCCAAGTGCTGGGATTAAAGGTGTGTGCCACTACTGCCCGGCTGGATACATCTTTGAAATACTAATGGTCTATTTGTAGGAAATGTACTAATAAATTATTTAAAATTATACACAGCTTGGTTTATAAAAATTATTATATCAATTTGAAGCATATAATCAAGATTTCTTCCTTTATATGTGGGTATTTTTAAGCATAAGACATGAAGTATCTCTTCATGTTGAAGTTTAGTTGAAGTAAGGATATACTTCTGAAAATATTGGAAAGGAAATATATTTACATTATTATCTGTCTTGGTAAGATTTCTATAGAAGTCACTTGAAAGCTTAATTCTGAAGCCAGCATTGAAAATAATTCCTCACTTGAGTTTTGTTATCAGATTAATGTTTCAAAAGTGGTCTACCGTTAAAGAAACAAAGTTCCGAGCAGAGCCTGAAAGAATGACCATCCAGAGACTGCCCCACTTGGGGATCCATCCCATAAACAACCACCAAACCCAGATACTAGGCAGATGCCAACAGGCGCCTGCTGATTAGAGCCTGATATAGCTGTCTCCTGTGAGGCTTTGCCAGTGCCTGGCATATACAGAAGTGGATGCTCACAGTCATCCATTGAACAGAGCACAAGGTCCCCAATGAAGGAGCTAGAGAAAGTACCCAAGGAGCTGAAGAGGTCTGAAGCCTCATAGGAGGAACATCAATATGAACTAACCAGTACCCCCAGAGCACCTTGGAACTATACCACCAATCAAAGAAAAAAACATGGTGGAACTTGTGGCTCTAGCTATATATGCAGCAGAGGATGGCCTTGTCAATCATCAATGGGAGGAGAGGCCCTTGGTCCTGTGAATGTTCTATGCCCCAGTATAGGGGAATGACAAGACCAGAAATGGGAGTGGGTAGGTTGGGGAGGGGAAGGAATAAGGGATTTTAGGAGGGGAAACTAGGAAAGAGGATAACATTTGAAATGTAAATAAAGAAAATATCTAATAAAAAAGTGAAAAATAAAAAAAAAGAAAGTGGACCATCAGAAAATAGAAACTTTTATACTTTTATTGCAAATAAATTATTTTTAAGTTAAAAAGAAGTTTTATTCAATTACGCACCTGAATGGAGAGGGAGACAAAACTCATCCAGTCTTAAGGAATGTTGTAAATGTCATGTGGCATTTCTAAGATATTTTTATGTGAAAAAAATTCTTAGTAAAGAAAATTTCCAAAGTAAGAAGAAGATATTCTTCATAGCTTATATATGAATCCTATGAAAGTTTAAGGATCTTATATTCCTAAATGTGGGAGTTCTTGTGTAATTCTCAGGATGTGTTACTTAAGTGTTGATGATATCTTGTCAGCAAGTCAGCAACTACACACACTGAGATTGTCCAACACCGTGGTGGATCTAGACATCCTAAAGGGATCTCAGGCTCTGCAAGGGCTGCCCCTTTTACACACAGACTCGATCAATTGCAGGCAAGCACTCTTTCTTACCTGCATATTGCAGGGAGGGGCATCTAGTTTTCTCATGGGTCCTTAGTTTCAAGTCTAGACCAGCAGGAGACAGTAAAGCACTCTCACTGCCACAGTCCTGCACTTTTATCGCTTATGTGATGGAGGATGGATAACTGGTAAGAAATGGTCTACTACCCTTGCTGTTTTCAAGTTTTCTGCTTTCTTTCAGTCTCATACATCAAATATAAGAACAGCCATTTATTCTCCACATATATTATTGAAAAACTCACTAAGAGATATATGTAATTCATTGATTTCATAATCTTTACCCCGAAGCAACTAAGGAAATTTGGGATTCAGAATACAGCAAATACTTAAATATTTTTAGTCAATAAATGCTTTGAAATTGGTGCTTGGGTGACAGCACACCACACATGGTGGTTCATGTACTCTTAGGTCCCAGGTTTGTGACTGTTCCTGGCATTTGGTCGAGGACAAGGAATTCCTCCATTCATTCAGTTAAAACTGTATGTTCTTAAGATAGAATACTTTGCATCAATAACTATAAAATTTGGTTTCATAGGCATGGATATCCCTTGAAAACGGGCATTTCTCAGTGTGATAAGGTCTTCAGAAGAACTTGTTAACAGCCAAGAAGCCCACAGCCCACTCTAGACTGAGAGTCAGAAAGTCTGTCAGTGAGAGTCAGACATCCGGTTAAATAGCCCTTGAGGAGAGTCTCACTAGGGTCCAAGTGTAAGAATCACAACTGGAAAGACAATGAGAGATTTTTATTGAGAGATGGGTAATATTGCTAAAATATTTTCTGAGGGAAGCAAACTTTCTCCTCCTGTTTCTCTAGATGTGAGATGTGTTATGATGAAGGACTCCATTGACCTTTGACTTGATTTGGACTGATTGTTCTCAGAACCCTCTTCTACTTCCTCCTCCACCACAACAAACAAAACTCAATGGCTGGAGGAGGCTTTCCCTATGCCTGAAATCTCGCCAAGAGGAGAGGGTGACCTTGGACTCACTTCAGCCTACACTGCCATTTCAGAATGAATCTTAGGCCATACCGGCAGAAGTATATTTTACTGCTGTTCTTAAGTTATGAAACATACAAGGTCATGCTCATCAAGGACTAAGGAGTTGCCCCTCACAGATGGACAGAATGAGCACCATCTTAGCATAGGGACCATCAAGAAGCCCCAGTAATACTCTTGTTCTTACAACTTTATAGTGAGTTAATATAACTAAAGCCACAATCTCCTTCTTTTGCCCATTTGATTTTGCTGCTCACTGTAAATTGTGCTCCCCCGTTGAATTTATATGACAGTCATAACTCCCTGATGTGTCCCAATATGTCTGGGTTTGATATTAGGGTCTTTAAAAGCTAACATCAAAGGAGCCTGTAAAAGTGGGTTCTACTCAGTCTGCCAGGGAGCATGTAAGAGGACATGACCATGTGCACCAGCACAAAGGGACATGTTATGCAGAGGGAGAAGACAGCTATCATTCTTTGAGCCCACAGTGGCCCTCAGTAAATATCTGTCCTGGTATCCTAGATTCAAATTTGAAATCTTCTAGAACATGGGATGAAAATGTGCTTTGTGTCGGTCGCATGTCAGTGAGACATAGTGGACCAATCTCTCTCTCTTGGATCCTGTAGTCTCTGCTGGTTCTGGGATATGGAAGCTTGTTCCCTGCTTGCTTACTCTCAGGCTGCTTGTTTCTGATGCAGTTCCTTTGCAATGCTCTGATGCTTCCTGCCTCTCACACTTACCCACCCCTCACATTCTGCCTGCCACTCACTCTCCTTTGGCCTGAGATTCTTCATTGTTCATGATTTACATCATTTCTGTCTGTGCCATAATTTATATAATTCAGATGTCTTCTGGTCTCCTGTAAGAATCCTCCCACAAGGGCCTACTTGCTCTAAGTATCCTGTTATCCTAGCCTATATTCCAAAATTCAAGCAGCCCCAGAGTCCATATTCAAAGATTTCAATTACATCATTTAATAATATTTCGAATCACAGTCACCCTCATCTAGAAACTCAGTCAGAGATGTGTGCAGAAGTATGTCTGACAGATGATTCTAGATCGTGTTAGCAAGTCTGTCCCAGTGACACACAGAGGAAATTGCTGGGTCACTTTGGTCAAGCTCAGAAAACCCTATTGCTATTTGGTACAGTGGTTCTAATTGTAGTATTAGGCTAAATCAGGAAGTGGTATAGAGGAAGATGTAAGGTTCAAACCATATAATTTGGCCCCCTAAATATACATCAGCAATAAAGGTTGGTTGAAAAAGAAGACCACAAAACTAGACACCCAAGTTTCAAAAATGCAAGAAGTTGGGGATGGTGAAAAACAAAATTAACCATAACAGTCTTATGTTTTAAATGAATTTTTATTTATTCCTATCTTTCAAAGTCACTTCTGAATACAGCTTTCAATCCTCTCTCTCACATTAATGATAATGAACTCAGAGTGCTTTGAGATCCTTATCTGAAAAGGATTAAGTGCATATTAATGTCGTTTAAAAGCTGTGTTAATGACTTCAGATGCAATGGTGGAATGGCTTCCAATTTAGTTCTAAATAGGTGTAAATCATTTCACATGAGGAACCCAGTGAATTAATTGCAATGTAGTGCGGCATGCAGCAAACCTATTAGGCCACTTGAACACAGCTGCAACCCAGAAGCTAAACTGGATTAGAATACTGTTTGCAGAAAATAGCAAATCGAAGCGCTCTCTGAGCAATTAGCAAAATCAGAGCACCCTTTGAGGCAAATAAGCACAAAAAATGAAGAACGCCTTTCTCGCTCGGGTTTCTCCAAATGCCCAATTCTGTTCCCATCTTCAGTGTCTTGGATTATGTTCAAAGCCCAACACAGCCGAGTTTCTGTAATACAGATGAGATTTTGTTTTGATGTGAACAATTCAACCACAGCTAAATGCGCATTCTCAACCACAGTGCTGCTGATGAATGCCACTGTCACAGCAACACCCACTGCAGCCTGACTCACTGTGGGCCTCGCCCATTGCATTCTTCTCAGGCACTTGTGCTGATCTGGGAAGAGGGAGGTTGAGAAGGTTGCTGTGAAAACAGAAGTTCACTCAAAACAGCAGCACAAGTGTGTGCAGATTGTGTAGGACACACAGTTTTATAGCTATTGTCTCTATTTTTGTTTAACTACACTTATTAATAGCTAGATGCCATTTCCTTATAGTACAAAAAGGAAATCACTTTATATACGTTAATTAACTAGTTAGAGGTCCTATAGTGACCCAACTGTTCATACATATAAAAATTTAACAAAGCGTTTGCATCCCAAACATTTCAATAACACATGATCCAGGGAAATTTCTTTTAAAAAATATTTGGGGGCTGTTTCCTTATCAGTAGATACTTGAGACCTTTGTAGTAAAAAGCAAAATGCAGGTATGAAGTTCAGCCATGGCTTTATAACTTTTGTATATTTGTTCATTTATTAATTTTTTTTCAAACTAGGAGCTCAAATCACTCTATGGACACAGCTGTTCTCCTGTGGAAGTGGATGAATGAACTGTTCCATTGGCAAAAATCAAATCATTTGGCACCTCATACTCTTACTGAATTTTTTTATTTATTTAGAAATTCAATGTATGTCAGTTCCTTCACTGCGATTTATAGGGACAGAGAAACAGCAAGGAATGGTAGGTACATCTGACCTGTGAGGGAAGTCATTTTTGGTTTGAACATCAAACATCATTGAAGTCCATGGATGCTTCACTTTCCATTAACTCTCCACAAGACATAAGATAAAGACAAAATGGCATATAGAAGGAGAAACACAGAAGAGAGCATGTGGCACCATGGGCTACCTCTCACACTCACTGCCATCCCACGTGCTGCTTGCTCTCAGTCCTATGAAAAAAGCTTTGCTCTAGTAGGGTCTGACAAGCCAGGTTCTGACTCAGTACTATTGAAGCATACATGTTCTTCAGTGGCTTAGTCCATCCTGGCTTGTTACTTGGGAAGTGGTGTGACCAGGATGTTCAAAGAACCTCCATTCATGACTATCTCTGAGCTTCACGGTGCCAGAGAAGCAGCTGTCCTGGGTATCACTTTTGCAGGCAAAGTTTAGAATCCTTCAACTGTAAGAACTGCAAGAGCCACTCATCACTCACCTCTAACCTCAAGGTCTTGGTAACTGGCCCTCCACAGAGTATTCAAACAGAGCCAGTGGCGACAGCCCAGCAAAGCCACTGTAGTTCTCACAACAGTTGGTAGGAACATATGTCGGAAACTCAAGGCTTTAAAAATGGGGAGCAGTGTTCAGGTTTGCTTTTTGTGATTTCGGATCAACAGAATTTGTCGTTTTTAGATGGGAACTGAGTCTCTGGTAAGAAAGTCTTGTTTCCTCCTTCTTGGTCAAGCCTGCAGTGTTCATCCTTTGAAAGGGATGTTATGTCCACTCTTCACTCTCCGTTCACAGGCCTCTGTCTTGGCACCACAATCCATGTCTTCAGGTAATCTGCCTTTAGTCAGCAATGACCCCCAAAGCACCAAAAGTAGAGATGCTAGTGATTAGGGGCTTCCAAAGAGAAGCATAAAACGCCTTCCTGTAACAGATAAAGGAAAAGTCCTTTAGTTAATAAAGAAAAAAAGGCATATACTAAGAATTTTTGAGATTATCTCTAATGACAACATGAAGAACAAGAAATAATCCAAATTAGTTTACTGTTATATACCAAATGCACAAATCATTGATGTGAACTCAGTGCCCCGTGCAGATGGGAAGTTTTATGTAATGGGTCAAAACTCCTGAAAGTCTGAGGCCTGCAGTGAAAGCCTCGGGCTGGCTGTAGTAAATCTGATAGATACACTGCTGTACCCAAGCAATGTTTATTTAAAAGCCATCATTACAGGTTGATTTTAAGAAAATGTCATCTTTCTTTTAATGTGCATTTTAGACAGCAAGAAAACTTTTTATTATAATATTTTGAAACATTTTAAAAGTTTCCTGAGACTGTCATTGTTTAAGCTAATGTCTGCTCCATTATTTGGCCAAAGCAGTAAACCTCATTGACTTCACAGTCTAAAAGTGGCTTTACAGCTTTAGTGAATGCAAAGTAAGCAAAATTCAAACATCGATGGGATGCTTCCCCCGATCCCCCTCCAGAAAGACAAATTAGTCTCTCTGCTATTCCCAAATATATAGAAACCCTCTGAGGCTCAGTGAGGGGAACCTCAATTCATGAATAACCCTAGGGGAACAAGGAAAATTTCCACTGACAGTATCGCACCAGTCTGCAGGCTGGGCATCGAGGAGGCCTTTTGATACACACTTTAACCCTGAAATGATCATTAAGTGGTCATTGCTCCCAAGGAGTGACTGGCAAGAGAAAAGACTTGGTTCTGAATCATATCATACCGATTTTAAATTTTCTCCCGATCCTTAAAGTCCTGCCATTAAAGACTCCTCAACAAGGCAGAACTATTCAAACTTTACAACTCCATCACAAAACCTACCAAAGTACAGTTCTGTCAATGCGCCATCTACACTGGCATTTATTTCAGAGCTCTGAGGCTTAGGTAGGACCTGATAATGACTTCCATACACCTTTGAGTGATCACTATAGTGTTGTATTTTCTTCTCTCGGTATAATGAATGTATCACCTGCATTAGTCAGCCTAGAAAAGGGGGCTTTTTATAAGGTATTCCTTTGCTCTTGAGTTACCAAACATTGATGATAGAATATTTGATATTTGTAACAGGATGGAGAAAAAAAATGCAGAAATGCAGCTTCTCTAAGGACCTTCTACTCAATGCAGCACTGAAATAGAATTTAGCTTCTGTTAGGCCAGATTGTCGCAGCTCTCATATCCCCAGGTCTCATTGGCAATCTAAGATTCTTATAAACAGAACAGTCCAACCTCCAGGGTGAATTTTCAAAATCCTGCTTAGGCAAGGCACATACAAAATGTGTTGGTTTATTGCGTTTTGGGCGCGCATAGCCTCTGCAGTGTTTTGAGCATTCACCCCTCCAGGTTAGCAATTCATTACAAAGCATCTCATGAGTCTGAGATGAGCTCACATTTGCGCTTGCAGATTTGAATGAATAAAAAGGCCCTTGCAGAGACAGGTAATAGCCACATTCATAGGCTGATTCTTCATCCTCGCTCCAGGCCAACATAGCTTCACACTGTGTAACAGAATGGATGATAAAATTACCACCTAATCCTTCAGATTTTACAATATCAAATTCGAGAATTAGGAATCAGGTGACTATCCCTGCTTGCCCCCAACTGTAGTTTTAATTGGGACCCAAATAAAGTATGAAATTGTTCCACTCCAGTGTTCCAGACTCATGGATGGGCTTCTAAATTTTAAGAGGATTTTTCTCTGATCACTGGTGACTACTTTAAACTGATGTTAACTTTTCCACCAGTTTTCAGGGACGTATGCATCAATCATATCTCTATTAAAGACATTCCTGATGTAATTAGGCATTAACTATTTTATTCCCTGGTGTTAAAATTTGATCATTATAAAACCATAGTGTTTCAAGCAAGTCACTGTCAATATGAGTACCATGGCCAAAAACTTCTGTGGTTTGGGTCTTAATACGTTAAAAAAAATGTAGTTTGTAGAAACTATCAAAACAAACCACAGTAATCCAGGAACATGCAAGGTCACTATGACATAGCACAGAGTATTATAAGGAGGCTTGTATAGCACTTAAGGTCACTGTGACATGTTACAAAGTATTGCAAGGATGCTAATAGTTTTAGACATTATTAGATGTCAGGAGAAGGGTTAATTATTCTTTACAGAAATTATTTTTTATCAAGGTTTAATCTCCAGCTATGTGATCAGGAAAAATCCCCAGCCTTTGCTGCCCTCATATACCTTTTCCTAATAAAATACCTTAAAATATAGGGCCTTGTATACTACCAACACTGTGCAGAAGTCAGTATCCTTCACATTAAATACATGGAAGAATATCTGCATTTCCCATATGAGCTATTGTCTGTCTTCCAGAGTTCCACCACACAGTCAATTTTCCCTGTGACAGTTTCTCTAAGATTACTTTGTAGCTATTAACCATATTCCAAAAGTTTTTATTTCATGATTTATTAACTATTTTATAGATTAATGTTAATTTGTGGGTTCACTCCATTAATGTATATCTACTTAAAATTTCATATGATCAAGGCTTTGAGGATTTGTTTTTGCTTACCTAATAATTTATTTAGTTTTAATGAGTATCCCTTCCTGTAGATGTTCTAATTATTTAGTAAATATTTACCTGAGCAAGAACTTTAATCACAAGGAAGCATTTGATGATGAATATTATCTTTGAACAAAATACAGGGAAATCCTGCAAAAGTTGAATGTGAAGTTGTGGAGGAGGGAGGTAAAACACCCTAGTTTGTTATGCCAGGAATGGCTTGTGACACAAAACTATGAATGGATATAAATGAACTAGAAGCCTCTACTATAACTAAAGCCCTAATAGGAAGTATTGGAGCATTGCTGAAAACTCAGCTTTAGAGGCACACTATGCTCTCAACAACCTCCCAAGACACTTGAAGTGAATGTAGCAGTGTGGGCAGATAGAGATGTAGATGATTCACAGGGGGGTTAATAAATAGGCAGATGATTCATGGATATATAAATGACCGATGAGCAGTAGGTAGGAAGAGAGGTAGATAATGGGCAGATTAGATAAATAGATGATATAGATATATAGACAGTAGGTGGGAAGGTGGATGGGTGAATGAATGGATGGATAGATAAATGATGGATGATTATAGATAACAAATAGATGATAGATCTGCAAGTCAGTGATATGCTTTCTCCACATCTGGCTTTTAATCTTGCATTTATCTATGCTTAAAATACTATTTGAGATAGACTAACCCCCAGTCCTATTCCAAGGAAACCTAATGTTTCTCTTTTGTCTGATACAGGTCTTATTGTGTAGCCATCACTGGGCTAACCCTGACTCATGACCTTGCAGCATCTTCCTGCTTCTGTCTTCTGAGTGCCAATCCCTTTAATCATTTGTTAAGCTAAAAAGAATTCTATAAGGAATATCACAATCATTTCACTTTGATGACTACATAAATCTCTGAAATTTGAATTATTCATTTTATTTTTAAGCAAAAGGTTAAATGATCTTTATTCATGGACACCATGAATATATATGTAGAAAATCCTAAGTGTGTTCCAAGAGGTGAATATAAGATTAATGACCTTCCCATATGCTAGAAATAAATAAGTAAAAATTATTTTTTCTTTTTTAATTAGTATTTTAGCATGCAAAATAATGGCTTTGTTATGAAGAATTCATTGTTATCTCTCACATTCTTAGCTCATATACAGCCCCACCACCGTCTTCCTTCCCAAACAGTCCCTCTCTGCTCTTATTTCATTTAATTTTAATGTATTAATGTTTATCTAGGCATGACTAGATTTTGCCTGTGCAAAATAACATCTATCTTTCTTTTATTCTATTTTTCTCTCTTGTTCTCCCTGCCACCCCTCTTTTGGCTTTTCATACTCCTTCCTCCTCTGTGTCCTAGTTACTAAGTATATAAACGCATATTCTGCCTAGGAGAGAAAACATGATGAGTGTCTCTCTATGTCTTATTACACTTAATATGATAATATTCAGGTTTATCCACTCTCCTTCAAATGTCATGACTTCATTTTTTCTTATCAAAATCCATTAGACTGTCTCTAAGTGGTTTAAAATATTGTTTATATAAAGTTGACTGACATTCAGGTAGATGTTTAGAATGATATTTTTTGTTATTCTTTGAAATTTTGAAGTATACTTTTCCTTATATTCTTTTTTGAAATGTATCCTACTATCTTGATCATGCCTATTTCCTACCTCCAGTTCTACCTGAGCTTCCTAACACATGTACCTCCAAATTTTATTATTATTTTTTAAATAACTCTGTGAACTAGTCTTTAATTTTAGCTGGTTTTCCCTGTAATGCCTTCCTTGGCTTCCTTTTCCCTCTTCCCCACTCTCACTTGATCCACCTATTTCAGTGTCTCCCACATCCATTCAGAACTGTCTATTCTATTGTCCTTTCCTGATAAAATTGCTCTGTTTACCCTTAGGCCCTTACTCTCAACCTAACCTGTGTGGTTCTACCTATTGTAACTTGGTTATCATTGATTTAACAGTCAATATCCACATATAACTGAATACATGCCATTTTTATCTTTCTGAGTCTGGGTTACTTTCCTCAGAGTTTTGTTTTTCCTAAGTTCATCCATTTACCTGAGACATTAATAATTCCATTTTTAATGGCTGAGTAATTCTCTGTTGTGTAAATGTGCCACTTCTTACATTTTTATTTTATTTTATAAGTTTAAATAGATTTAATCATATTCTTCCCCTCCCTAAAGTTTATACAAATTCTCTCCTCCCTATGCACCCATGATTAAGTTCTTTCTCAAAAATAAAAAATAAAAACCAACTAAAGAACAAAACCCCCCAAACAAACCAAACAAAACTAAAAACTCAGTACAACAATAAGATACCCTGTTGAAAAACATCTAAGTTGTTTCCAGTATCTGGCTATTATGAATATAGCAGCAATGGACATGGTTAAACAATAGTCTCTGTGGAAACATGCACAGGGCTGTCACAAATTTGCTGCAGGCCCTCTGTATATATTATTAAGCTTCTAGTTTAGTGTATTTATGGAATTCTTGAGTGTGAAAGCAAGTGGGTCTCTATTTTTTTGTGCCTTCTCTTGGGCATTTTTCCCACTGTTTGTTTTTGTTTTAATTCTACTGTATTAGTTTTTATTTTATCTCATTATATTTTATTGTGAAAAATAGGAAAAAGGTTATATTTTCAATTTCTTTAAAGAATAGTGATTGGATTTTAATGAGGATTACATGTATCTGTAGATAAGATTTTTGGTAGAATAACAATTTTCACAATATTAATCCTACCAACCATGTCAGGCCTTTCCATCTATTTTCTTCAATTTCTTTTTCCAATTTCCTTGTGCAAGTCTTACATCTTCTTGGTTGCATTTATTCCAGGGTATTTTTATTGTGGCTTTTGTGAATAGTGTTTTTTTGCCAAGTTTCTTTCCTGGTATATTTTTCCTTTGTATATAGAAATACTACTGAATCTTGTATATTGATTTTCTATTCTATACTTTAGTAAATGTGTTTAACAAAAAATAATTCAATAAATGCAGTTGATGCTGCCCATATGCACAGGGCTCTAAGGTTCTGCACTAAAGCACAGGTGACAACAAATGTCCAAACACAAGGAACTGTGCCTTAACAGTTTCCAGTATCTTCTGATGTAGGGTTGAGCCTCAGTAGCCCTTCCTTTTGATGCTGGTATTTTTGCCTGGCTTGATCTTGCATAGGTATGGTGCAGTAACCATAGACACTGTGTACAGCAGCCATGCCTCATCCAGAAGGCAGTCATTGTGAATTCATATCATTTCCTTCCTCTGCTCTGATCCCACATCCCACATCCATGCACTTCTTTTTTCGGAGAGCCATGCTGTGTAGTGATGTGATAGTTTGTATATTCTTGGACCAGGGAGTGGCACCATTTGGAGGTGTGACCTTGTTGGAATAGGTGTGACCTGGTTGGAGTAGGTGTGTCACTGTGGGTGTGGGCTTGCCATCCTCACCCTAGTTGCCTGGAAGTCAGTCTTCCACTAGCAGCCTTTGTATGAAGAGGTAGAACTCTCAGCTCTGCCTGCACCATGCCTGCCTGCATACTGCCATGCTCCCACCTTGATGATAATGAACTGAACCTCTGAACCTATAAGTCAGCCCCAATTAAATGTTGTCCTTATAAGACTTGCCTTGGTCATGGTGTCTGCTCACAGCAGTAAAACCCTAACTAAGATCATGATGAGATCTGTTGACTTTTCTCCTGACATTATACCCAGGCAGCATCCTGGGATTTACAGACCATAAAACCCCCTGTGAAATACATGAAGAGTCACTCCTTCATCTCAGGTCAGATCTGTGAGACACCCCTGCCCCATGACATCAGGAAAGTTAACTATTCTTTGTGGGATATTTTAAAGTCAGCATGATGGAGGATGGGGTAGAGGAAGGGATCAGCTGTCAAAGTGATCAGCAAGAGTATTTGATCACTATCTAGCAAAATCCATTATGGGACAAGCCTAAGGTTAAAGATGGTCTGCAGGTGTATGGGGAGGTCTATCTTGGGCTACATTGGACTCTTTCTTTTAAAAAAAAGTTGGAAAAAATGTGTGATGAAAGAATATAGCATTGCAGTCATTTTAATGAAGATATGTGAACATTTGTGACATTTAAAGTCCATCTCACAGGAGTCACAACAGCTGTGGATTCTTATCATTTCTCAAATGTTGAAATACTAAAAGAATGAAGTACATGGGGACACATATGCTATTTGTTGTGATTTGATTAGGCCTTTTATCTGTTGCTGTAATGGACAACTGTAACATGTTATATAACAATGTCAGAAAGCATCACAACATTGGCTGAAGCCCAGTTCCTGGTTGCAAGAGGCCAACTTAGGAAATATTTTGTTATCCTTAACCTGGTTTCAGTTATTGTTCAACTACAGATTTGTAAATGACCCTAGTACATTTTGTAACATGTTTGAATATATTACTTATATTATTTTGATATATCTGTGTGGCAGGGTATATATGTGTGTATGTGTTTATTAGTATCTGGATATAATTTATGCTTGTACTCATGTTTGAATGAGATTGTGCAGATGCGTGACAATCAGAGGTCCATGTCAATGTCTTCTTCTATTGCTCTCCGTGTCACCTTTGAGAGATTGTCTCTCTCTGAACATGGAGCATATCAGTTTCCTAGGTTCACTGGCCAGCAAACACTGTTGACCTTCCCTTCTCTGACTCTCTGGTATTATAATTATATACATAAGGTTCCCACAACCAGCATTCATAGACTCTTACATGGGTCCTGGGATGTGACCTCAGGTCCTAATGTTTATTTTGGAAGTTCTTTGCCTACTGAGCCATTTCCTCACTTCATCTTTTCTGTGTTAACTGGGAGGGCAGTATCTATACATATATGTATGTATATATAAATACATACATGTATATGCACATATACATACATTATGCATATATACATAATATTCACACACACAAAAATAAAAATAAAAATAATCTCCATGGCAGAAAATGAGGAGATTTCAAACCAGGTTAGCAGGTGAGTTAATTTTTGTTGCTGTCACAAAATGCCTGAGCTTGGCACTTTGTAAGAAAAGAGGTTGTATAGTTCAGACTTTTATTAGCTGAAAGCCAAAAATCAGAGTAATTGCTAATTAGTTTTGGTGACGTTTTCTTTGCTGAATTGAAAGATTGAGATAAATGTTAAGTGCACAGAAGTCTCAATCATGGTGGGTGTGTTAGCTTTGTGGGATATCCCATGATATACCACTCTCATGAGAACCAACTCATTCCTCTTCAGAGGCCACTTATATTTTTATTAGGGCTGACTCTTTTGCTGCTATCAATACATAAGGTTTTGGAAAGCAGACTATAGCAGTCAGGGGTGGTGGATGGCTAAATGCTGTCATTTTAAAGACAACCTAATGCTGGAATAGGAATAATGGGACCTGAGAACAGCTCACTGGTCAAAGTGCTTGCCTTGTAAGCAAGGAGATCTAAGTTCAACTCCAAGAACCATGTAATCATCTAGGCGCCATATAACACATCAGTAATACCAGTGATGGGAAGACAAACATAGATGAATCCCTGGAGGTTGGTGGTTATCCAGCTAGCCTACTTGGCAAACTTCAGGCCAGAGAACTGTTTCAAAAAACAGTATGAACTATGAAGTATGAATGAGAGCTGACATTGTCTTCTGACCTCTGCATACACATGCATGCATAAGAATAACAATATAGTAGTTATTCATGAGACATGTGATGTATGTGTCTCTTGATGAGGAGGGCAACAAAAGCCATTCGTGGTATTTTAATATCAAAGCTATTCTTTTACTCTTTTCAGCAAGATGGGGGTGTGCTCTGGATAGATCCATGGCCTTATGCAAAAAGGCAAGCACTCAGCTACTCAGAGGTTCTTATCCAAGGTCCTCAGAGCTCAAACGGTTGCTGGACATATTCTACATTGGTGTTCTGGGCATGGCTAGAAGATCATTTTTGACATAATCCACCAGGCAACAAATGCTGAGAACAAGTGAGCTGAAAATGTGGAGGTCACTGTGGAAGGCAGAAACCTTAGCTTCTGTAACCCCTTTTATTCTGTATGCTGTTGGTTGTCAAAGTAATGCGCAGACATCCAGTCCTGATATGAACCCAGCCATCTTGTCCTTGGAACATTTGTCAGAGCACATTCTTTCTCCCAAAAGACTATTTTGTTAAGAGTGTTGAAAGCAGACTAGAGAGATGGCTCAGTTAAGAGTGTGCACTGCCCATTTCAGTTTCCAGCAACCATGTCAGGAAGCTTGCCTGTAACTCCAACTCCAGAGAGTCCAATGTCCTCTGCTGCTGGCAACTGCTTTCACATGCAGGTACCTGCCTACACACACACACACACACCCCAACTTACAAACATACATAAACACACACACAAACAAACACAGAGAAATTATTAAAGATAAAAATCTTTCTAAAAAGAAATATGTTGAATTTTTCTTTCTTTTCATGAAATAGTCAAATATTTTTCCCCTCTCTGTTTCCCTCAATCAGCCCGTCTAGACACTCTTTTGTTTCTCAGATCCTGGAACAGAAAGCCATCTACACCTGGAACAATGTATAAATAATAAATAGTGATCCCTGTGTCCTTCAGGGGGAGGCTGAAAACTTTTATATTTTAATTGAGTTCTTCTGTTTGTGCTTTTGATGTTTTATTTATTGGGCTTTCTAGGAGGGACTTTTCTCTTTATGGTTGCCATTCTTGCTCAGACTTGAGATAGCTCCAGCCCTGTGCTGCCCTTGCTTTGAGATTTTTCTTTAATTTCTGTCAAATGTCGGAGCTGTGGAGGCTGGAGGGCACTAGGTTAATAAATTAAGGTATGAAAAATGCCACCTGCCACTTTTTTTTTCTTTTTTGCCTGTAATACAACATTCATCAATGGTTTGGGATAGGGAAATCACTTCAGTCACAGCTTCTACGCAGAAAATACTTATTTCCATGTTTTCCACTAATGGCCTTCTGATTTCAAGGTGCCATCAAACTATCCTGAAAGACATGAGATTTACACATAGTATCTGAAGTCATTTAAACATGAGACACAATGTCCTTTAGAGTGGGAGCCATCATGAGAGAGACAGAGAGAGAGACAGAGAGAGAGAGAGAGACAGAGAGAGACAGAGACAGAGACAGAGACAGAGACAGAGACAGAGACAGAGAAAGACATGCACAGTTTCTGGGATGGTCAGTGGAATGAGCTGCATGGCCTTGTCCTCCATGTAGGGTGAGCTGCAGTTTCCATGACTGTAAACCATGAACCATGAGACCTAGGAAGACTCCTGAAACCAATGCATCTTGGAAGCCTCTCTGCACTCTCTCCTAGAGACCTCATGAGGCATCGTTCAGAGCAATGACCACAGTGATGGAACAGGATACAGTGATTCTTTACCAAGCTTTCTTACCAAAGTCCACTTCCAGGAGATCCAGCACCCTCTTCTAGCCTACATGGGTACCATTCACATTCATGATACACAAATATATGCAAGCAAGACACTTATACACACAAAATAAAGTGCTAAGTTAAAAAGCAAAGGATTGTAGCTATAAGATCAATGTTAAACTGGTATTCTAATGACCTATTAATGAAGTATCTGTTTTTTGTGTGCAGTCATCACTGCATGTTCAAAGTCATGTTCTCTGGGGGTGCTCTGGAAGACTGGTACTGTCATATCTCAGTTGAGAAGGGTCTGATCTTCTCTGAAAATCTAACACTAGTGTAATGGAGATCTAGCTGAAAAGAGAGAGACAATAGTAGCTTGTTCTTCAATCACTTATAACCAAATAGACTTTTTGAGGCAAATGATGGGTTTCAAAAATGGAGACAGTGGACCCCTCCTCAGAGAGCCATCATAAACACAGGATGAGATCAGTGCAGTATAATCCATAGTGCATGGAGCATAGAGGAGAGCCTCTGACCTCCTTACAGAATGGCAGCTGAGTGACTCAGGCAACACCTGTGAGAAAACTCTGCTAATTAAGGCTGGATTTCACCATTGACAGGATAGTCTCTGGGCTTGGCTTAATGGGAGGCTCCCTTCTTTAGTGGGGCTTCCTCTTCTCTGACCTTGTCCAAGGAATTCTGAGCTCCAACAAAAGTGTCTACCTGAGGAATGTCACAATGCCTTAGTTAGATTACAGCATCCCTTTCCTTTCTCCGGATTAGAACCTGTTGATCTAGTACCTTAGATTCCTGAAATGCTTCCCCATGCTAATGGGACATTTGGGTACCCTAAACCCTCACCCAATGACCTTTGCCCATCCTAGATGTTCCTGACCTTAGTCTCCCAAAACTTATAACCCTTGAATCACCCAAGAAATGTTAATCTGCCTCCTGATAGCTGGTCCCAGTGTGGTCATTTGCCATATCTACTGTCAGGGCTTCTAAACCCCTTTGTCTGCATGGGTTGTATTGGCTAAGGATCCAGGAGGGCAAAAAGACCCACAAGCACCCACCCTTGAGGAAGCTAGTTGAGCCCTCTTTCCACACTCATTAGGCCAGGCCTGTCATGAGATCTAGGAAAGCAGAGGCTGAGAGCCAGTATGGCAGGCGAACAACAGATTGTATACCCAGTGTTAATTCTCTTCTCCTACTTATACACGTTTGTTTATTTATTTACTTTTTTGGTTCAGAATTCCTTTACTAAAGATTTTTAAGGGAGTTTAAAAACATTAAAGTTACAACTTGTATGTGTTTTTACAACCAAAAGAGGACTCACATCACACAATAATGACCCCCCCCCCAAAAAAAAACCATTGCTTATACTGAGAGACAAACAAGGTAATGTCACAGATTACATGCAGGTTGTCATAAAATATGCAAAACCGTAAAAGAAAAGATTTATTTAAAATATTAAGCTAGAGATATACAAATTAATTATTTTCCAGTGTTTTGCCCCTGTGTCTATAAACAATGAAATGCACCAGAGGATGTGGAGAGCATTTGATACTGGTGCAGAGGCAAAGGTTCCCATATCAATATACACAGATTCTCTTCATGGTGATCGGCTCTGTTTCACCCCATCCAGTGCCGTTCAGCCAACATCTCATTTGGTTAAAAAGAAAGATGGGGACAGCAATGATTACCAACATGAATTACTGTGGCTCCTTTAAACCTTAATGGCTACAGTTTACTCCTGTCTCCTCCATATTAAAACAAAAATAATTTCATGTTATGCTTGCAAATGATGACTTTTAAAATGTTAGCCATCTTTATCAGCATGAGTTATTCCTTCCACATTGCTTATTGTATCATGCTACTAAAGCTAATACTGGAGCAGTGCACAGGCCCATTCTCTGGTTCTCTTTGATGATGAAGATGCAGCAGGGAAGAGAACCTTCTCTGGGCATCTGGCGTGGGACCTGGGGGTTGAACTTCAACTTCACAAGGCCCTTGAGCACCAGACTATGTTCTAATACCTCCCTTCAAAGGGACTGAACGACACTACCATAAAGGAAAATGCACTTAACCACTGAGCTAAGAGGCTGCTCTCCCCTGGCCCTTGGTTCTACTCTGCACAAGGTATCCATTTGTATTGCCCTGTCTTCTGAATATGTGATTTTATCATCATGGCAACCCAGAAGCAAGTTACTACCAATATCCTCATGTCATAGAAGGAGAAACAAACTGAATCACTGAGAAATTAAGAAGCATGCTCAGGTTCTACAGATACTCTGTGTTGCTACTAAGAGCCCTTTGTGTCCATGTGTCCGTGTGTACGTGTGTATGTGTGTGTGTGTGTAAGAGAGACTGAGAGAGAGACAATGAGACAGAGACAGAGAGACAGAGACAGACAGACAGAGAGAGAGAGAGAGAGAGAGAGAGAGAGAGAGAGAGTCTGAAACAAGATTCCCAGCTAGTTTCAGTACAGAAGCCCCTATTAAAAAAATAAACAAACAAACAAAAAAACTCACAGATAGTCACCATCATGCAAATTCAAAACACAAGTAGGCCACAGAGAGACTTCTTAGCTTTTACCATTCAGCAACTATGATTCCCTCGATGACTTCTCCTCACTCTGATTCCAGGCTCCCTCCACTACTTTACTGGGGCCTGCACATGTTCATTTCTCTACAGAAATCTCCATCCTTTTCCTGTCCATATGTTCACTATTCTGTCCCCAGAGTGCTTTGCCCCTGGGAAGACTGTTTATCCTTTCTAGGGAAGGGCTTTTGTTTTCCATCTGCACATAGAAGACAGGTTTAATTAAAGTCCCTGTAGATTTTTCACCCTCAACATGCTTTCTTGCTGTGATTCTGCACAATCTGTCTTGAGGACCACACTGCTCTTTTCAATCTCACATGTACCCAAAACCCAGCTTCATAGTTGGTCTCAGTATGTTATATCATGGCCACTATATTTAGTGAAATATAAACTGTAGTACAATTATTACTCAAACACTCCTTTTATTAACTGCTACATTCAATGAGTTGTTGCGACATGCAACAGCTTTAGTACCTTCAGTAATAATTTTTTGAAATATAACATGAGTTGAGCAACAGACTCAGCACTAGTTATGGGCAACAACACCTGGGTTACAGGACCTCTGGGCTGTGTTAAACTATGCCTCCTGGGGGCTGGGATGATGGACCAATAGATATAGATCTCTCAGCTCCTACATGAACCCTGGGTGGGTTTGACAGCTACTGCCTACAATGCCAGCACTCAGAAGGCCAAGATGAGATTCCCCAGAGTGAATTAGCCACTAGACTACAGAATCCATGACCCAGACACTATGCTTCAGCATCTCATATAAGGAGCAGAGGCAGAGCAATCTGAGAAGATGCCCAATGTCAACTTCTACCCTACACACACACACACACACACACACACACACACACACACACACACTAGCAGGCAAGCCCTCTGGATATAAATAAACAGAAGAGAAAATGATGAAAACATACCATAAGGAGAAACTAAGAGAGGGGGATTCAACTTAAACATTCCTCTTTGTATTAATAAGTCAAAAAATCAATCTCTACTCTAGAACTTATAGTTATATGTCAGAATGTTGTACAATTATCCTTCCTAACTTACAAGTCATATTTTCAATGATAATGGCATACAGAAAGAAGCAAAAAACAATCATGAAGCAGGCATGAGACTGTCATGAAGCTTTCATGAAGCAAGCATGCTCTGTCTCTTTTATAAACCCATTAAGGGATCGTTCTTTTGAGAAATGAATCTCTCACACCATCTACAAGTAAGTGCATTTCTACAGAGTTTGGATTTTCTTGTCTTACCTGTAAGAACAACAGGGATACGCAGTACAGCGGCTAAACTGAACTTGGGAATAAAACCCTCAATCATGATCACACAATAGGCAGAATCTGGAAACAGACTGTTGGCACCTTGTCTTCCTTTGTTAATCATTGTGAGCATGGCAGATGGCCCTTGGCTATGATCCAGGGGAAGCCAGTGAAGGTTGTGGGGATGAGTTCTGTCTAATATCCTCATTTGGCATGTGTCTGCTGTGTTGATATTTAGATGGACAAATAAAAAGTGTCGTGTGTGTGTGTGTGTGTGTGTGTGTGTGTGTATGTGTGTGTGCATGCATGCACATTCTCGTGCACACACACACACACACACACACACTGTTGAATAGCATCTATGATTTAGAGGCTCTTGCAGAGAACCTAACCCTTGTTATGAAATTTGCATTAAAATGTGACTAGCAATATAATAAACAACTAGTTATTTATGTTATATCTAAGATCAGCAATTATATCACAAACTAAATTTGTGTACCCCAAGCTTCGGTTAGTGAAGTTTTATTAGACCGTAACCAACAGAAAACACTGGTCTGCATCTGTGAAGTCTGCTCGCCTCTGCATGCGGCGACAGGGAACAGTATGCAGGAAATTCATGAGGAGTGCAATGCTAGAGATGGAGTTCTCTTGACAAGCCACTGAGCATGTAAAGACTTTGTAAACCATGACACAGGCAAGATAGCATTTAGGAAAGAACACCCACATAACTGCAGGCTCATAGCTCTGAGACAGGGGAGTTCTCTGAGTATTATATATCCAGAAGAAAGTCTAGTGTCCCTGGTACAGAGAAGGGAAGAAAGCAGAGGAACAAGGATGAGGTAGAGGGGGTCCAATTTTCGCAGCAGCAGCTTGTGCGCCATCATAGTTTCTTGGTTTCATGTTGCCATGGTGCTGTGCAGCCATTGAAGGGAGGGAGGTGTCCAGCTGATACATGGCTTATGTGCAATAGAGTGCTCTAGTGCAGAAGGAGGAAGGAGGCCTGACGCAGTGTGAGACTTTGTAGTAAAAATCCAAGCGATCCAGTTTCTGCATGATGCTGCCTGGAGAATAGAAGCCCAAGTAATGAGTAATGCTACATCTGGATACATTTTTAGTGAACAGTTACAGAAAGACAAATTGCAGAAATAACTCAATGCTACTTTTATTCAGTTGGGCTACCTAAATCATGCCATTTTGAATGTGATGATTTTTATGTTAATACAGTATATCTAGTATCAAAATATCTTTTCTATACTTGCATGTATATACACAAGTGGCTGGATTAGCCATCAGGTGTTTCTAATCAGGGTTTTGAAGTGCTTTAATTGTTCATTTATTCCCCTTATGGAGCATGGGATTGCAACTTCCATTGTGAGACTTGAGCAGCCTGGGAATGTGTGTGTGTGTGTGTGTGTGTGTGTGTGTGTGTGTGAATGAGCTCAGTTCTTTTAGGTTCTTTCCTTTTCTTCAGTTATCACTGAGAACTTCAGCAACTTGAAGCAAACATCTCCATCACTACCACGGATTAGCAGAGTTTCACTATAAAAATTTTCCTTTCGAACCTACAACCTTTGGGTTTCTCATGATGGGTTCACAGATGCGCTACACAAACACTTGACTCTGTAGGCAGCCTAACTATCTTGTATAGAAGATTCATAGGTTTTAATGTTTACCATCAAGGATTACTGGAAACTTCATTTTGAGCATCAGGATCCTGAATTTCAGAAAAAAAAAACTGTTTTAAAATAAAATGTAAAGGGAGAGTATGGTCTTCTATCCTGAGAAACTGGAGGATATCTCAGCTGTGCTCTCCAGACTTCAACTCTGAGTGATCCTCCTGCCATCAGTTGTGTTTGTACTGCCACACGGCAATTGTGAGGTTGCTTCAGTCATACACTGGGGAAATGCTTAGAAAGATGATACACAGCCACAAGAATGTGGAAACCAAGAGTAACTCTTGGTTGTAGAGAGCTGTGAGAAAACAAAACAAAACGAAACAAAACAAAAACAAAAACAAAACTGTCAAACTTGGTGCCTTAGAGTACAACTCAGGAGAAAGATTCTGGTAAAACTTGCCTGTTTTCCAAGAAATAAGGAAGAAGGCTTCACCCACAAAGCTTAGTAACCCATCAATTAGTTTCTCTAGAAATTACAGGGTGGTGGAGAGCTTTATAAATATTTGAGACACACTGAGGATATATACTCTGTGAAAACTAAGCTTCACAGAGATGGTATGTCATTACCAAAAGATAAACAGATAAACAGTCATCCCATGTATCTCTATACAGCTCTATAAATTATACATTTTTTTCATAAAATTATCTGATGAACCCAAGGGAATCTGTGGATCACGATATTTTCTGCATGAGGAATTGATGTGTCAGGGAGTTTAGGGATAGCTGGAGGCTGAGTCTTATAACCCAACTCTTGAAAACCCCACTGTCAGATAATTTCCAATACTGTGTCCCCTTTTGTGTCAGAGAAGCCTGTTATGGAAATATTCAGTACTATATCTTTGGAACTACTCAGAAGCCATGGGTTAGCTATGCCTCTGACCCTCTGCCGTTGTTTCTAGTCATCCTTGGATATTGTGCCAGCTCTGCCCACTTTACAACTTGGGAAAATGCTTTTGCATCTGGGGTGGTGGACGGTGGGGGAGGATTACAACTCCCTCCTTTTAAAGACTATCTTTATTGATCTTTTGATAATTACAAACACGTAAGGAATGCATCATGATTATGTGAGCCTCAACTCTTCCTCCCACTCCCATAGGGGCCCCCGGGATTCCCTCTCTACTTCATGGTCCTTTCCTATTTTGTTCTGTTTTGTTCTTGTAACCCATTGAGTATAATTAGTTCTGCTTGTTGGCCTGTTGGTTTGCCTTGTTGGCTTGATCATGTGCTGGTGGCCACAGCTGCTGTCAGTTAGTGACCATCTTATGTCCACAGAACAATATCTCACAGCACTCCTGCCCATCCTCCAGCCCCTGCTAGGATATTTTATTTATTTACATTTCAAATGTTATCCACTTTCCCAATTCCCCCACACCAGAATACCCCTATCTCATCTCCCCTCCTCCTGCTTCTTTGAGGGTACTGCCCCACCTACCCACCCCCACTGAGGAGACCCTGAATAATTCCAACATAGCCAAAGCATGGGACAAAGACCTGAACAAAAAACACACGAAGATAGAGGTCTTAAAGAGGAAATGTATACCAACCACCAAACCCATATTGCATTTGCCAGCCAGATTTTCCTGACAGGACCCTGATATAGCTATCTCCTGTGAGGCTATGCCACGTGCCTGGCAAATACAGAAGTGGATGCTCACAGTCATCTATTGGATGGAACAAAGGGCCCCTAAAGAAGGAGCTAGAGAAAGTACCCAAGGAGCTGAAGGGGTCTGTAACCCTATAGGAGGAACAACAATATGAACTAACCAGTATCCCCAGAGCTCGTGTCTCTAGCTGCATATGTACCAGAGGATGGCCTAGGAGGCCATCAATCGGAGGAGAGGCCCTTGATCTTGCAAAGATCATATGCCCCAGTACAGGGGAATGCCAGGGCCAGGAAGCAGGAGTGGGTGGGTTGGGGAGCAGGGCGGGAGAGGGTATAGGGGACTTTCGGGATAGCATTTGAAATGTAAATGAAGAAAATATCTAATTTAAAAAATGAGGAAATGTATACAAACTGTGGAGCAGAGACAGCCATCCAGAAAATACTGATACTTCTTAAACATCAGCCTTTGTTCTGCCCCAGCTTAGTTTCAGGCAGAGAGGCTTGTAGGATTGGACAGGAGAAGCTGTCCTGAGCTGAAGGTGCGACCAGTATTTGGAGCTATGAAGCACCTCTGAGGCTTGGAATTGGTGCTGTGAGAGCTGGGTACTCAGTTAGGGCTCCTTATTACACATTGAGGTGCAGGAACTGTGAATCATTCCTGCAGGAGGCTCCTGGAATTCCATCTTGTAACTTCAGACAATTCTCCTTATCTTTAAAGCAGTGATTTTTTTTTCCATGGTGGCATAAGTATTACCTGTGTCCTCTAAAACACTTAGAGGACCTTAACAGAAAAGTATAATGCTAATTTAAGAGAGCATTATTAATTTCAAGACTGTTAAAAATGAATAATTCAGAGCTGTGGGTACTGTACCATAAAGATGATTGGTATAATCAAAATCACAACCTTATTGTTCTTAACACATTCAGGTCCCCAGCATTAAGCATCTTTTCAATTAATTTTTCAGCATTTTTCAAATGTCAATACACATATCTTAAAAGAGGCTTTTTATTTTTTTTCCTTTGGAGGTTAAATGGTTGTGGCGGCTTCCTCCAGAGTGGAGTTGGCTATTTCTGCTTCATAAATCAACTGCTTTTCTTCTAGGACCAAAGGAGTCCCCAGATTCATTTATTTAATTTTAAAAAAGAACAAAACCAAAAATATTATTGAGAGTCTTCCAAGTAGTTTCACCCATGGATGAAAAATGAAGTTCCATCAAGGGCTGCCAGGGAAAGCCAGATATTATCCAAATGTTGTTTCTCAGCAATTGTGTATCGATTGAGTAACTTGGTCTGCTTTCTGATGGCTGCTCCTCGCTAGGAGGAACTTGGCAAGTCTCGGATTTGCACAGAGGAAAATATACTACACCCAAGTCACATCTTTCGATAGGGAATTAATGCAAGGAAAGCCACTTCTAGAATTTGTGTGTGTTTAAGTTTGCATTCACTTGGGAGGATTTAAAGGTAAGTGTACAGGATCCTGGGTCCAAGCTCCAGAACACTGTGGGATCCGGAATTCATAAAGGAGTCCCTTACTGCTCTGCAACAATTGTTGGAGCTTAGTGCCAGTAAACACAGTCTATGGCAACTCCTACATGGATATTTAATAATATAATTCCCCCCAGAGCCTGATAGTTTATGCCTATAATCCAAACATTCAGAGACTGCTGTGGGAGGATTCTCCCAGGACAAAGGCTATCCTAGGCTGCATCATGAGTTCTGGGTTATCCTAGAATACAGAGTGAGTACACAATTCAAAGAAAATTAACTCTTAAAATTTCCTGACTGACTAAATTATATATGTTATTGAGTTTCATGTATATTTAATCTCTCCTAAATATCAAATGATAGGTAGAAATATAGAGCTTGTGTGCTGTGCATGTATGCTTTTATTTAGTTTAATAAATTATAATTCATCTGGAGTAAGATGAATTTATCCTAGGCATTATTATCAATTTTGATAATTTAAAGATTAATATAATCTTTGAAATACAGAAACTCCAAGTTAGAAGTAACTCTAGAACCCACAAGGGAGATGATTAATAGTCAAGAAGTTCACACACTAAATGTAGCAATAAGGGCACAGTGAAACTGCCCACACATGTTATATGAATAGTTAAGGAAACTTTCATAAGAGAAACAAGACCTGTGACATATTTTAATGGATGGGTAGGAGTTCTCCAGGCTAACAAGAATGGGCCAAAGCAGAATGAACAGAAGGTTTAACTGCAAAGGTCCAAGGATAGACCAGCTTTCCAAGAAAGCATCCCAGGGATCATCATATCCTCACCTCCTCTCAACAGCTCCAGATTTGACACAGTTGCTGAGGGATCAGTTCACCAGTTCAGCTCCTGCTTAGCCAACTCTGCACACGTGACTACTACTCCTGCATTCACGTAGCACACTGCAATGCTAGCATCTAGCTTATCAAGAATTCATGTCCAGAGATGAAAGGAGCCTTTGGTAGTTTTCGTAAAGAAATTTCATTTAACAAACCTATTTGTTTTCTTGTACAAAGTCATAAGCCTTTTGGATCTGGCTGGTTTGGCACATTCAGAAACACAAGGAATGAACTGAAAAGAACCAAGAGAGAGTGTTAGCCATCTGTCTTCTATAAAGCATATTCCTATTATTTGTTTAAGCCACTCCAAGTGAATTAAGTGTTTGGGGTGTTACATGCCTTCTAGAACATTCAAGACAGAATCTGGATGGAGTACATCCCATTACAGTGGACATGAAATCTCAACATCGCTGTGTCTCTAGATGTGTTCTACACAAAGCTTGTGATTCTCGAAGTTATCATTCAGCAAAGTCACCGTATTCCCGAGCCTTAGTTCATATGGAATAACTAGCAAGATAATGGGACTATCAGAGAAATCGTAACACTCTGGATTTGGAAACGGCAAATCATCCTGAGTAGGGTCTTTGAAAACGCAGCACATAGTTCATGCATATTCCTCAAGTTTACCCCGATAAGCATCTACCAAGGACAGCGTGTTTGCAAAGCTCTGCAGCTACATGAACAGACACATTTTCATCTCAGTCCTGGAGATTCACACTTTATTATTATTGATTAATACTGACAAATATCTCAGAGAGGTCAGCATAGATTTACCATGACTCGCAATTACTGGAAATTTCCTCAAGTTAACACTCAAAACTATGCCCCAAAGAAAAACCCCTGCTCATTCATTCCCTGAGAGGATGTAATGGAACTCTTACATTCACATCAAGGATGAAAAGGAGACAGACTGTGGGTGCGGTGTAACCCTGCCTTTATGTGGCTAAACTCAGTGGTCACAAAACAAAGCAAGAAGACTTGAGTATAGGAAATGGATCCTTAGGGAGGAGGGATGGAAGTCAGGGGAGCACAAACAGAAAGCATCAAACACATCTATGAAATTGTAAAATATTGAATCTGCTTAAGTTTCTAAAAGGAGGCAGCAATGCCAGATCTCTGCTTTGTGCTATTTTGGGCTTCTCATCTTCACACCATCCCTCCTACAGGAACTTTATCATTTAGACTAATTATCTGTATTTCCCTCTCAAGCATTTCTCAGAAGCTGCTTTCAGGACACCGCTTTCTCTGGCTATGCTTACCTCTTACCTGGCCACTTATCAGTTCCTCTGTGATCTCATCTAGCCTGTGCAGGAGCCACACTCCTGAAAACACCTATGCCTTCATGCTGAACAGTCATGCAACAACCATTGTCAAGAACCCAGTTGGACCAGGTTGGCAACAAAATGAGCAAATCAGGTAATGTAAGGCAGTGGAGAATAGCTGAGCTACTCTAAGGGAGGTTAATTCAAGCTTATTACTCTTGTATTGAGTTATTGCAAAACATATTTAAGAATTTTTTTTAAATTTTCTAATTTCTCAAAGTCATTTAGAGCATACAAAATACATAGATGTTTGTGGTCTATATGTAGCTGAACGTGGAAGCCAGGCTGCCAGCTATGGACTCAGGTTTATGTCCTAGACTATTGGCTGTTGCTTAGATTTCAAAAAAAAAAAAAAAAAAAATCAACGTCCAGCATCTGTTTCAACATTTCTCCCTCCCCTGACCCCAGTATTACTTGATCCCAGTTTCTTGACCCACAGATTCTTGTGCACAGAGCCTGATAAAATGTTATTGAGTGAAATTAACACAATATATGACTTTAACATTTTCTGTCTTCTGATATAAGGCTGTGTACTTTGTCTAAATATAGTAAAATATTAATTAAAATAAAATTCATTTTAAAGAAATATCTGCATCTTCAGCTCCTGCTTACTAATGATAGATGAAAGTTTTATTATAATCCATCAACACTGTTCCCTAAGTTATTTAGAAACTTGATTTAGAAATTTAGAAATGTTTTTCTAAAATATTAAGAAGGAAAATAAATAAATAAATTTCATTTGGTCAGGAAATAAACCCAGGCTGATGGGTGTGGGTGGTAATGTCAGATGCAAAACAATCCCCATGGTAACACATTGCATAAAAACATTTTGTTCAAACCAGGATGCCTTGCTGTGCTTTGTAGCTTCCTGCCAAAGCCTCCTTTGCTGCCATGCAGATGGTCAGCCTATCTGTTAGGAAGTCTCCCTTCTCCTCAGGAGAAAAGATCTGCACTTGCAGAGACCCCAGACATCAGGCTCATCTCCAGCCCCCAGGGACAAACTGAGGTTCTGGTTGTTCCTCGGGCCAGGAACACCTCCCAAAACCTGGACTCACAAGTTATTTTAAACTGTATCCTAAGCGTTTTTGAAATCTCAGTCTGCAGTCTTCAGCATGGGGTTCATTTTAAAGTATACTTTACACAGTAAAAGTCCTCTAATTATTGACGTGAACTTTACTCCAGATACTACCAAGATTATTCCCTCTAGGTGCCCTCAAGTCAAACTGCCAAAATCTCCAAATGTATGGCCAAATGCCAAACTTTCCCATGTTGCTGACAGAGAGACAGAGTGACAGAGAGAGGGAGAGGGGGAGGGGGAGGGGGAGAGAGGGGGGGGAGAGAGGAGAGAGAGGAGAGGAGAGAATCATTATAAAAGCAAACACATGGGAGTTAAAAATAAATGTATGTTATTTGGCTCTGCTCTGGCATGAATGAGGTAAATAAGTTACATATATGCATCTGCCTGTGAGCTCCGTAAGAGCTTCTGTGTACAGAGTGCTCCAGCTGGGGAGAGTGGGAGTTTGTTTTGTACAATTAGGAAGTTCTCTGCTAAGGCAGAGTATTGCCAGTATTCTCATCAGACACAAATAAATGGTCCACATGCATTGCAGCTGATGAGGAGTAGATTGACTCAGCTCTTCTTCTTGGTTTGCTGATGTCAGAATGTCTTGTTCCACAGAATGGATATGTTCAAATCTTTGTCAACTGAGATGTATCAAGTGTTCCTCAGTGCTGTCTTGGGAGCCATACTGCTGGCCTTAATCATGAGATCAGCTGTACCCAGTTATGAGAGTCCATCATCGACATGCAAACTGATGTCTTTGTCTCCTCCCCTGGACCCTCACCACCCAGAATATAACTTCTCTTACCGACTATTTGCACTCATTCCTTCCAAATTACATATGATCCTGAGTCTCAGAGAAAGGCTCAGGTGTACATGCTGGGAAAGGATATGGGATGAGGCTCCATCTATGTGGCTGTGTGGAAACCAACACCCATGCTGTCTGCAGATCTTCCACTGGAGCTATGTGGGCTCACTCATATTCCTGCCCATAAACCCTTACCCATGCTCTGAAACTAAGCTCAAGGTGGACTCTGGTGGCATCCCTCATTGCTTTGTAGTTGGGGCCATATCAGGAGGGGTTAAATGTTGTTTATGTTACCCCGGAGAGAACAAGAAATTCTGTGAAATGATCTAAACAGACATAATAAGGTCACAGTATTGTTCCCTGTGGGAGTTGTCTGTTATTGGCTTTATTCTGTAGATAAAACATATGTCCTGCCCTAAGTGTCAGGGGATTTGTTGGCGCTAAAAGTCAAGAGGAGGAGAAGGAAGGATGTGGAGACAATGAAGTAGAGTTCACTTTCTGAGAGAGGAATAAGTGTGAAAGGGATATGGTGGGTGAGATGTACCCCAGGGTGTAGACTTTCTGACTATGAGCATTTCACAAAAGCTCAGTTGTGGAAACCTCAACTGTATGCCTGATTTCTGAAAGGAGCTTTAAGGGAGCAGGACTCTGCCCACAGGAATGAAATTGTAGCTTTCTAAGGGGACCAGTGGTCCTTCAGTGCACTGGTGAATTGTGCTAGGGTACAGCAGATGGCAGCAGAAGGAGTGGCCTCTTCAGACACCAAACCTGACATTACCTTGATCTTGCACTTCTTGGATTTCAGAACTGTGAGAGATGTGTTATTTGCAAAGTGTTCCAAGTATTTTGTTATAACAGGCCAAAGAGATTATGAAGTGTACGGTACTAAAGAAACATAGACAGCTAACTAGTCTGTGTGAATATCTGAGGTTCTTCAGGGATGTGTGATACAGTGACAAGAGAGAGAAGTGCATTAGAAATAGGAAGTGAGGACTGTAGAGACAGATTGATGGTGAAGAACATTTGCTGCTTGTCTTAGTCAGGGTTTCTATTCCTGCACAAACATCATGACCAAGAAGCAAGTTGGGGAGAAAATTATTTATTCAGTTTAAACTTCCACATTGCTGTTCATCACCAAAGGAACTCAGAACTGGAATTCAAGCAGGTCAGGAAGCAGGAGCTGATGCAGAGGCCATGGAAGGATGTTACTTACTGGTGTGCTTCCCCTGCCTTACTCAGCTTTCTTTCTTTTTTTGTTTTGTTTTGTTTTTTGTTTTCTTTGTTTTGTTTTATTTATTTATTTATTTTTAATTAAGTATTTTCTTTACTTACATTTCAAATGCTATCCTAAAAGTCCCTTAGACCCTCCCCACCCCCACTCCCCTACCCACCCACTCCCACTTCTTGGCCCTGGCATTTCCCCCGTACTAAGGCATATAAAGTTTGCAAGACCAAGGGGCCTCTCTTCCCAATGATGACTGACTAGGCCATCTTCTGATACATATGCAGCTAGAGACATGAGAACCCAAGAGTACCAACCCAGGGATGGCACCACCCACAATGGGCCCTAAATCACTAAATTAGAAAATGCCATATAGCTGGATCTCGTGGAGACATTTCCTCAACTGAGGCTCCTTTCTCTGTGATAACTCCAGCGTGTGTCAAGTTGACACACAAAGCCAGCCAATACAAAGGATCAAAGTTCAGTTCCCAGCACCCACTTAGGGAAGTTCATTCTGGCATCCATGAGCAACACACACACACACACACACACTCCCCAGATACATATAAACATACTTTTAAAATGAAAAAACAAAGTATTTAATATGAATAAATAAGAAATAGTTGTCTGCCTCATTTATTAGTCAAGGTTACCCCTCTTGGAAAAGAAGCATGAATGCAGTCTTCTATAGCCAGACTTGTGGCTTGGGTCATTATGTGTGTGTTTGCATTTGTAGCTCAAAACACAAACCATACATCTGTTTAAGATCCTAAGAATCCTTGTTGATTGGATAGACAAGGCTTATGAGACTCTTCATTTGTGAGTACTGAAAACCATCTCTATGAGAAGAGCTTGTATCAGCAAGGATGGCCATTCCTTCCACACAGCCCTACCTCCAAAGAAAGCTAGAGAGAAAGAAGAAAGCACACATTTAACTTCCAGCACTGTAGCAAAAACAATCAGGCTGTGGGCCCCAAGAGGCTAAGGTGTTGCCCAAATGTGGACTTTGGCCTTTTTGTCATGAAAATTGAGTCAGCTTCATCTCTTTGTACCACAGTTTCCTCACTTGCTGACCAACAGGTGATAAGAATGCCTATTCCACAGAGTGGGTCTGTGAGATTGTCAAATGTTGGGTAGTTACAGTAGAGTATGGCATACAGTGAATGCCGGACACACATTATTTATCATCATTGTACTTAGTTTTGGTGGGAAGAAATGAAGAAACTCCGGAGTCTTGTTTCCCCTGTGCTATGATGAGCACGATAACACAGGGTTTCATTTCTTATATGCTCTTCCAGACCTCCTTTGCTCAGATTTTATAACACTAATTCTCTCTTCAATTATTTTCTAATGTGATTATTGTTTATAGCTTCCTATTCGTATACAATATGATTTTATGGGGTGAAATTTATTTTGTGCAAATATATGAAATCATGTCATTAATTACCACAGCACAGAAAAGAAAATAAGCTACCCCCTCTGAATGTTATTCGGAAATTAACACAGTACATGTTCCTCCATGGTTGAATACTCTGCAATTAAAATAATGTGATTATTTCCTAAGAACAATTTTCATTAAAATTTATTTGAATAAAATGTCCATTCTATAGTATTCTTAAAAGTAAACCTTTATCTGACTTGAATTATAGGTACTCACATTTTAAAAATTGTGCTTGTTTGTTTGTTGTTGGTTGGTTGGTTGGTTGGTTGGTTCATTTGGAGAAATTTTCCTTCTATAACCCACGGTGGTCTGAAACTCACATGTAGCCCCAGGATACTCCGGAAGTCATGGTAATTTTGTCTGTTTCCCATGCACTGTGACTGCAGGCATATGTTGTGATGCTATGTTGGAGAAAAAATTGTGATAGCCATTTTCCAACCCTTATAAGCCACCATGAGATGTCAAAAGAACTGTCAAGGAACTTCTTGATTCTAGTCTACCTTAAAGCATGGCTCCTTATTTTTGGATCCCTGCTAGTTTGTATTGAATGTGAAGGCAGAATTCAAACTGTTTTGAAGATGGTTAAATGCAGAAGGATGCTCTCATGGCTTCCTTCAGAGATCCCCCCCTCATCCTAAAAGCCTTCCTGAGACCTGAGGTTTTGATCATTGAGCTCTGATTGCTAAGATTGGCTTCAAAATGTCCAGTTGTGGCAAAGAAAGTGGCTCTTTAACCATAAGTAAAATTGACTTTGATTTTGTAACTTGCCCTTGCCCTTTAGAGAACATTAAACCACTACAAAATCAAGGGACCCCAGTTCGTACACAGTGTTGTGACTCAAACCCAAGTGTTCACAAGGGAAGGCTGCTGCCTAAAGCCCTGGCAATCTCTGCCTTTCCCCCACTGAGGTGTTACATCTTTCTGAGAGCTGGTTATGTCCATGGTTCTCATTAGTTTGATGAATGGTATAATTCTAATAGAGGCCACCACCTGACATTTGGGGAGAAGTACATGGCAGGTAATTTTTTAAAATACTGAACCTGTCCCCTTAGCCCCATTCCAATCCCCATAGAAAGAGTGACAACTACAGAGGGAACTCATCAGAGAAGACAACCTGACAGCCTCTTCCCTCCCTCCCCAGTTCAATTAAAAAGATGGCCTGACTTTGGGGAGAAACTGAAGCAAGGCAGTAAGAGGCTGTTCACAGTCTCCGCACAGTGCCACAGCCGCCACTTCAAACTCTGAATCTCCTGTCAATTAGACAGGTCCTACTTCCAGCAGAATATTGGGCTAACAGAATGCTGTCGTCCCTTCTAGGTTTCCAAGTTGTCTTTCCAATTAGATAAACAATAAGGTGTGAAAATAGGTCAATTTCAAACTTTTTAAATGTCAAATGAAAATGTATATAAAGAAGTTTCTGGAGTTTCCAGGTTGGCTTTGGACTGCACCAATGAGATTCCCCTTGCTTCTTTTGGACTTAAACTGGTTTTGAGAGTTTCTGTTCTTGGTGGCTGTCATCTCTTTGGCCATCCCCGAGTGTCATTGAGACTTCAGGGTCTTTTATTCCAAGAACACATAGAAGGTTCACAGCCAGCCATGGGTTGTAGGTCATTTGGTATAAGAGTGTTAAAATCACCTTATTTGTCACCATTTCAGGACTCAGGAGACAATGTCCCCAGCACTTGATCTCCTACTGTCCTATAGTAATCTAGCAGTCTCCCTAGCCAGCCACAGGTTTCCTGTTTGCTTCTTCACACTTACCTTGCTTGTTTGGATTTTCACTCTGGTGTTCTAGTCCTGCATCAGAGGCAATTTCCTCCCAAGATTAGAAAACCCATGTTTACATCCTGTAGGACAGGCCTTTGCCTGTTCCTCAGCCACAGCAGCATTACCTCAGCTAGGAGCCTCTACAGAAGCCCTCTAGGGCAGGTGTGTCCTCTAACAGAGTGAGTTTCCTAATGTACAGCACTAAACCATGCCTGGTGTGTGCAGCTGGTGGAGAGTCAAGGCAATGCTGCAGTTGTTTTCTCTTTAAAACATGGCAAATAATTTCACTTTTTTTTAAAGTTCAAAAAATAGTGGTATTGTGCTGGGTTTCAGAAAATGCAATAATCCTGTATCTCACAAATGACAACAAGGTCATTTCATATTTAGCTTAACAGTATAATTCAGTATTCTAGAATATCATCTTGTTGGTTACAAAGCATCAGTCTGTAAATACTGCAGCCCTGTGTCCTGAGTTACCAGAGGGTTATTGTGGCTATAGAGTGACCAGAAGGTAAGACACACCCTGGAATTCAAATGGCAGACTTACTTTACCTTGGCGGGTATCTGATGATGTATAAACTTGCTCCATGCTATAGGTAATAGTTAGAGATAGAGCAACACTTTTAGTATTTTTATATGAAGTTTCTAATGATGCTGTGAGTAAAATGCATTTAAGAAAGAGTTAAAATTGAAATATACACTTACTGATGTAGACCAAAATAAAGTTAGAACATATTAGGAAAATTTTATTACCTACAATAAAATATTTTTCCATTTTTAAACACATTCCTATGTGTTTTTCTGTTTGGTTAAGTTCTAAAACTCAAGGGGCTGAACAACTCCTCAGAAAAAATAGTCCATCTTCTTTTTCAGGAAAGCAGACATTGAAAGATAAATGTTATCCATGACTGTTCTGTGGTGCATCTCGAATTGAGCAAAGGGGAAAGGACTCATTTCTCTTCACAAGAATCAGCAGGGGCCGGCTTCCATAACTTTCCATTTTACTCTGTTCTGCCATCTAAGGAATCAGACCAGTCGCTGTCTGGTTTCCAAACTGACAACAGGAGGTCCTTGCGAAGTGTGCGGAGGGAAGGAAGGGCAGAGCTCTGTGGTTAGTGATGTGTTTGTTAGTTTTCTCATTTTCTTGGCAAATATCCAAAAACTGAAATAAAATTAAAAAATCAGTGTAAGGAAGGAAGGGTTTGCTTTTGCTCATATTTGAGGATTCAGTTCCTGTGTGGATAAAGGCTTGGCAAGAGAAGCATCTACCTGCTCAGCTCACTCTGCATCTGTACCCAGGCAGCCAAGAGATTAATTGTGCAGCTGAACTTGGTTCTGTCATGTTTCTTTTTGATTTAGTCTAGGGCGGAAGCCCATGGGGTGCTGCTGTCCACATTCAGAGTGCATCTTCCCATCTTGACAATGAATATTAACCATTACAAATGGCAACTTCCTGTGGAATTTCTCAAGAAGCAACTGCCTGCAATAAATCACACAATGGAAACCAGCAATCAGATATAGAGTAAAAGTCAAATAATTTTGATTTATTCCTGAATTCAATGTTGTCTCTACTGCCTCTCATAGTCTTAGCTTCTTCAATCAAGTGAGAGAATACTAGTGACTATTTCAAAACAATTTAGGGAGAGTCTTAAAGCTTTATTCTTTGTCTTATAAGAATAGCTGGGAGCTGTTGCAGTTATTGAAAAAATGAAACAGATAAAAGTCCCTAAACTAGGTGGCGTGGGGGGCTGGAACATTACCTGGAAAGGCGTCTAACAGCAAGAACTGTAGTCCTATAGTGTGGGATGCTGAGTGTAATGTGTATGTTCATGTTGGCCCTGTTTTTTTTTTTTTTTTTTTTTGGTTTTTCGAGACATGTTAGCCCTGTTAAGTGGGTATTTTGTTTGTACTCTGCAGATGAGGAACCCCAGGCCTTGAGGGATTGTTTATGCTTAGAATAGTTCCTTAGAGCCAAGAGTTTTTACTGACTGTATGGATAGATAGATAGATAGATAGATAACATATATATACATATATCTGTGTGTATGTGTATATATACATATTATATATATATATATACAAATACATATATATAGATATATTTTGTATATATTTGTATGTATGTGTATGTATGTGTATATATATAAGGATAGTAAATGAGGAAATATTTGTAAGTCAGCACAAGACTTGATACAATTCTATTCATTGAATGAATGTACCAAATCCAAGTGTGAGTTACATCTTTAAGAGCTATTCCTTGAACGCTACAATTATCATCACTAATTCATGTGCCCACCCAATGGAGACACCCTGTTTACTGAACATGAGATAAGGTTGAAGATTAACTACAGAAAGAGAAGAGTAATCATGTTTGTTTACCTTGCCAAGGATTCCTCAGTGTCCCTTCAGATGTTTCAGATAGAGGATGGATTGACTGCTGGGCAGAGTGTACCATTCCAGGTCTGACCCTTACAGGTTTCTCAGCTTCCTCATGCAAATGGAGACATCAGTCCCTACTTCAAAGCAACCAACCATGTGAGAACTTTAAAAGCATACTCTTTATGTCATAAAAACAAACTGATTGGGTAATATTATCCATCATAACTGGCTAATGAACCAGATAAATGTCCTACCTGGTTGATCTCATTTAAACCCTTGTTCTTTCCACTATTTGGTTACACAGGACTTGACAGTTAGGATTCTACCAAGAAACAGAACCAGTTGTGCCTGCATATATTCAGAAAGATTTTTGGTTATTGGGCACCTGATTATAAAGGCTGGCTTCTAGCTGGCTGGAGACTTAGGAGAGTTCCTGCACTTGTCAAAGCTCCTGTACTTGTCAGCAGTTCAGAGATCTATCAAGTTCTTTCTAGAGCAGGGTGTCAGTCTCTTGTTTTGGTCAGACTTTCATGTCACCAGCATGGGGAGCATGTATGCTATTCAAAATCTACCCATGTGATTTTCATCCAACACACTCTTTCTAGAAACATCTGAACTATTCCACAAAACATGTAGTCTACAAAGCCCAGCTAAGCTGAGCTAGCAAATTAACTATTGCAGGTTTGTTGCTGGTGCCAACCTACGTATGATCTTCTAAATTCCCTGGTGCTTTTTAGAGCTCATTCCATGTATTTTAGTAGAGTGCACATTCTTCAACTAAAGTAAGCTGTGAATACACGATCATTTGTCTTTCAATACAACATAAAAGAAAGACAAAGCCTTTGTTGCCCTATACGAAATAACAAAGACACATATGTGTCACTGAAGAGAGAGCTTCTACTCCTCTGAAGGTCTTCAGCACAGAGTGAACTATTAGAAATATATTCTTTAGTTGAGCTATGTAAAAGTACCGAGTTTTAACATTGTGTAATTATATGACGATTGTGAAAGTCTTTGAATGCTATAGAGGCAAATCCCTATCAAACTTGTATCCATTAATGATATTTTATGCACTATGCATAATCCAGTAACTGTCAACACAGTGTATCCTCCATATCTTAAATCAGGCATTATAGAGAAGCTCAACCCAGATGCTTCTAGAACCCTTCCCTAAAGCAAGCGCTTCCAGGAATTATATTTACAGAAAAGAGAAATCCACTCTGGAGATAATACACATAATCACATTTGCTAAAAATGGAAAAGCCTCATTACATTCTTGTTTGGTATCTTTTTACATCATCACCTGCAGCTAAATTCTGTTGCTGTTTCTCTAATACCAGTAGGGAGAAATCTCCAGTAAGAATCTCAGAAAATAGCGGCCTTATTTTGCAGACTAATTATGTAACTTGAGTTTCAGAGTCTCCTTCAAAGAACAATACAGAGCTCTAGGAATGTTGCAGAGGATACACTGTAAAGAGGCTCTCCAAATAGATCATCTTTGAGAATAGATCTCTTTTTCAGAAATGTGGCTGGAGTTTCCATTTCGAGAAGAGTTTAAATGCTATGGTTGAAATCAAATCCTCCGAATTATTTTCTAACAATATGGTGAATTCTGTGAAAGTAGCAGCCCATGTGGCATGTCACAATCATTTCCTTCCATTCAAGACAGAGTGTGCTGCTTTCATTTTGTTTCCCATGATTTTAATTATTACTCTTCTTTAGGTTCTTTTGACCTCACTGACTTATTTGTGAAATATTGTCACAGCCAAGTCATGTTCTTTCTCACCCAACTACATGTGCCCTTTTCAGTCTTCTCTGGTGTTTCTGTGTGTTTCTTCCATCCATCAGATGGACATCTAACCAATGAGAAGTCTGTTAAGATACAAATCTGAAGCTGGGCGTGGTGGCCCACGCCTTTAATCCCAGCACTCGGGAGGCAGAGGCAGGCGGATTTCTGAGTTCGAGGCCAGCCTGGTCTACAAAGTGAGTTCCAGGACAGCCAGGGCTATACAGAGAAACCCTGTCTCGAAAAACCAAAAAGAAAAAAAAAAGATACAAATCTGTCTGTGGTATTTAGCCTTTCAAACCTGCTTGAGCAGCCACCAGAGTTGTTCTAGGTAATATTAATTATAAGGCTTTCAAATTCCTTTTAGATTTTAGTTGTTTTGGTTTTTAACAGTTTGCATTTTCTTCAACCCTATTATAGAATACCAGATCAACTACATTAGCTATTGAAAATTTATTATTATTGAAACCAATTTTAATTCTACCTCAGCCTTTATTGAATCAATTTAATAAAACATTGGCCTTTAAATTCAAGATTAAATCTTGTTTGATTAATTTCAAGCCATTTTTCAAGCTATTTGTACAATTACATGATATCTTTTCACTTGATATTCTATCTCATCTGAGAATTTAATTAATGTTCTTAACAGACCAACTGCATACCATATGTGAATACACTTAACACAGTAGATTTGAGGACCCTAAGAACAAAAGAAAACACACATACCCACTACCATAAACTCTCAGTATTACTTTGCCTGCAGCCCCATGCCACATAACCTTCTGCTATGACCTCAGTTATTCCCACTGGACTCCTCAGTTTCCTGGATGATAAATGTTCTTACTTTACTCAAAGCTAAGAGGTCTTTACTAACACAGCAATGTTTCAGTAGCAGTAGCAGCAGCAGCAGCAGCAGCAGCAGCAGCAGCAGCAGCAGCAGCAGTAGTAGTAGAGCACACATTCTTCTACAGAAATAGTTTATTTATAGTTTCATTACTAATTCTCAAGAGTCTGTAGCCCTCTGTTTTCAACACACTTGCAGTTTAATAATAATTTATACTTCATTTAGCCTCTGTGTGCTCCTGTTTTCTTCTAGTTGTGTTTCTCCTGGATTATTATTAATTGTGCCATGCAAATTTATTACTTGAAAATTTAGGCTATTTCTAAAAAGCATATATTTATGCTCATCCTGATGACATTCTTTTACAGCATATAGTTTATATACGCCTTTTAGGTGAAAGAAAAATAGATTCTTTAAATTGAAAACTGACAAATTCTCATAAATGTACTTCATGTTATGTGAAGAGGCAGGGCATTATCTAGACTATAAATTCTTTAGAAGAATAAGCACCATCAGCCTTATCCAGCAGACATGGGAGACATTCTTATTTTAGAACATTAGACTCTGAGATCCTCTTTTTTAAAAGATTTTATTTATTATATGTCAGTACACTGTAGCTGTCTTCAGATCTCATTACAGATGGTTGTGAGCCACAATGTGGTTGTTGGGATTTGAACTCAGGACTTCCAGAACAGCAGTCAGTGCTTGTAACCACCGAGCAATCTCACCAGCCTCCTAAACTTTTTTGTTTTGATTTGTTTTGTTTTGTTTTGTTTGTTTTGTTTTTTCGAGGAAGAGTTTCTCTGTGTAGCCCTGGCTATCCTGGAACTCACTCTCTAGACCAGGCTCACCTCAAGCTCAGAAATCAGCCTGCCTCTGCTTCCCAAGTGCTGGGATTAAAGACATTCATCACCACTGCCCAGCTTAAAGTCCTCTTAGTTTTAGGAAATGGTTCTCATTGATGTACCAGAGACAAGAGGGAAAGTAGATTAGTATTTTAGTATCAGTTATAACTAGATGGATGCTTAATTTTGAGTGATTCCCAACCTAGTATCTTTCCCATGACCTTGTTTTAGAGTTTCAGTGATGTGGCCCAAATATGGAAAGTTGACATTGTATATGGAGTAACAGCTACAGAGTAAAGCTTATTAGATGAGATGTGCTAGCTACACTTATCTGTAAAGATTCAGATAAGATGTAGAATGTATAAAGAAACTATGCTGGTCTAGCATACTGGCTATAGTACATTCTGTCCTATGGTTCACTAGCCCTGGGTCATTGTCTAAGTTTCCAGAGCAAAGCATGACTTCCATGACTTCCCTCCTGTTGAGTGGGCCTTAAATCCACTAGAGAGCTGTTGGTTACCATCCAAATGTGAATGCCACTATTACATTTCATGGATATTTGACATGATGGCAACTGTCATGATTTGATAGGGGTTATGCCTGGGTATCATTGTTTAATTGCTCTCTTCCTTTGGCAATTTGCATCATACTTTAGGAAGCCAAGGAAGACAGACCTGAAGTAGAAAACTTATAGGTCAGATTTGACTCAACTCACCTGTGTCCTGTGTCCTAAGTGGGCACTGTCTTCAGCAATAAGGACTTATGGTCAATCCTTGAGGGTCAACTAAAAGAACCAGCCTTACTCTATATTGTTTGGGGAATCACTTGGACTACCCAGGTCAAACATTCTAAAGGACATTTCTGATGCCTAGTACTGGAGGTTTTGTTAGTCTGTGGTTTTTGTAAATGAGCATTGTCTGCCCATGTAGCATAATTTCCTTTAATATATATTCCTATATGTCTTAGTTAGGGTTTTACTGATGTGAACAGACACCATGATCAAGGCAACTCTTATAAGGCCAACATGTAACTGGATCTAACTTACAGGTTCAGAGGTTCATTCCATTACCATCAAGGCAGGAGCACTGTAGCCCCCAGGCAGGCATGGTACATGAGTAGCTAAGAGTTACATCTTCATCTGGAGCATGTAAGAGCATACTGACTTCCAGGCAGCTAGTACAAGGGTCTTAAAGCCCACACTCACCATGACACACCTACTCCAACAAGGCTACACTTCCTAATAATGCTACTCCCTGGGCCAAACATATACAAACCATCATACTATATATGTTTATGCGTATATGTACTATACAGACTTATATGTATTGTGTATAATTTTAGGTTATATATAAAATTATAGAAAACCACGACTGATATACTACAAGGATAATTTGATTGTGAAGCGCACAGTCCCAGTAGATACATGCACATTGAACCCCTGCTTCTATAGCTTGGGAATATCCTAAATGAGGGGGCTGGAAATATTTCAAAACCAAGAATACCCATCAAGCCTAGTGTTAAACAGTTGCTCATAGAAATGGCTACATAAAGAAGATCCAAATAGTATCAGTGGACATGCTAACTCAGAAGAGGAAACTGTCAGAGTCCCATACCTAGACTGATATCTATAAACATCTAATAACAGCTAGATATAGAATTAGCCTCTCCATAGGATGAGTCCCCTCATGCAATGATTATCCAATACAAAGTGGTCAGTCTGGAAATATACACACAAAATCAGACTCAACAGGCTGTATTAATATATTTGTCCATTTATTTGTGTATGTACAGTGTATGTAACAATATTTGTAATAATAATCAAAAAGGTTAGCAGTTTGAATGATTGCCATAGGAGGGGCTGCAATGGGGAAAGGGAAGTAAAAAGTGATGTAATTATATTTTAATTTAAAATGTAACGTAAACAAATGTACTAATTTAAAAAGCACACTTGTGTGGCAAACATAAAGACATTTACTCTTCTTTCCAACTTTAGTTGTATTGTTTTATGTGTATGGGTGTTTGTCTGCACATGTGTCTATGTATCTGTGGAGGAGAGAGGGGCATTTTATCCCCTGAAACAGACTTACAGGTGATTGTGAGTCACCTTGTGAATGCTATGACTCAAAACTGGGCCCTCAAGTCACTCTTCATAAACATAAATAGGTAGTAGAATATTGGAGCCAATCATTATTACAATAGAAAATTATAGTGTTGAGGAGGTAGCACATCTCACTAACTCTTCTTGGTTTTAAGATTAAAGACTAAGGCTGACAGGAAATACCTGTTTAAATGTCAAGAACGAAAGTACAGGAGACCTCAGATCCCCTTACTAGCTGGGCCACCATGAATCTCTCCTGTCTCAAAAGGGGTATAAGAAAGATCCACTTTGCCAGATGATGATTGGGAGCGCAAGTGTCATGCTCATATTCCTGGCATGGGAGTTGGTTTTTAAATTGTAGCTACCCTATATCAGTTTTTTTAAACAAGCAATTCCCCAGCTAACTCTGAGGGTCCTCTTGGGATTGTTACCCACATGTTCCTCATGAGTCAGGTAGTGTGGATGGAAGACAGAAAGCTAGAGGAACACAAGAAAACCAGAACAGGAATGGACTGAGTACAGTTCAGATTTTACCAAGACAATTGTGTCACTTCCTAGATCCCCACTCACTCTTCCACCAGGCTTTGCCCTTTCCACCAGCCCCCTTCCCTCCCTCTGTCCCTCATTGTCCTCTTCCTGTCCATCCTTCCTTCTTAAAAATATTCCTTGATTATGTGACCCTGAATGGCACAGAGTTACCAATTCTAACTTTGCCCTCCATCTTTTCTAAGATGTGCAGTAAAGGCAACAAGCCAGGCATTCCACGGTGTTATGTCTTATTTATTGTGTTCTTTGTGACCAACAACATCAAGGGGCACTGTGTGTATTTTCATGTGGACATGAATACACATACAGTGTTGCATAAACAAGAGTGAGTTTTTCAAATAGAATTTTTAAATATTGTTTTTTAATTTGGAAGTAATGTAATCCCTTTTCTCCAATTTTGTGTCTTGATGTTTTGTTTTTTCTTGTCTTGTCTTGTCTTGTCTTGTTCTGTTTTGTTTTACAACAGGATCTCATGTAATCTAGACTGGCTTCTGAGTACATTGTAGCTGGGACTGGCTCTATTCCCTGAGTGTTGGGTTTGAGAAGTGCACTGACAATCCTTCATAGTCACTCTGGGTAATACCAGGAGAAACAATAATTTCCCAATATGCATTGCTTTCTATGACTGTGTATGCCAAAGGAGAGTTTAATTCAGATAATATTGCTAAATGTTTCTTTTTGCTACCTAAAAGTTAATTAATTGTTCAAAGTACATCCGGCCATGCAGATGTACTTATCTGCTATAAAATTATACAGTTCATTCTTTTCTATGGTTTCACAGAGGAGTTATATAAGACAATGATACAGAAAACAACAGAATCTGAAAAATAACAGATACCAAAATAATTTAAAGTACAGACTGCAAAACAGTAAGTTCATTATGTAAGCAGAATGCCCTTTAAAACTTATATATAGAGTTAATGTTCATGGTTTGATTTTTTCCACTTGAAAGTACTCAGAAGGGGCTATAGCACTGACTCTGTAGTTGGGGGTACTTGTTGCTCTTTCAAAAGGACCTGGGTTTTGTTGCTAGTACCCACATTGGGGCAACTCACAGATGTCTGCATCTTCATCTCCAGGGGATCTGATGCTTTCTTCTGGAATCCATGGGCACACACACACACACACACACAAACACACACGTACAAATTCTCATGGACACACACAGTAAAATAACTCAGAAGTCAGTAGCCTGCTATGTATACTTAATGGATGGGGGCTGACACAGGAGACAGTGATGCATGCTAGACAAACATGTCCTGGGCTCTGTCACAGCTCATAGTATCCCACACTGGGTCCATGACATCTAAAAACTGTAAAGTGTGTGCCAGACATAGATGCTAATGTTGTTGTATCTCACCCTCCAAATAACATGGCAGGTTGTAACGCAAGCAAAGTGCCCTGACCATGGCTATCTAACCATGAGGCCTTTATATCTTCTTTGTCTATAGTAATGCATCTGAATATTCAGAAACCACAGGATTCAGGAAAATTCTGGAAGCAATCCCTAGCAATTACTCTTTGAATTAGCTGTCAGAAGACTAAGAGGAAAGAAGAGTTGGTTTTTATGGTGTTTGTTTGTTTTTTATCAGCTCTGACCCATTTGCAGTATAGGGATAGAATCTGAGACTTCACATTTTAAGATCATCATTCTACCACAGAGATGTAGCTAACAATGCTTTTTCCTTTTTGCATTGGAGAGAGAGTCTTTCTGAGTTTCTCAAGCTGCCTTGGGCTTCCCTCTTTAGGCAGGCAGGCAGGCATTGAACCTGAAATCCTTCTACTTTACTCTTTCAAGTATTGGGAAGACAACTGTTGCCAGCACACCTAGTCTGACCAACCTCTTTATGGAACTGAAATATACATGAAAGTAATGAGTGGAAACTGAAGGAAAGAGGCTAACAATAGTCATAATAAATGCTATTAATTAAAGACATATGTACAGACACTATGATAACAGCTTTCCATGCCAGGTCGAGTTACAAATATTAGTGTGAGTTCTCCCATGTACCCTCTTCCTTTGGTTCTCTACAACATGACTATTAAGAGCATAACTCTGTTTCCCAGGCCTTGATTATGCCTGCCCTTGAGACTGGCTTTAACCAACATAAGGTACTAGAAGTAATGCTACATCAACTTCTGTTTTGGCTTATAGAGATCAGAGGTATTCATACATTCTTGGTTTGATCTCGTCCACATCATGAGAAAAAAAATAATACAGAAACAAGTGGTCCCATTACCACCATGACTCTACTTGGCATCCAGCCCCATGTAAGTGATCTGGCTAAGAGACCCAGGGGTCCCTAGATAAAACCATCCATCCTACTCCAGAGCTTTAAACCTACAGAACTGCAGAGGTGGCCACTGGCTACAAGACAACATGGATGAGTGATTCTTCTTGGTGCATTTTCTTTTACTAACAAGCATCTGATGTGTCTTCTGTCTCATGAAGTCAGCACTGATTGGTAACTACTTCCACACTAGCTCTGCAGGAGTAGCAAAGCAATGGATGATATTTAGTACCACATGGTCTGCCTCTTAAGCCCAGGTCTTGTCCTGATAGGAAGAGAATGGTTAATCACTTGCTTGTTCATGGTAAGTGTCTTCCAAAGAGGCATGCTTCAGGAGGAAGCAACTGCAGAATGGCTCACATAGGTGAAGATGAAGTTTCCTGGCCTACCATCTGTGAAGTTGGAGACCCATCAAACAAGTGTCTTAATACTTCTTGTGGTGCTTTTTATGTCATTGTCCTCCATAAGCTCAGAGATTTGGATACTTGGTCCTCATTTAGTGGAACTGTTTGGAAAGGATTGGGAGATGTGGCTTTGCTGGAGGAAGTATGTTGCTGAGGGTATCTTTGAGTTCTTAAAATCCTATCTCATTCCCAATTAGTCCTCTCTCACACATATGAATGCATATGGATTGGGAAGTGAGCTCTCAGCTTCTTCTCTATGGCTTCCATGCTTGCCTGCCATGATAGTAGGAACAATTATCCCTTTGGAATCTTATACCTCAAATAAACCCTTCCTTCTATAAGATGACTTTGTCATTGTGTGGTGTATGGTGATAGAGAAGCAACAAATACAGTGACAGAATCTGAATCCCTGAGTGCCAAGGGAGCTGGAGGTTAAACCCCAGCCTGGGGACAGAAGACAATAAAGGATATCCCAACTCAGCCAGGAAGGAAGGGGAAAGAGAATGAATTTTTCCTTCCTGTGCCCTTGGCTCCAATGCTTACGTTGGGTGGGTTGGACCATTCTCATACACATGTGGGAAGAACCAACTTATTAACTGAATCCCCACATTCAAGTGCTACTCTTAACCCCAAATTCCTTCACTAACACACCCATAAATAATATTTGATGTGTGTGTGTCTCAGTGCTGTAACCTAGGCAGAGAACACTAAGCATGGGGGATATAAGCAAAGGTCTAGACTCATGTGTTCTCATGACCACTCAATCACCTTAACCTCTGAATTAAGACAAGTCTTGGGAAGTGAATGTCAGTACCAGTGAAGGTGGTCTCATTCCTAGCACAAGGCAGTTAGTCAAGCTCATACTGTGAGAGGTGAAGCCATGCCCAACACAGACTGAAAGCTACATGTTCGGCCTACACAGGCTTGTGTCTGCCATATGCTGGCTGAGCCCCATGCTTGTCCTGAGATGCAGTTAGTTTAGAAATAACCTATGATTTCAGGAACATCTTTACCCTGATTCATCCACACAGGATAAGAAATCATTCCTGAGGATGCAAGCTAAGCCTAAACCTAGCTCAGATGCTGTGCAGGTACCAAAGTGGAGGAAACATGGATATAGAGGGCAATGAACCCAAATTTCCCGAGAAACCTGTTAGAATAGTCCACCATAGGCAGTGAATGTGTGGACCCAGATTTCTTAGGCAATCCTTTGAGATCAGCTACAAATCAGAACAGCTGGTCTACAGAACTGAGCCTCATTTTGTCGTTAGCCAGAGTCAAGAGATCAAAGACTGATCAGACCATAGGGATCACATTGAGTACTGGATTGGGACCAGCCCAGTAGATTTGACCATTGAATCTGGTTTCAGTGCCAGTTGCTTTCTCACTGTTCATAAAAGGATGGGTTTCTCCAGAAAAACTTTCCTCTGGAGAACTTGGCTTGTCCAACACTAGAAAAACAGTTCTTTTCTCAGAGTCTAACTCCTCCTAATACCCAGGAAGGAGACAGACCACAGCACTGATAAGAAAGAGTTAGACATGTTTTTTCTAGAAAACAATACTATCTGGCTCCAAATTTTATGTGACTTATTTTATTTTCTTGTTAAAACTCAGCACCTCACTACTGACAGGTATAGAAGTATTTTTTTCCAAACAAAAGAAATTGAGCATTATTTGACTTACATTTAAATTACTGAAAAATGCACAATAAACAATAATTTCATCTTCTGCTGATCTCAACAGTCATCTGCTTTGAGGAAGTTGGTGGAGTCCTTGTTAGTTAAAATGATAAGAATACCTTCCTGTGAGTCCTCTGCTGACACATCAGCTTCTTATGAATTACCTTTGCAACTTCAGGGCCCAAGAAGTGGCTGGCTCCGTTCAGTTCTCACAAATCTGTAGACACATGGTGATTTACTGATACTCCATGTTCTTAGCCTGTTATTTACAGCCATGATAGCTCATGTGAAGCCATCCATTGATACAGAAAGAGACAAATGAATCCCAGACGAGGTAGACATTTATTTTTGAAGTGCTTTTATATAAAGTGCAGCCAATTCACACTACCAGGTCTGCTTCCATCATCAGTCCACAGCAGATGCAGAAAGTTCTGATGCAGCTGTGTGTACTGCTAGGCACAGGACAGAGATTCACACTAGATAATCAAATGTCATCAGCCCATAGTCATAGGTCTGTTTGTTTTATTTGCACCATGCCTGGCATGGGAGTTTCAGAAGTAGCCATCCTGTTTGCATGATCATACCTTGGTTTTATGAATTACCATATTTCTTCTCTACTCTGTTCACGTGGTGAGCCACATGAGAGGAGACTAGCTCTTCGTTAGCTCCTTGTTAATGGCCTTATCTTTACAACCATTTAGCAAGCCTTCATTGAGAACCAACCAAATGTCACTGGATGCTTTGTTACAGCTTACTGGTGAGCTGGATGAAAGTTCTCCAGGGGAAAGTGGTGGCTGTTTGCAGTTCTAAACTGTGGACATCAGAGCTGACCCTCACTCTGTGGGCTTTTAATTTGTTTTGACACTTGAGGTCACATCAGCTAGTACCCAAGAGAGCTTCTTTTTGTAAGAGTTCATCATTTGCCCATGCACTCCCCAGCAAGAAGAATCTAGGAAAAACCTCCTTTCAGCCGGGTGTCTCTGACACGCTGACATATGGCAGGAGGGGGTGCTCTGTCACTTTGATCATCTGCTTGTCAGCACAGAGTGCTGTGTTGATTCTGTCACTGCTGTCACCGTTCTTCCGCACTATCTTGTACTCTTCCCTCTCATTCAAGCCTACTATTCAACCTGTCATTGAGTCTTGTCATTTTGCCTTTGAACTGTCTTTCAGGCCCTTCTCTCTTCTCTTTCCTCTGTGGTCGCAGTCATGGAGGCTCAGGATGGCTGCAGAGTGGTTCAAATGGTGCTGTGGTACCAGCCTGTCTTCTACACTCATGCAAATCCAGCCATCCAAATCTTCTAGGCTCCTGTCATGCCCACTTCTGCCACCCAGAGCCATGTGCTTCCCATCTGAGAAAATGTATCCCTACTTGATGTCCTAGTCCTTGTACACCAGGCTTTCACTTGTCTGAGAGGCCCAGCTGGATGTTCCCCTCTGCTGCATTTTTTTTTTCTGCCTGTTCACCATCCCAAGAGTTCCCTTGTCTTCCCTGTCTGATAGAATGTGCTCCATCCCTCTCCGTATCTGCATAGCATGGCTCTGTGGTATCCCAGAACTCTGCCTTGGTTGCATGCTAACTACCTTCCATAGCACAGGTCACATGATCCAATGAGGGCTTACTTATAGAATTGTGCCCTTCATTCAATAGCAAGTCTTTGTCTCAGAATTTTCTCTTTGCCCATGTGTGAGGATAGTGAATGCACTTCCCTGTTTGTAAATGCTTACCTCTGAAAGAGCACAGAGATCTTTTGTTTTCTGTGTGTGGTTATGGTGATGAATGAAATGAGAAGTATGCGTGATCTCAGATGAAAGATGCTTTCACTCACTCAAACTTCCATCTCATGTAAGATCTTTAGTCTCGAAAACTTTCCAGGGGCAGAAGCCATATTTCCTGCTTTGATTTGCAACCAGCAGAGTAAAGGTAGCCTAGTACCTGGTGAATTAAATGTCAGCTCTGGGTTTGTCATATGTAAATGTATTACACTGAGATGTGTCCCCTCAAGTCCTGTTCTCTCTAGGTAGGACTTTTATCAAGACATTTTCTGTGGGGCAATGGGCTATGCACAGACAGCCTGGTCTCCAATCAGAGCTGAGGTCTTGAACCCTGTGAGACCTGGTGGGTGGTAATTTCCACCTACATGGGATGGATGGCATTTGATCATGTCTCCTGGACCCCTGGCTCCTGTCGAAGTTACCACTCCCACAGCCCCCACAGGAGAGGGGCGTGGCTATCAGTCACATAGGAACAGTACCAAGCCTTCCCACATGCAAATAACGTTTTCCCCAAACTCTCAGTCCAAGCCAATGAAAGGTACCTGCTGTTGAACCCTGAATCACCCCTAGAACTGTATATAAATCCATCCAGGGAATTAAAGGTACAAGGTACGTGAGAACTATTCCTTGTCTGAGTCTTTTGTTCCAACACTTGGGAAGAGATTTTTCTCTCCTGAAGAGCCACCTGAGGTCCTGCGCACTCCTCACTAGATACTCTGCTTTTTGTCAGTCCAGCCCAACCCAACTCAGTTCAGAGTGGCTCAGTTACCAAGCGACCTGGAAGGCATGGCAGAGACATCTTCCTGCCTGCATTTGCTTCCCTTACTTGGAAGCCTCACACCCAGCCTGGACAGAGATCTCTGTGGAAAACCTCCGGTACCCAGGCCCACAATTGTCTACATCTACAGAGATGATCACATGATTTTTGTCTTTTAAGTCCATACACATGATTTGTTAGTGCATACTGATTTGCCCATATTGAACCATTTCAGTATCCCTGGAAATCATCCCTTTAAGAATGAAGAATTATCTTTATGACATGTGCATATCTGTTGTTTTTTCAAGCATATTGTCGGCAATGCTTGCACCGATGTTCCTCAATGATATTAGCTATAGTTCTCTGTGTTTTGTCTCTCTCTGGACTTATTATTAGAATAATTCTTCCTTTGGAGAAGTTTGGAAGTGTCCCTTCCATGTACATGTACAGAATATTGAGTGGCAGTGGGTGGGTATTATAACAGTTACACCTGCTTACTGGCAGTTTCCCATTGGCTTAGAGTGTGTTTCTTCCTTCTTTCCTTATATGGTACCATCTATCATTGAAGATAACATTTAGTTTATTTTGTTTGTTTGTTTTTTTTTGTAGACAGCAAAAAATTGGGCCCTGTTTTCTGATACAATTCCCTGATTGGAAAATTGAGATGATTAATACTCTCAATTATTACTATAATTTCATAGTCCTGTTTTATGCAGCTCCTATTTTAGTGTCATTTATTTCTCTGCACAACCTCTGGGTGTACTTATTCTTAAGTATACAGTATTCATTCTAGAATTCATTGTAGGGCTGGTTTGGTGGTTATAAATTCCCATTAGCCTGTTTTTATTATGGTATGGAAGGGTATTTCTCCAACCTTTAATTTTGGTATATAGCTTTACCTGGCAAAGTAGTCTGGGTATACATCTGTGTTGTTTCAGAATGTGAAAGGTCTAAGCTCTTCCAGATTCTGAAGTTCCCATTGAAGAATTGGTTCCTGTCCTGTGGGACTACAATTATATGTCATATGGGGCATCCCCCTAGCTGATGTCAACACTCTCTCTGTTCTGCTGTATTTGGTGTTGTAACTATGGCATTTTACAAGGAGTTTTTCTTCTGGTCCTACATATTTTGTGTTCTGAATGATACATGTACCTCAATAAGCAGATGCACATATGTATCAATAGGCAGATAAATACTTGTACTTCAATAGGCAGATGTACATATATACCTTAATTACTGTATGTACACATTTACTTCAATAGTCAGATGCACATATGTAATGTTTATTCCCTTAGATTCAGGGCATTCTCGCCTGTGACAAGTGTACCTAGTACGCAGATAAAACACATGTACCTCAGTAGGCAGGTAGGTGTGTGTGTGTGTGTGTGTGTACAGGTAGATACATGTATGTACCTTAATAACCATATGTACTCATGTACCTAAATAGGCAGATAAACAAATGAACCTCAGTAGCCATATGCACATAATACTTACTCCCCTAGATTCCAGGCATTCTCTCCTATGACAAGTGCACCTCATATGATCACACATGTATCAATAGGCAGACACACAAATGTAATGCTTATCCCCTAGATTCTGGGCTTTCTTTCCTATGACTAAATTGATGATTCAGTCTTTACTTCAGACTTAAACTGTCATTCTTCTTCCAGCCCCATAATTTACAGACTTTATCATTTCAGGGCATCTTAAAATTTCTGTATGTTCCATTCATGGGAATATTTGAAAATTTATCACGTCTTTGACTGAGTGATCTAATTCTTCTGCCTTGGCTTCAGAACCTGATATTCTGTATTCTACATAATATACTTTGCTGGTGAGATTTTCCACTGAGTTTTCTCTATACCACTGAAGTTTTCATTTACAGCTTGATTTCAGTTTGAGTTTCCTTCAGTATTTCTGTCTCTTGCTTTATCAAATTTATTTCCATCTCCTGAATTGTTCTTGTTATTTCATTCAACATTCTATCTCTATTTCCTTGGACCTAAGCTTATTCTTTCCCTCTCTAATTTTATTCAGGTATTATTTCATGTCTTCTGTGGCTATTTTAATTCTTCAAACAAGTTTATAACTATTCTTTTGAAAGCTGTGTCTAGAATATTGTCTAAGCTATTCTTGTTGGGAATAATAACTACATGATTTGTGACATTGTCTTGCTTTTTATTTCCAGGCACCTGGAATTTGATTGTTGGCTGTGTCTTTTGATATGAGTTTTTATTCTATTATATCAAAATCCCCAGATAGTGTGGATGGGTAATTTGAGGCCATCCCAAAGTGCTGAACCTGGGGGAGCAGATCTTTTACCAGGACACCATTGATAGCCAAAGAGTCTGAGCTGGGCAGTCTGCAGCTCAGAGGTATTCTGAGGAATCAAAGCAAGTACCTTTCTTGCATTCCAATGTGGGAAGCAGCAGTGTGTCCTAAGGCCAGTTTGGGGGAGGAGTCTCATGTCATTGTGCCAAGGAAAGCAGTTCTCTAGCTGAGGACATGAACAGGATCACTGGGTAGTGAAAGCAGAGGATGATATTGGGTTGGGTCTCTTACCAGGATTAGATGTGTAGCCCGGGCACCAATTACAAAACTTTCAGCAGGTTCTTCAAGGCACCCTCGTGAAGAAGGCAGACAAGGTGGAGTAGCCTAAGGAGGAGGAAGGAGAGTAGACTCTCTACTGGAAGGTTCTAGGAAAACCAGCTGAGGCATTTCATTTTTATATGTAAATTGTCAAATCAAAGAAAACTGTAGTATGTCTTATTTCTATTACTCTATGTGATGGTCATGAGTTTAAAGTTACATTGGTGAGCACAGACATCAACATTTAGAAATTGTCATTAATTCGTCAGGTTCAGATATCTCTAGAACTGTATCCAGATTATTGCAGTGGTGTAATCATTTTTTGCATTGATGGTGTGTGGTCTTTTAAAGAGTGGAACTTGGCTCATGTAATTATGTTTTCCTATAATATAGAATCCTTGCACATTGATAACTACAAAGTCTGTGTTTATTGTGTGAATGGCAAATTATAACAGCTAAAAGCAAAACTTGGCAGCCCCAGAGACCAAAGCATAGATTTAGCATAGACCAAAGCACAGGGTATGCTGGAAAAGCCATGTCTGAAATCATGGATTGATTTTTTTCCCCACACTTAATATTTAACTGATACATAAGGTCCCACATTAAAGGCATGTCTGTTCCTTTATCTCTTCTGTTGAGAGCAGAGCCAGTGCAGGTACACTATGGGCCAGGCTCCTTTCTTTCCCTTAGGGCTTCACTGAGAATTATCATTGTTACTATTGCAGATGTTGTCTGTGGCTGTTTCCTTCACCAATGACCCTAATTGAATAACTGTAACAATGATTTTATGCCCCACAGAGCTGAAAATACTTACTATTAATCACTTCAAGAAAATAATCTTCAAGTCTCGGTCAAGCGATCTCTCACACCTGTAGATTCTGTAAATGATGAATGAGATAAGAAATGAGTCAGTCTGAGAAAACTCAGAAGATACTGTATCACCCCTGCCCCGGGTGTCTTTTGTGTGTCTGGAAATGCTGAGAAATGCAGAGGCAGATGTTATCATTTCTTGATGTATAAAGGGCCAGAGTCATGGAAGAGAATTCAGCATGTACTTTGGAGTGATTTGCATAAACCTTTCACAATGTCCTAGTGTTCTAATGATTAGCCTGTAGGGAATGATTAATTACCTTCTTGAAAGAAAAATCCCCTTTGGTAAAAGTGTGTGTTACTGGTAGACTACAGGTAGGGGAGAGGGACTAGCCTATAGAGGCTGGTAGTTGAGGCAATTAGAGGCTGGACTGTATTTTCCTTGACATTCCACCTTGAGGAAGATGAAAAACTCTTGACATTTCATGAAGACCCTTTGACACAGCTCTGAGAACTGATCTCTGAAATCTCTGACAGAGAAAAGAAAGCTCCTATCGCTTCTGGTTTGGTGGAAGTCATCAAGGTTTGGGCTGGAGTGCAGAGGTCAAGGCAGAACAGGTCTTCAGAACCCTCCACCACAACGCTAAGGGATGGTGGAACTGCATACAGCAGCCCTGATTACATACAGAGCTCTGCCTGAAATAATTGGAGTGTGATATCTCCAAGAAGAACTGGCTGCCTGCCTCGTCAACTTGATAGGAGCTTATTGCGTTGAGATTTGGAGGACTGTTGGGAGTGCAGCAAGTTTTACTTACTGGTTGGTGATGCCAGAGATTCGCTGGATCCAATATCTGTTAAACCTCAAAAGAGATGAAGATTGCAGTTTAATTTTTCAGGAAAACCATAAGGAATTTGTGATATGACAAAAAACATCTTTGGGGATTTAATACTAATTGATTTCATTTTGAATTCACCAAATTGCCAAGTCAAAAAAACCTTGTGTTTAACTAACTCAGGAACCATTAATCAAAGGGAGACAGACAGACAGACAGACAGACAGACAGAAATATAAGGGAGGGAGAGGAAGAGAGAGAGAGAGAGAGAGAGAGAGAGAGAGAGAGAGAGAGAGAGAGAGAGAGAGAGAATCACAAATACAATGAATCTTATTTCAGTATCACTGGGGTTCAGACGTCAGCTATCAGCAAGTGATCTACCATGAGGTGGAAAGAAGATAAGCTATACTTACCTGACAGGATGTCCAGCTGTGTCCATGTGTCCTTCTTTCCCTGTGAGAGGAGACATCGCTGAAACATGCACAGCCCCTAGCTCTGTCCTGACTTGTCTCATTACCTGTCTGCACTCAGATCAGTGTGCCTGGTTTGGAGGAAGACAGAAACCTAACACTTTTTCCTTGAAGGAGCACAGTTCCAATTTCTGTAAATAATGGCACCATATCAGGAGAAACAGAGTTACTCTGGTTGGCAAGGGAGCGGGCTTGCACTAGCAAGTGAGAAACTCAGACACTCAGTGCCTGGTGTCCTCAGACTTTTGTTACCAGGAAAACACAGGAAAGGTAAGTATCACCCAGATATGACCAACATTCTAGAGAGTAAAGAGACAGCAAGGATGTGGAGATCTGTGAAGGCTGCAAAGTAAACAGGGAAGGAAGGAAAAGAGGGAGGGTGAGAGAGAGGAAGAAGGAGGAAGAGGGAGTGGAAAAGAGAGAGGAAGGGAGAGAGAAAAGGATGAAGGGGAATAGGGATGGAGAGTGGGAAGGGAGGGGAAAGGAGAGAGAGTGGGGGTAGACCCTGATAATGATGAGGAAACTATATCTATTACTGGAGGAAATCAACAGTCTGTGTCACAGTACACAGTGCTTCATGGTGCTCACACCTGGAGCCAAAATGTAGCTGCTAACTCTTCCTTCTTCCTCTGCTTCTTTGTTGGCCCTGCAGTGTGCATCCCCAAGAAAGCAGTGAAAATAGAACAAAGACTAAAACAAAAATTTAAATATTGAGAACTAACAAATGAACAGAGAACTAAATCCCACACACTGTGGACCCAAAGACCAACAGCCTATGCTCAACTTGATGCCTGAGCCTCATGGTGGAGTGAGCAAAATTAACGGGGACAGGGCAGTGGGATGTATCTTGTTTCTGTTAATTTAAAATATTCATTTCATAGTATCTCCATTGTGCTTGTTACACACTCTTTCATGGTGTATTCCCTTAATTCCCTAGCCCTCTGGATGCACAGGTCTCTTCCCTGTGCCCAATGCTGAGATTTCATGTGTGTTACATAGCAATTAAATTCCTGCAGTAGCTGCCAGGAGTAAAATGTCCATTTTTGTCTCATTTAATTAAGCTTTAATTTGACTCTGTAGTTGCTTTGCTTTTTTCTTTTCTTTACTTTTTTGTATCTGTATAGTTTAAGTAAAATTTCTATTTCTACCTGTGTAAGTTGCAACACAGAGAATGTGTTTTAAATATCTGGTTATCTTTGCATTTGGTTACATAAAATCATTTTCTGATCTGAGGAAAAAGAAGCTCTCTCTCTCTCTCTCTCTCTCTCTCTCTCTCTCTCTCTCCCTCTCTCTCTCTCGTGTGTGTGTGTGTGTGTGTGTGTGTGTGTGTGTGCGTGTGTGTATCTTCAGATATGTTCTCTTGAAATACATTTTTGTTATGCATTCAGTTTCTTTTCCAAACTATGAATTAAGAACTATGGGATGGAGAAATAAGTCTGTAAAAGTGATTGCCACAAAAGGGTCTGGAGTTGAGTTCTGCCCCTTCCCTAGGACACATGTACAAAGCCAGGCCTTGTGCTGCAGACCTATAATTACAGTGCTGAGAGGAGGCACAGGGAGGTGTCGGGTGATGCTGACTGCCAGTGTTTCCAAATAGGGGAGCCCACGATCAGTGAGAGGCCCTGTCTCAGGGAGTATCTCAGAAAGAATACATGAGGTTCGCTAGGCTCTGTGTGTTCTTGCGTGTGCACATGCACGCGCGCGCGCGAACACACACACCCTAAAATCTTAACATGAGAAGTTGAAGAAATACTATGTAAATCCTAGTTCTGATCTCCTCTTGGGTTCTGCTCTAAAACTGAATCACAGATGATAAAGAAAATACAGAAGTCAGAAACTGACTGTGATTATCCCCACAGAGTTCTGGCTCCTTTTTTTTTTTTTTTTTTTGAGAGCTCAGCATGATGGAATGGCTGTGGCCTAGTGATGTGAACCACACAGTACACCTGTGAAACAGAAAGCTGACCATTCATCAGAGAATTCCCAACATCCTATTTTATCACACCCTTCATGAGACAGGTTGGGAAGGCTCCATCAGAAGTAAAAGGCTTTCCTGTGTTCTCGGGGAAAATTTCCCCTTTATTGCCTCTGTTCTATTTGTCCTGAAAATCAAATACAACAAGGCACAAAAGCAGAGTGTCTTTGTTTTTGTTTGTTTTCCTCTTTTTAGTGTAACCATTGGCTATTTGCTGTATGTCACCGTGCATCTCAGCCTGTGTTTTGAGAAACACTTTTCCAAAGAGAAAAGCCAGTGACAGCAAGTGCTCTGGGCAGAAATAGGAGCTTTGAAGGGCGGCTTGCTCAGATCCCTGCTGATGAAAGCTGGATGTTTGCACCCTTCTTCACTGAAGGATGTTAACTGTCATGAGGGATAAAGCCTTATTTGTAGACAAATGTCCAATTAGTTTAATTGGTGTTCTCTTTACCTTTATCATTATCCCTGGTCTCACTAGTGTGTCAAAATATTCTATGAAGAGAGTCATTTTATTTTGACATTGAGGGAATGTGGTTACATTAGAAACCAGCTAACCCTTTCTGTGTCAGTGAGCAGAAATTTCAACAACTCGAAACCAGTTTTACATCTTGAGGTGTATCCTTTTTGTAAGAATGACTGGCTGCATGTTGTCATGGGATGCTCAATCCAAACAACCCCCCTTTCCACAGAGGAGTGTGGGGCACCTTCCTTTCTTACTTCTGCTGTCTCCTGAAATGGACACAGAAAAGAAGCCTCACATCTTCTGCAAGAACATGCATGGTGTTTTTTCTGGTGCTGTTAAAGCATGGAAGGCCTGCTTAAGAAACTACAGCTGATTATAAAGCAAGAACAAGCAGAAGGGAGAGAGCAGAGGGGGGGCTCAGATGACACAATTTCATTCAAACATTGAGGAAAGTTTGAGTAAAAAGAATGTCTAGCAGGTAGAGAGATGGCTTTCTGGTAAGAAAGGAAAATTTTAAGCTCATAATCAAGTGCTTGCTGACAGGAGCCTGACATAGCTGTCTCCTGAGAAGCCCTGCCAGACCCTGACAAGTACAGAGGCAGATGTTTGCAGCCAATCATTGGACTGAGCATGGGGTCCCCAATGGAGGAGCTAGAGAAAGGACTGAAGGAGCTGAAGGGGTTTGAAACGCCATAGGAAGAACAACAACAATGACCAATCAGACACCCCCCCCTTCCCCAGAGCTCCTAGGGACTAAACCACCAACCTAAGAGTACACATGGAGGGATCCATGGCTCCTGCCACATATGTAGCAGAGGATGGCATTGTTAGGCCACAATGGGAGGGGAACCCCTTGGTCCTGTGAAGGCTGGATGCCCCAGCCAGTGAAGGGGAATGCCAGGGAGGGGAGGCAGGAGTGGGTGGGTGGGTGAGGGAATACCCTCATAGAAGCAGGGGCAGAGGGGAGGGGATAGGGGACTTTTGGGGGAGGGGACCGGGGAAAGAGGATAACATTTGAAATGTAAATAAATAAAATATCCAATAAAATAACAAAAGGAGACAACTTAGGAAGATACATTTCTGAATGCTGTATTCACATCATTGAGTGCATTTGTCTGAGGGAAAATTAATGAGGAGCATGAATTTGTGAAGTAAATGTTATTGTTTTAAACCATTAAAATAACATCTCACCGTAAGAGTTGCTGCAGTAGATAGAAGCAGGTGTGTTCAGAGAATCTGGAAGCAGAGGCCATGTACTACCAAGACAGTCACCTGGAGGAAGGCAGGGCTCACCCTAAGAGCCCTGTTTTCACAAAGCTGTTGGACCATACTCTCTCCCCTGTCTTCTACTTGGTTTATAAAATTTGAGAATTTAAAGACCATTGCCTAGGAGAACACCAAGGGTCAAAGAAACCATGAAACTCGGAAGAAAGGCTCACTGATAGCTAGTTAGTCTGTGATATGATTAAAAACTTAAAGAGGTACAATTTACAAAGAAATATATTAACACGTTAGAGTTAGACATTTTGGGTTTTTATTACTTTTTCATTTCCCCTTTCTTCTGGCATACACTGGCTTTGTAGTAAGCACTACATACAGAGGTAGCCCCTGGAATACCACAGCCACATAAGGGGAAACTGGAAGGGCTGGGGGTCCGAAGACTTATCCTGAAATCGGTTGGACTGCCAATGCAGGCTCAGATTTATTCTTCTTTAGCTTAAAATCAGTACAATAAACATGTTTATTTGGAATAAACAAATGTTAAAATGTAAAAAGATCTCGCAGATGTAAGAACAGGGATGTAGGTGGTTCTGCAGTATAAGGGCAGCGAATGGCATGTGACGTTATTGCTGTGTGCATGCAAAGGACAGGTGCTGACTAGAAAGAGCCCTGCATAGTCTGGAACAGTTGAACTCTCTAAACCTCATCATGAGTAGTGGGTGTGAAATCTTGTGCAGTTGTCAAAATTCATTATCCAACAACAAAAAATAAGTCCCTATAAATTATACTTCAAAAACATGTATTTTCAGTATTTTACCCCCTTTGCCCATTTCTGGAAGCCACTAAGTTTAGAGGTATAATAGTTAGTATAATTTACATTAGAATTCTCAGACCCTGTGTATTTTCCTGCTTGTCCTAGTTCTAATTTTATCCCTACATTCCTGTCTCTCCTCCCCAGTGTAATGGTGAACAAAATAAATAAACAAAACACCTACGGTATTTTCAATAATATAAATAGTATATTTAAGAACATTTCAAAGGCTGAATCTTCAAATGTAAGTAGTTGTGATATTTTTCTGTGACAGCAGACATCCAAAGACTTATCTGAATTCTTCTGTCTTAGGTGATTCATAGTTTAATGTCCAGAAGTAGTCAATGTTTTCTTCCTACGTGCCCATCCCCATGATTCTGGAAACGACCAAGGAAAATGGTTTGGCACCTTTCTCAGGATTATATTTTATGTATAGCTTAGTACCTCTCATGATACTTAGCAGGATGGATAGAGCACATTTCATTTAATCAGATAGCTGCTGTAGACTTTCAGAACATCAGAGAACCCTCAGGCGGGCCCACCATCATGAAAGTGCCATAAAGCCATGTGATCACCACCTGCAATGTGGAAAACATGAGCAATAACTTACCAAAATATTTCCAGTGAACATATGACTTTGACCCAGATGGCAAAATCTGCTGCGTTGGCCATAAATCTGCTACAGAGCGTGGGCAGGTGTACGTCTGCTATCATTATGACTGTTTTCTCCACGCTTTATCTGTTCATCCTTTTCCTAAGGAAATAACCATTTTGGAAATATTGAAGAAGAAACAAAACACAGCCTGCAAACCCAAGCTGTAGGTTTTCTAAAATTTAGTTTGCATGTCCTTGTATTGTAGGCTGAGATATCAGATGGTAGGAAATAAAGGGGACAGGGGAGGGAGGATGAAGGTTGAGAACAGCAGAGAGAACATATAAAAGCTGACAAGAGCATTTCATATCACCTTTTATAGCAATAATCAGCCTTGAAATAAAATGTTTGATTTTTTTTCACAGAAAAGCAAACAATTCCTAAATATTAAAAGTTTAATTATACCCCAACTCCTATTACCTATCACAATTGCTTCTATGCAAGATGAAAGGGCACAAAAGTAGATGATTCTGAGACAATTATTTACTGATTGTGAATATGTTTGCATATATCTCTCCTAGAAGATATGTACATTTCCTATTTATTATCTGATGTAGAAATATTTAGTTCTGAGTCTAGAAACATCATGGGAATTTGGATGCTGGAGAAAACACCCCATTACCTTTCAATAAATCAATCAATTTCGGTGGTATCTGAGAATGAAGGTGAGGTTTTGGGCATGCTTTATAAACACTATATCCATGACCTATACACCTAGCTTTTTACCTCCTCTTTAGAGCTATAAGATTTAAGCTCCATACCCTCAGTATACATAATAACAGTTACATAGAACTGTTGTTTCTCCAGAGTAAGATTACACATGCTGTCCCTTGATTCTTAAAATCTGTTCTTCATATCTGGGACTCTGTACCAAATTTTTTCAAAAGAGAGCATATAGCATGTCCTGGGGAATGGTACCACTCTTCTGCTACAGTAGGCTAGTCTAACAGGATCAGAAGGACTGGATGAAGATGGGACCAGTGGGTCCTGGCCATGGATGCTTCCTTGCCCCTCTTGCTATAAGGCACATCTCTACTCAGTAGGGTTCCATGGTAGTGACTAAATACATGGTAAATGGTCAAGCTGCCAAGGAAAAGTCAAGAGAGACAGCCTAGGAACACGTGTCTGTCCCTGTGAGAAGAAACCACTGATTTCCCAGTATTCAAGGGCATCTTTGTAGTCCATCTTTGTAGTAAATAGTCTCTAAGAGCAATGGGCTCAGAATTAGCTTGTTGTGGGCAGTGAAACTCTTGAGAGTAAAAGAGCTGGATTAGTTTTGGTAAGTGGTGCTGATGCTGTTGGACTTATGATGCATTCCTGTTGCCATCATGGTCCTCTGTTTATGTGCTCATGAGGCCAGTGATCAATTAGCACTAGGAGCTGGCTGCAAGATCTGGCCAGATATCCCTATTTACTATGTATTTTGGTGTCTCTCTGTACACATATCCTCTGCTAGACATTAGCCTGTTGTATAAAGATCTTCTCACTTGCTGCTTATTTTGACAGCATCCTTGAGCTTCTGTACCATTATGCTTCTCCAAGAACTATTAGTGGGGGTGGGGGGGCTGTTTGGTTGGTTGGTTGGTTGGTTGGTTGGTTTTTGCTTCTAGGCCATGTGTCTGGGCTTTCTCTTCTCCATTTTTTGAGCAGTTCTCTTCCTTATGAAGTGAATGGACACACTCACTGCCTAAAGGTCATATTCATTAAGACAATATGTACTTAACACCATTTTCCATGGAACATGACAGGCACGTTGTAAAGATTGTCTTTTGGGGGCTAGAATTCTTATGGAAAGAAATCAGATAGATGTTTCCTCCCACACACACACCTGGCCTAGAAGTTGTGTGCAGAGGGCTAATGCTGTTCTGGGCTCTGGTCCTGCTCATGAAAATTGGTTGTGTCTTCCAGCCATGCTGCTTCCCCTCCAACTCAAATTAACTACTTTTTTTATGAAAATTGTGGGAAGGGATGCAAGAGCAGTGTTGAAAACTCATGAGTCTGAATGAACCAAGTTCATAATCCTGCCATTTCAGCCTCACTTACTATACTATAGACAAGTATTCTGTATATAACAGAACTCAACAAAACAACATTACCTTCCATTAAAGTGGTGTGACATCTTCCCAGAACATGGAGAGCCTGCATTATGATTCTTCCTAGTAATTCTTGCAATAAGTTCCATGTAGTATCCTTCCTTATCTTTAATAGCTCTTCTGTCACAAAATCTATCTAATGATATGACTCCAATGTGATGGTGGAGATTTCACACAATGACCAAAATAGTTTCTGCTCTGAGCTTCACCTGAGTCTGAGTCAAATTTTCATGCTAAGCAGAGTGCTTGTTGGTAATGGGATCAGTAGCCCTCTTTTTAGAACCCCAAATTTCTGTTAGCATACCATGATTCCAAGGCTGTACAAATTGGCACAATCTTCTACTTTTGATTGGAGTGTTGTAAATCTTAACAGATTTGTCTCTCACCTATAGAATGCATGTCTTCTAACAAGGCCTCCAGAATGCTGGCTACCCCTTGTTGCTTTGGCACAGTCATCATAGCTCCAGCAATGGGATGGACTGACAAAAAGTGCTATAGGCTGTGCAGATGGTGCAGGTCTCCTCAGACTGTATTATGACAGAGGGCAGAAGAGTTAACATAGCCCCAAGGCAAAACTGTAAATTAATATTGTTGAATCCATGTAAATGTGAACTGTTTCTGATTGTCTTTCTTGATTGAGATAGAAAAGAACAGATTTTCCAGAAAGATGGCTTCATCCCAAGATCCTGAGGCTATATTAATCTGCTCCAGTAAATGTACCACATCTGGCACAGCAGCTGCAGAGGGACTCTTAGTGGATCAAGCTTGCAGCTATCTTCCTGGACCCATCTTGTTTCTCTGGGGTTCAGACTAGTGAATTAAATAGTGATACACTAAGAAGCACCCCGAAAGCATTTATGTTGTGAAGGTAACACAAGTGTGAAATGATGAATTTGGTTTTCTATGTTGACTTGGCAAGGAGGGAAGAGGTTGAAGACCTTCACTTGTGCACATTCATCTGATAGCTCTCACCCAAGTAACCTACGAATAAATATAGGTGTTGTACTGACTTCTGGGTATTCTTCCTGACAACACATATAAATATAAGAAAACTGGCCCGGGGTATGAGCTATAAAGTAAGTAGTAATCACACGCAGTGTATTGTATTGGCCTCTACTCTATGTGGAGTATGTCCTCTAGATAACAGTGAGACCATGATGACTGTCTTTGGAATATAAACACCAGCTTCAATCCTATCTCCAATAGTCCCCTGAACTACTATGTCTTTAACTTCTAAAATCAAATGCCCGCAATCCCCTTGAGGAGAAATAGAGGAACCACTCCCCTGCTGACTAGAACTGTGGAAATTTGTTCTCCCACAGAACGTAAGAGGACTTGGTTGAACGCTGACTCCTTCTGGAAACTTGGCAAGGTTTGATGAGTTTTATTGATACAATCCTCACCGTTCTGGTCATCCAGGCTTGAGTTTTTGCTGGCACAGCTGAACAGTGCTCTGTTGGCAGCCTGGTGATTTCCCCTGTGGGGGCTACATTCTGCTAATGTTTTCATCACTTGGTAAGGTCAGAGTTCTTTGGCTTTCGTTCAGATATAACTTTCATTACAGAAACTTCTTGAAATCATCATTCTCAGTAAATTCAGTGAGTCAAAATACATAACAGCTTCTTCTATTCCTGATCCAGAGATCTACCACAGAATGCTTGTACTGCCATCCTCCCTTGGCACATACCATATCCCATGTTAGATTTCTCCATTTGTCTACCAAGGATACACATAATATCCATATCAACATGTCACTGTCCGATTTCCTTCTCTAGAGTCCATGTGACAATCTCAGCATTGCCTGTTTGTTCAGTGTGTACTATCACTTTCCCTAAGACACTAAGAGTCATTCTGAAATGGAATTCACAGTATCCCTTCGAGTGGATCCTGACTATTTAACTCTAAGGCAGGTCAATAAATCTTTACTTATTCCTCTTTTGTTCCACTGCATTTGAATAAGCAGCCTGTGACTCCGGTGGCAGGCTAGTTAGCCAACTACAGTGAATGTATTCCATCTGTGTCTATGGTCTTTGAATACAGATCACTTCATACTTTCTGGGCTGTTCCACCTCAGTCAATGCTCAAAGAAAGGAGAGTGGGTCACTAGATGGATAGCTAGGACTCTTTTTGTTCTTGGAACATAGAGACCATGAATCACACCCCTGTCACCTTAGAAAACAGAATTCTGCATGGTGTTTCACCAAGGAACAGTTAACACAAGTTGTGAGCAGGAAAAGGAGACTTAATCATGGGCTTAGAAAAGCCAGGGTTCAAGAAACCAAAACTTCTTGCAGTGTGTACCTCAGGGATTTTAATCCTAGACATGGTCTTCACTGGTATTTAAACCTATTTCACTTTGGGCAATTAAATTTAAAGCTGGGCTACAATATCTCCTCAGTGTCTCACTCAATAAACTGGGTCTTAACCTCTTAAAATCTATGGGGCCCACCACCTATCTGACTTTCAATGGCCTGTTAGGCAATCTCAATTTTGCTTTTGTGTTTTATGTCTTTTTTACTATACTGCAAAATTTTACATTAGAAATGAATTACTAGCCATAAATGCATTCAACTATTTCTAAAGTCCTCATGCTTTAAAACACAATTTTAAAAGATGATATATTTATTTATTCTAAAACACTTCAACACACATAGTAGGATGCAATGAGATATTTGCGTTTAATTTCCTGATAGCTGCCATGGCTTTAGCCACAGTTTGTATCTCATCTTAAACTTACCATAGTATACTGTGTAGCATTGTTATAAATGACCAGAGGGCTTTGCAGCAGCCATGCAATCCTAACCTTATGTGCATCAGTTCTTCTGTGTATCACAACAATAGCCATTCCAGCTAATAGGGAGAAGCCTTTTGATAAATTGGTCTTTACAGGTGAGGTCATCATTGCCTGCTAAATGGCACATTTCTCAATCTAGAAACAAAATCCTTCTAGCCTGCTTTTGTCAAACAAATCCTGGAACTGACTCTCAGGTTATTTTTCTTTTTCTGGAAGGAGACGGTCATTTTAAGTATAAGACATTTAGTAGAAAAGAACATTATGAAAGGAAGGAAAAAAGCAAGTTATATAAGAGAAAGATGTCAGGTTGTGATGGATGTCTAATAAGGGTTCACAGAGCTGGTGCTAAAGTACTATTGCTACAAAGGCCACCAGAACCAGTCTATGTGAGTGAAATGTCTGGGACTTTATGCTTTCACCTGCCTTATTGTTAGCTATGGACTGCTTGAAGAAGATAGATGGTGAAAACTATGAAGTCTTCAAGCCCCAAGCTACAGAGGGAGTCCCTTCTTACAGGAATAGAGAGGCAGGACTTCCCCCATATGAACTCTAAGGCCATTGAATCTTCAGATGTTGAGTCCACCAGAGGAAAGAAAGCCCAGACATAAGTGAGTGGCCTGTGGAAAGATAGATATAGGGAACTCGGAAAGTTTATCTGGCAATCAAAAGAGAGGTAGATATAGGGCAGGGTATGACTTCAAGATAGTTTTCTGTTGATTTTAAAAAATAATGACAGAGACAGAGGGACAGAGAGACAGAGAGATCACTTATGGTAAAAGTAAAAGTGATTTCATAAGATTTTGAAAAGACATGGAAATGTAATACAAGCAGGATTGAAAATATGAATTTTGATAGAGAAAAAAACTGTGGTTTTTGTAAAAGTAGGGATGGCAGGTAAAGCAGACAGCATGCAAGCACAGAGCAGCAGTCTGTTTCCTGTACTCAGTACTAAAGAGGCTTCCAGTTCAGCACACAGAATCGGATTTTCCACTACACCTGTGCAAATGGGTGTAGAAAGGGTTAAAGAGGCAGGTGACTCACAGAAGGTTTGTGGGAGAAGGTTTGTCAGTACTGGGCATACAGCAGAGCTCCTTAAACTTTTAGTCTTTCAGCACTTCTTTGACCCTGGCCCAGTCCATGGGCCAGTCAACTGAGTCTGTAAGGGAGAGAGTGGGGACTGAGGGGCGAGAGACTCGAAGAATGAAGACAGTCTGATCAAGGATCAAGTCTTGAGTCTCAAGTTTCTTTAATTGGAAGGCAACTACGGGTATATAAGCGCAAACTGGGAAATGCAGCTGGAAACATTTAACCACAAGTCCAGGGTTTATAGGAGAAAAACAAGATGTTATCAGAGTGTGTTCAGCTGTGGTGGGCTTCTTGTAAAACATCATGCTAGGAAAACAAGTCTCTCATCGGGGTGGAAAAGTACTACCTGTAATAGGCTGAGATGGCTGCAGAGATGATAGCTACTTTCTGCTAAGAGTCAGCTCCCCACAGGTCCCCCTTTTTAAGTTTTTCAAAAGGGAAGACTGGGAAAACTTATGGAAACCGTGTCTGTCTCTGGTTGGAGTAGACCCTAGCCTCTCTTTCCCATTTCTGGACACTTAACAGCCCTTTTTTGGTTGAGCTCCTGTCTTAGGTTGGTGTGGCCTCCCAGTTAGGAGCAGTGGTCTTGAGGTGTTCTCTTACCTATCATTGGCTATGTGGTTTAGCATAACTTAGGGACTATTCCTTGTCAGTTTCAATGACAGAGGTTTTAGAGTCCCCTACTTCCAGCCTGTGATAATGGACCTGTATGGGTTTTATTTGAATAGTGTTTATCTGCTGCCCTACAAAAGCCATCAGTTTGCTGAACAATATGGGCCTGAGAGACAAGAGAATAAGTAGTTTGGATATCTTGATTGTCCCCCATTATAGGAGTAATAGCCACCAAATGTGGCCTATGGATACACAGTACCAGCCAGCACAGTGTGTTTTGCCAGCGCCTCCACATTTTCATTTATTGCTATATTTTGCAGGGCACACATCAGAGTGTTAACCCCACTTTATGCAGTCAAAGAGATGTAGCCCACTAAATCATAAATTGAGGAACCAAGAGTCCAATAAAACCATCTTGGAGGTGCTGGTGATGATGTCTCCTTCAGCACTGGGGACTTCCCAAGTCAGGTTATATGGTGTATGCCGATTGATCTGTTCCAGTCTGAAGAGAATCTTCATGTTCCCTGCAAAGAAGAAACAGGGTTCTCAGGGGGTTTCTTCTCCCTAGATCTGTTGTTATTGTCTATTTGTTTTATCAGTCTCTCTAGCAGCTGTTTGGGAATATATGCAGAGAGAACCTCTTTCCCAGATAAGCACTGGGTCTGACCCATTCCAGGTTCCGGTTAATTGGTCTTTCCAGAGGACTGTTGCAAAATTCTTTTTGGTATCAGGCACTTGAGCCTTGATTACTTCATTGGGGCTGCACATAATCAATCCCAGCTGGGATAACAGATCTTGGCCCCAGAGATTAATGGGAAGGCCTGGGATGACATATGGTTGTATATTTCCTGTATTTCTTTATCTTTCCACTTCAGCATCTTAGAGCTTTGTTGTGGATTTTGACTTTGGCCAGTGCCCCTTAGATTTGTCAAGCTTGGGGTCAGAGGCAAGGTGATGGGTCAATCACTTTGTTTTATAATAGTCACATCAGCCCCTGTATCAATCAAGCCTTGGAGTGCCTTTCCATCAAGCCATATTTTCATCATAGGTTTTTGTTTAACTATAAGTTGCACCCAGTATGCATCAGAGGAACCAAGGCCTTGATACCCTCTCTTAGGACTCTTATATTTGTGATAAGTAGGAAGCAATTGAAGTAACAATAGATGAGCTATCCTCCTTCCTGTGGGGCTGGTGACTATATTATGTATTGCCTTGGCCATTACCTTAATCTCTCCTTGATAATCATTGTCTACAACACCAGGAACAACTGCAGTCCCTGCATGGCAGCAGTGCTTCTTCCCACTATCGGGCCAGACACATTTGGATAGAGCGGTCTGAACACTCCAGTGGGTAGGGCCTGAGGTCCCATTTCTGGGGTTAGTACTCTATATGGGTGGCAGAACTGAGGTCCAGTCCTGAGCTTCTTGGGGTTGCTCAACTAAGTTTTGAAAGGGATTGTTGTTACGTTCTGGCATGAAGCGAGCCACCCTATAAGCCTGTTTTGGCTTCTGTTGGTTTGGGGCCTGGGCCTGGCCCCTGCTCCTGTTTCCCTGATTAGGGAAAAGGTTGTTCCCTTGTATATCTGTCTTGGATCTACACTTATTGGCCCAATGTTTTCTGCATTTGCAATGTGGGCATAGCCCAGGCTATTTCCTGCGATGTCTCAGAGTTGACTCCTTTCCTACCCTGCTATCTTTTGCAAAAGGTTCATGCTTGCCACACTTAAAACAGGCCTTTTTGTCTCTACTTGCCAAGAAGTCTCTTAATGACTGTCCTTGCATTGCAGCCGCTATAGCTAAGCACTGTTGCCCTATTGGTAGGAGGGCCCTATGTCAGAACAGAGTCTGATGGGCCCAGTGAGGTCTGTCCTCTTCCTGCTCTTACTCGGGTATTCCAGTCCCCAGGAGTCAGCCACCCCTCTGAAGCAGATTCCAGGAGTGCAAGAGTTAAAGGAGCAGTGGCACTGTATTGTGACAGTGCATTTTTTAATTCTTTAATCATCTAGAAATTGAACCCTGTGTGATGTCTCCAAGCAATCCCTTGAGCATCTGTGGTCTCTGATACAGAGAAAACCTCAGACTCTCCCCTCTGGGCCATCTGCGGCTGAACTAAAGCCAGAGGACAAGGTCCCTCTTTGGATTCCGAGTTGAGGGGATACTCTTCCTCTAATTCTATTTGTTGTTTAAGGGCTGAGATTTTATCTTGCAATTCCTTTCTAGGGTCGAAGACAGCCTAGGATACCATCAAGTGGTCCAGGGGGTGCAAATGGAGGAGGTCTCTGAAAAGGGGCCATTCAGGATCCTGATATTTGACCCCTCCTTCCTCCAGGTCATTCCTGTCTTAGAGAATGTATAGTGATGGGCAATTGCCACAAAGAACATTTCAGTGCAGATTATGAAACCCTTCAGGCCTATGGCCACAGCTTCTGCACTTTGCCCTTCCCAGGTGTCTTGATTAGGGTTTTACTGCTGTGAACAGACACCATGACCAACGCAAGTCTTATAAAAAACCAACATTTAATTGGGGCTGGCTTACAAGTTCAGAGGTTCAGTCCATTATTATTAAGGTGGGAACATGGCAGCATCTAGGCAGGCATGGCACAGACAGAGCTGAGAGTTCTACCTCTTCACCCAAAGACTGCTAGTGGAAGACTGACTTCCAGGCAACTAGGATGAGGATCTTAAGCCCACACCCACAGTGACACACCTACTCCAATCAGGCCACACCTATTCCAACAACGCCACACCTCCAATTGGTGCCGCTCACTGGTCCGAGAATATACAAACTATCACACCAGGCATGGTTTTCTGAAATAACCAACAAAACAATAAGTACTGCTTGCCAAAAGGAAGTGAAAGCCATGAGTTTCACACAGAGAAACTTGATAACAGGTTGTATAGGGCTTTGCTTTTCCTATAGGACTTTGTAAAACAGCAATAGGCAGTACATGGCAAACAGTTGTGACAAATTGTTTAAGATAACCAGGTATGTCCAAGCATTGGAAAAATTAAAGTTTCCCTCATCACTTATTTCTTGCCCCATTTTCACTAAGACTCACTGGTCTGAACTCCACAGGTTCCTGCAGCAATCACCTTTATTCGGTCTACCCTTCTTCATGGAGTCTATCCTTCCCTCATGGAGTCTCTAGCTCTCGATGTTCCTGTTAGGATGCCAGGTGACCCAGACTGTGGGTCAGTCAACAGGGTCTTCAAGAGAGAAAGTGGGGAGTGAGGAGCAAGAGACTTGAAGAATAAAGATAGTCTGATCAAGGATCAAGTCTCAAGTCTTGTTTCATGGAAGGCAACTATGGGTATATAAGCACAAGCTGGGGAGCACAGCTAGAGACACTTAAGCTCAAGTCCAGGATGTATAGGAGAAAACCAAGATGTTATCAGAGTGTGTTCAGCTGTGGTGGGCTTCTTGCAAAAACATCATGCTAGGAAAACAAGTCTCTCATCGGGGTGGAAAAGTACTACCTGTAAGTAAAGCGCCTGAGGTGGCTACAGAGATGATAGCCACTTTCTGCTAAGAGTTGGCTCCCAACATGACCCAGACATTTTTATACAACCCAGTTAAAGTAAGCATATACATAAGTTAAATAAGTATACAAATCTATTCACAACAAACCACAGATACATTTTACCTTGAGATAATACTTTTGTATATGTATAAATTTACCACATATTAAAGATGAAAGGGCATTTGAATTCTTACACTAGACGTGCCTGCTGACTTTTATATAATAAATTAATTCCTAACTAAATTTTAGTGCTGAAGGATGCAGAACATCTTCGGCCTTTTATAGGGCTGATGGATGTTTCAATTTTCTAATTGTCATGCTGGGAATTTACTTTATGTAAATATGTGGTACAATGGCACACATGTGTTTAGTGCCATTTCATAAATAGCTGGAAATTATTTCTCAATCCTATGCCCAAATTCATTTAATAATTTTGTATGAAAATCAAGTCGACAATCCAAACAACAATTTTTTAAATTTAAATTCTATCGCAGTTCTATACAAAAGTATGGTAATTTGGCACTTATGTGCTCCGGAGGAATGTTGGTGGGAAACTAATAAAAGCACTGTTTTTCTAAACTAGACCATATGTCTCTCCAAAACAGAAACTCTTTTTGAGTGTGATAAACACTCTGTCATCTTGAATCTGCAGTAGGTGTTGCAGGCAGTGTTCATTGGAGACACATGGTGACCACCAGCTCAGAGCATGCTGTACATACTCTGTGTTCATAACTGAGGCCATAGAGACATCTCAGTGCAATGCAGGTGAGCCCTTCGAAATGCCCCCACTCCCAACACCTGAGCCTTGTATCCTCTAAGGAGTAGAGAGTGGTGATTAAAACTGAGTGATAGTAGGCAGCCTCCCAAGCTAAGCAGGTATTCCAGTGTGGGGAAAACTGCCTTCTCCAGTGAAGGACTTAAATTGCCTTTGTCCCTTCATAATGAATGGCAATAGTATGACCAGATGTTGCTATGAAAGGTCACAGGTGTGTTGCATACTTCCCTGGAGCTGGGATTCTTGTCAATGTCATGTTTCTGGAAGGTGTGTGTGTGTGTGTGTGTGTGTGTGTGTGTCTTTCTGGAAGGTTTTAAGACAGATCTGAGCTGCCTGCTTGATGATTTCCTTCAACCCATCACTAGGGTTACAATGGAGCAGATTCAGAATCAGATCAGAATCTTTGTCCATTGTATTTGTTACCATGAAAGAAAAATCAGAAATAAAACCTCACCGGAATGTAAATGAAAATCTTTCGAGATATCTGCACCTAGGAGTGTCCTTTGTGCTGAGAATGCACACGGAGAAGTAGCCTGACTAAACAAACAGGCAGGAACACATTCCACAAACATCACACAGCCTTGCCATCCCAGCAATAAAGTGATTAAAGTTTTTACTGTGCTTTTGTGTTGTATTCTTGACATAGTGTTGCAGGGAGAATACTGGTCCTCTGATGGGGACTCATCACCTACCAGGACTGAACTCTCTCTTACGTGAATAACTGGGAGGAAGGTGGAGAGAGGGGAACTGGAGCATGCGCTGTGTTGACTGTGGTGTTCTCTTGGTGGAAGAAAAACTGATTTTAAAATGTGAATTTTAGAAATTGGTTCTGTGTGTTTGTGTGTGTGTGTGTGTGTGTGAAGAGCCATTCTGCCACCAGTTTTGCATGGCCTATGATGGTTGAGCTCCAAGGCAAGATACTAAAAAACTTCATCTCAAGATTGCTCCTTGCAACTGATATGCATTTCCTTGTCATTCTTACATAGTCTAATGATTCCTAGGCATTTGTCCACCCTAATGGGCATATTTTCTGCAGACCAATGAAGATGTACCATCATGTAGTAATGCTGTGTAGACAAAGTCATGATTTCATAATTCCTGATAGTGATTTTATAGAATTCCTAATTTGATTCAAATAAGTGTAGGAAGCAAGTTTTAAGAAATCGTTCTAGTTATTTAGCAGAAGTAAATAATAAACTTAGAATCAAGAATAAAATGTGTGCACTCCTCCTTTATGTAAGTAAAGTCTACATAACAAGGAATGTGATGAGCTTTCACAATTACACTAAAAGAAATAGGCTTGGGAAAAATTTGTGATCAAGGAAAAACATTCGTTTTAGGTCACATCTAAGTATGAAACTACAAATGTACACTATGATAAAGTGAGGCCATGTTAAACTATTGCTTTGAACTTATAATGAGCTTATGTAATGAAGCACTGCTTTGAACTTAATATCAACATCCTTCTGTAACTCCTCTTTTGGGTAACATTTTCTCTATGAGCTAATTTTCTAAAGAACCTTCTAAGAAGGTATAAAAATGCCAGGGAAAAGGAATAAGTGGTAGCTTAGGGGGCTCAGCTCCATCCCCCAAATGTATATATGTTTATGTCTGTTTGTCTATATGTATGTACATACCTACGTATGTAAGTATGTATGTGTGTATATATGTTGGTATGTATTAACACTTGTGGAGTTGAGGCAGGTAGTCAGGACCCAACCAGAGTGTGGTGTGTGTGTGTGTGTGTGTGTGTATGCATATTGCCTATGTAAAAGATTTTAATTCTTTTCCTTTCTCTCTGGTTCATGAAGAGTTAACAAGTTCCAAGCTTCTTGCCTGGCCAGCAGGAGAGAAAAGATACCTTTTACTTATTAGCATGAAATAGTAAGAGAGAGTTACAGAACAAGAAACCAGCACCTATTAAAGCACATATAGTAAGATTATAAGGCCAGGGGTCATCAGTCTTTGACCTTTATCCTTCAGTGTGTCCCACTAAAGGCTGGGGCAGGCCCCCTGTGTGAATATATTTACAACTTGGAGGTTAGATATATTTTATTTAAAGTGAACCAAGAGCAGCTTAAAGAGCCTGAGATGCAAAGCAAAGCTGAGAATGGGTACAGTAAGCCATCTCTTCTGCTGCTGGTTGAAACTGTGTTTGGTTTTTGTTTTGTTTTGTTTTGTTTTTCTAATAACAGTGCAGATGTGCAGATTAACATTTGGATAAGTGAAGATACTTTGTTTCCACTAACATCAAGCACATCATGACTCCTCCTAATCAACCTTTTCCGCTCAGCCATCCCAGTAAACTGACACAGTCTTTCCAAATCTTTTAAAAGATAATTACCATGTTTCTCAGAAGGTTTCAGCTTCTTATCTTGGGACACTTTTTTATTTGTTCACCTGACTTTCTCAAAAGAATCACCTCTTCTGGATCATAAGAAGGAAAAGTATTTTGAAAAATCATACTACATTGTTTATCTTCAAGCAAATTACTCAGTACTTTTCTGGTCTTGGACATGGCATGCGAACACACACATACATATACATACATCTGCATGCACATACACATGCACACATGCACACACACATGCACAATCACAAGGATGTACACCAAATGTTAACATTACATACCAAATGCAATGATGGAGTCAGTTTGAACTCAGAGTGAGTTTAATAAAGACATTTTCATGTATTGATTGATTGATTGCTACTTATTATTGCTACAGATGCCTTCAATAAATAAAATGATTTTCAAATTTTAATTGGTATATTTTGATCATCTAGATTTATCACATTGTAAGGAGTTGGAAGGCATGTTTATCTTTATAGCCTTGATGCCTAGCACCAAGCCTGGCAAGCAGATGATGTGTGGAAACTGTTTTATGAATGAATGAACGATGGAAGCAATTTAGCTTATGTGATTTGGCCATGTGGGTGGCCCTTAAATCACTCTTTGAAAAGTGAGATAAATGAGAGAGCTGGATGGATTTCCATGGCAGTAAATTCCTAGAGATGAGACTAAGGCCTATTATGTCTGTTTACTTAACTGCCTTGTGTAATGATGACAGGAGAAGCATGGTGATACAGGTTAATCAGAACCTTCTAGAAACGCAACTTCCTACCCAGGCCCGTGGGCTCCACAACATCAATAAATTGGAATCAGACTAGAGAGGGAGGCATCGCTATTTTTCTTCTCTGTGTACCTATCACTCATCCTGTCTGTGCCCTGCTGCGGCAGCTTCGCCCACGTGGAGATGTATGTTTAATAAGCCATGGGTGCAGATCTTTAACGGATGCTCTTCAATCACAGAGCTGTTAAAGATTTCATTATGGAAATGGAAGAAACCAAACACAGACTCTTATTAGGTTTGCAAGTCAGTGACGAATTGGCATATACAGGGAGCAGGCGACAGCCAGACAGGTGCTGTTATTGTCATTTTTATTTGCTTTGAGCTAATTTGCTGAGCATTGATTTAAAAGCTGAGAACAGTTTGCTCTAAGAGGGGGAAAATTGCACATTCTCTCTGGGCATCCACTACTCTGAAGAAATCTCTCTTCTTTATTGTTCTCCTTTTTCTCTGAAATAACAATATTTAATAAAGAGGACGTCATTACACTAAAGATCCTGTTCATTTTCACTTTAATGCTTTTCAAGTTCAGGGTTGATGCTACCTGCAATTGCAGCAGATGGAGCAGTCGCTTGCTTTCTCAGAAGTCATGTGACCACGTGGACGTATCATAAACACTCTTTGTAGCATGTGCCTGCAGGACTGAGTTTTGTGGCTGAAAGGCTTTCCTCTCTTCCTGGGCTTAGCTTTTTCCATGTACAAAATGGAAATTTTTTCTTCACATAATGATTATGGGAATACACCCAGTTAATGAAGGAGTATGCATGTTGTCTCCACTGTAACCAGCTGGTGATAGGAGGCAGAGAACTTGCCTGTGGTAGACTTGTTAACACCTTCATAGATGCTGAACAATATAAAGTGCTAACAAGTCTCATGAAGTTTTAAGAATCATGTCATGTGTCAGTCCTCTCTGTGTGATTTGAGTCCTCAGTTTTGGAGAAGCTCACAGAGACTTCCCCTTAAAAGATGTCATGTTTTTGGTATGTATCCTAAGGCTCCATTGGGTGTTGTATTTCATCATGCCATTCATACTTTTATATGTTAGGGATCAAAACTTTTCTTACACTCACTCAAGTCATGGTCTGTTTGGAATAAATGAGTGACATCTTTACAATATTCCAAACAGTAATATTCAGTGAGATGTGCATGACAGGGTAGGAGTTGTTTTCAGGTAGAGCAGAACGAATTGGGAGACAGCCACGGTGTCTTTTCATTTGTGAAAACAGAAAGATGCTGTGTGGGAATCCTAATGCTCCATCATGAAAGACAGAAAGTCACACAAAACTTAGAATTTAAAAGTTTTAAAAAATACTCTTCTAAGAATTTAAGTATCATTGTAGACAGAATAAGTCAACAACTGATGAAAGTATGTAGACTGGAGAGCCCAGTCTGGCCACAAGAAAACACAAAAGCTTTCTTTACTATGACATGGTGTTTCTCAAGACTGCATAGTAATTCATGTGTATTCGACTGCTGTAGCTACTGACTTATATCTTGCTTAATTTTAGAAATGATGATGGAAAGTTCTTAATAAATGTGATGTGGATAACTGGCACAACTTTCTGTGGGAAAAATACAATAAATTGAAATCCTTATATCATAATGAGTTTATCTTTTATCATTTTATTTGACTAAAGGGAAGTTGAGATATTAGCAAAAATAGTTGTTCTGTTATTCATTTCGTCAGCAGCTATCAAATTTTTGTTTGCTTTTCCAACACCTACTACTTAGAACATACACAATAATTTTCCATTTAAAATATACCAAGTGAAATACACATTGTAAAGCATGAGAAATTGAGAGTCATGTTTGCAAACCTTGATGAGCACCAGTGAAATCTCTAGCTATATACAATGTGCAATTATCTCTGAGACTTTGCTGTGTATTATTATCCTGGAAAGTGATGCTTTGAAAGAGGGCAAATCCATCTCTGCAGTTCACATGCAAGCATGAATTGGATGGTTTCTATGTGTGTGGAATGCACATACTTGGGAAGTGAGGCCAGACACTGGACCCCTGCCAGCATCGCCGAGAATGTGTCTGACATCTGTTTGTACTAATTAATTTACTTTGCAACATTCCCAGTGGCTGGGGTATTGGCAACAGGACTTTTGATTGTTGTCTTTCGCCAGGTTTGTAACACATCTATAAGCAAATATAGCCTAAGGTAAGTGCCATATTCCTAGTGATGAATTCCAAACACTTCAGAAAAAAGCTTGTTAACATCAATATAAAAAATGATAAAAATGGTAAAGTTGGGTCCTATACTCTTAAATGCCTCTCCCTCATAGCATAAATCATCAACTATCTAATTTAATCAAGGCAATGGAAATTTAACAGGCCCCAGAGAGGGCATGTGAGAAACATAGAAGCCTAATGGGCTGGTGAGAAACAGGAAAGAATGCTCAACAGGGGTGGGGGTGGTGAGTAGACACTGTCCACCTTTAGAAGGCAGGTAGACATTGTTCACCTTTAAAAGAAAGGTAGACATTGTCCACCTTTAAAAGAAAGGTAGACATTGTCCACCTTTAGAAGGAAAGTAGACAGAGTCCACCATTAGAAGTGGGGGTAGACATTGTCCACCTTTAAAATAAAGGTAGACATTGTCCACCTTTAGAAGGAGAGTAGACATTGTCCACCTTTAGAAGGGGGAGTAGATATTGTCCACCTTTAGAAGGAAAGTAGACACAGTCCACCATTAGAAGTAGGGGTAGTCAATGGAGGAGCTAGAGAAAGTACCCAAGAGGCTAAAGGGATCTGCAACCCTATAGGTGGAACAACAATATGATCTAACCAGTACTACCCGGAGCTCGTGTCTCTAGCTGCATATGTATCAGAAGATGGCCTAGTCGGCCATCAGTGGAAAGAGAGGCCCATTGGTCGTGCAAACTTTGTGTGCCTCAGTATAGAGGAACACCAGGGCCAAGAAGTGAGAGTGGGTGGGTAGGGGAGTGGGGTGGGAGGGTAAGGGGGACTTTTGGGATAGCACTGGAAATGTAAATGAAGAAAATACCTAATTAAAAAAAAGAAGAAGTAGGGGTAGAAACAGTCCACCTTTAGAAGGGGTTGTAGCAGCAAGTTTAGCTAGTGGCTTTGACTCCTGGAAAGTCACAACCCCGTCCGGGAGCAATCTGGATTCACAAATGAACCACACATACACACATATCAATTAATTTATGATATGTGGTGACTACTTCAAAGGTTGGGCACTTTTAAACCTTCCTGTAGTAGGAAATGTTCCCTTCTGGCACTCCCAAGACTCCGAAAACTTCCCCTGCTACCCTATACCCAATCATGGATATGGCTAGTGGCCACTTACCCAAATTCTTACTTGACTGGTTGACTTTTTTTCCTGTAGCTCTTATGTCCCATCCTTCTTCTCCAAGTCCTGGAAATTCTCTCTCCTTTCTGCCAGTTTCTAGCCCTCACAATATAAATTTCTCATCCTTCTCTTTCTACCCAGTCATTGGCCATTGGATTTTTATTGACCAATCAAAAAACAACTGAATACAAGGACTCTCAGCATTTGGACACTCAGATTTCGGATTAATTCAAAGCATTAGAACCAATCCCCAACAGGGGAAGTGGGGGACAAACACAGTCCACCTTTAGAAGGGGTGGTAGACACAGTCCACTTTTAGAAGAGGGAGTAGACAAAGTTCACGTTTAGAAGAGATGCTTCCTTTTCTTTCACTATGATGCAATATAATTTTACTTGGGCTGTAACTACAGGCATTTTTCTTCTTGCAGTTCTAGAGGGTGGCCATATATCTCTCTCCATGTCTCTTATGCTATGTTGTTCTTGTTTGGTTCTTGCTCAGCACCTCCTCCATGAAACTCAATAAGCTCTGACACTCCTCCTCATCTCCTAATATCCCCACTCATGTTCTGTTTAGGATCTCACTTTTCTAACTTCATCTGTTATTATCTCCTTTTATTTTTAATATGTAACCTATATTGTGGATGAGAGCCCTAGCACATTGATTCAGGAAGTAGTGCACTTGAGTCTATATCTCTTTCTCACTGCCCTAAAACCCTCACCAAATACATGTGCTCACATTGAAATTCACCCCATTTCAACACCAGCACCAACCTGTTCTAGCTAACATCTGAGTTCAACATCTCATTTATGTAAAACCTAATTTTGAAATGGTAATACTTCAGTTCTGAGACAAGGTGCCATTTACCGTGTGAAACAGGTAAAGTGTTTGGAATGAAGCGGTGTCCTGACTGCATGTTTGGGAACTTGGTCTCCTGTCCTATGCAAGCAGCTACAGATGGTTTGACATTGTGAGTGCCAAGGTGACATCATGTCTCTAAAACAACATTTCAAGGCTTTCCTCTCCCCAATATCACAGTTCCGTGTTCTCTCAGCCACATTGTCCAGTGTTTCTGAACCTTGGAGCAGGGTGACATGTGTGTCCATCCTCATGATGAACAGTTCTCAGCACCTTAGCCATCCATGAGTCTCTACAAAAGTCAGTGTCAATCTCAGAAGACTAAGCATGGGTACACTCTGGCTTTCCATAGCTAATTTCCAGACCAATTCCATAGCTGTTTATCGATTGTATCCTTTGGCACCATCTACTGATTGGCTAATTTGGGAAACTAGGACTTTTTTCATGGACAGGGAAGGTACCAATGCAACAGCAAAGATTTTGTACAGATAAATCGTAGTAGCCTAAGTTAATCAAAATAAGTCATTTGTATTCCATATCTATCTATTGTTCAGTTAAAAAGGTTAAGTACAGATAGAAAATGCCTAAGTTTATGACAAACCTAAGAGTGGACTCTGCCAGAAACTGTGACTTAGACTGAAGTGAAGACAACTAAATAGATTAAGAGAAATATATAGGTTATCCAGTAATGTTCTTAATTTAAAAAAAATGTCAGAAACCATGGTGAGTCTGTAATGCAAGAGTATTTAAATTCCGCCTGCAGAAAACGATCATTTGTCAAGTCTGGAATTCCTGTCAAACAGTGTCCTATTTCTGCCTTTATATTGCATATTTTCATAAAGGACTTGATATAATCTGTAATTATCTAAGTTTTGCAAAATAAATTAGGAATCAGAAAATGTGAATCACAAATACAACTGGAATAGGAAAAAAAGAAACCTTCTGGTCAAGAGAAAAGAATTCATGGCCTGACATCCCAGTTGGGCAAAGGACTACCCCAAAAAGGCAAGCTCACCTTAACCCATTCTAAAGAGAGAGACAGAATAATCAGTTCTCTAATGAGACACTGTAGTTCTACCCCTTCCCAGAATCTCTTTTAGTAAAGTAGCTTACAAGTGGTGACAGCTTCGTAAGCCCTAGGTCTGTGTACCAATTTTTTTTCCTTTTCCTCTATATTTTTAAGCCATGCATTTCTTAATACTTTGTACTCCACCTACACAATCCCCAACCTTCTGGATGTTTTTACTATTTCTCTAGCAGTAGTTGTCAACATTCCCAGTGCTGTAGCCCTTTAATACAGTTACTGATGTTGGTGTGACCCCAACCATAAAATCCTTTCATTGTTACTACATAACTGTAATTGTGCTACTCCTATGAATCATAATGGGGATATCTGATATGCAGGCTATCTGATTTGGAACCCCTGTAAAAGGGTCATTCAACCACCTGAGGAGATGTTACCCATAGGTTGAGAACCATTTCACTGAAGCCTTCCTCCTACCATGTGGCAGTTTGTCTGTCATGTGTCTGACCCCAGTGCCTACTTCAATGAATTGGCTTTGGCCCTTTGGCTTCCTTCATTTTCCTCCTGCAAGAAGCTGCTGGAGCTCACAGCTTGCCTGCCGTGGGATTTTTCCTTTTCAATTCTAATAAAATTATCTTTGTGTTTTTATTCCTAGCCTTAAACTATTTTACTAATGACCCTGAGAACCCTAAAAGGGGGCTCCAGTGTTCTCGGTATAAATGCTATGTAATAACATTTCAAAGACGCTAGTTCTGGGTCAGCGGCATGCTTTAAATGAGAATCTTATCAGATGGAAAGGGCTGGAATCGCATGAGAGATCACATGTACGTTACACCACTCAGGCAAATCAGTGGAAAATAATATGGAGTGTGGCCTGGTTGTGGTATACAGGATCTATTTGGTTTTAGATCCTTCCTGTCTTAGAACAGACTTAATAATTCCTCCTTCTCATCAGGGTCTTGTTGCTGAATGAGATGGGAATCTGAGCAAAGGTATGCAGTACTTTATTACACAATATATATGATATATTTTTCCTTCTCCTTTAGTAATCACACCCATTTTTCTGTAAATACAATTTCCCTGAAAATATTTCACCTTTTCTTTGATCATACAAATTCCCTCCTTACCATTTGACAAATATTTAATCCTTGTCAATTTCTTAAGTATCTGTTGTAAAATTAAAAAGTCTATAGTCTGGATATTCATGACTCCAGTTCAACCTCTCTCCTGAAGCTGCAAGCAAACGTTCTGCTCTGAACTCTTCCATAACAAACTTTGCACTTATTTTTTTAGTTGTTTAAGATTTTCATGGCTTCTTTCTGCTGCCTCTCTTAACATAAAAAGTTCTCAACACTTTAAGTGAACAGTGTAGGTACACTATACTGGTCCTGATCTGATATCCTACTATTATATTTACAGAGATACATGGCAACATTCTGTTGGATAAAATTATTGAGAGATTTTCATTCTTGAATTCTTTTTGAAAACTTATCCCATTCATAATAACTATATGACATTGTCTTTATGATAGCAGGGTGGTCTGACCATATGTCTATCATGCATCCACATTGTTTGAACCTTTGGCTTTGGACACCATGGTATCTCCACACTTCACCACCTTCATAGTTGGGGATTTGGTTGTAGAACCTGGCACTACAGCTCCAGAGATGCTTTTAATTTGTGCAGGTGTCAGTTTTTGCAAAGTGTGCAATCTCTGCTGGGCAGCCATCTGTCACAAGGACAGTCTTCACGGACAACACCGATTTTCCAAGGTTCCAACAGTGTTGCTGAGTCTCTGTCTCCACAGTGACACTAGAACTGTGGTGCTTGCAATATGGCCGTCTCATATACTGCAACTAGATAAACTTCAGTGCATGGTGCTTCATAATACCTAGTGACGGTAAGGAAGTAGACCACTGTGGATTATGTGTGCCCTTCTTGCACTTTTGTTCACTATTTAGAGTGTAGTCATTGTACTTATGAGCAAGTTGACTATGACACAGTATGCTCTTATAGCAGTAGCAGCCCTGTGCACAGTGTGTTGACCACATCTGATGACATTGAAGTCTATATAGGAGAGTCTCTGATGCTCACACAATGACTACACGTTCTACCCACATCTTTCAGAATATCTTCCTATCATGATGCTTTCTTGTGTGGGTACATAGCAGAGTCATCTAGAGAGCTTTGGATATATGTAGATACAACTCCATTTGTCTGCAGCAGGTGTCTGCAATGGCAATTTTAAGACATCCCAGGTGAACTTGTTGTTCGGGCCTCAGCAAGAACTTACCTAGGAGTCTGCTAAGTTGTGGTTGTTGATATAACAGGGCTGTCTAATGTGAGCTTCTGTTGAGGGGACAAGGCTGCATGTCAGCAAACCTTAGAAGTGAAATTAAAAGGTCACATCTGGGTCTTTGATCTCATTACCTGATTTCAGTTATTTGAAGATTAATGTTACTTTCAAATGTTTGTGATCTATTTTGATTTTTATTTGCTGTTGCCCTACAAGTAATTTTTTATTCAAGTTTCCTTATAGATGCACCTCCTACTCACACTTTGTATCTATTGGCTGGCTCTTTCTTTTCCTGATTGAATTGCTGATTATATAATATCACATTAAGGACATAATATATGTATATATAATATGCATATTTATACATATATATTCATGACTCTAATTTTTTAATTGGTTTACATTCATTGTGAACACACTTCACAAATATATGGTTTCAACAAAATATTCTTTTGATACCTTGAATATGCACAAAACATCTGAGTTTAAATTTAACACAGTCCCATGATTTTCTTGAAATATGACTTCTGTTTGGTGTCATGATGTTTACTAACTTCAGTATGGTGAAGCAGGTCTACTTAAAGCTTACAGATATGCTTTGGTATGTTGGCCTTTATCCAGAGTTTTGTTTTATGTGTGATTTGAGATTAGAATTCACGTTTATATTCTTCTATAAGGATAACCTATCATCTAGTATTGTTGGCCAAATCCTTTGTCCTAATTGTCTAATATTCCACCATTGCATTCAGTGTGGGAACATGTATGTTTGCTAGCACTAGGTGATTTTTGTATGGACCTATTTCATTTTAATCTAATCTGAATGCTTAAGTTAAGGGGTCTTTTATCTAATTTTTGATTAAAATTATGTATGTGTATCTAATTTCTGGTATGTGCACACAAGCACAGGTGCCATGGAGAAGTAAGTTTCAGATCTCCTGTAGTTAGAATTACATCCGTTGTGAGCTACACAGTGTAGTTTCTAGGAACTGTAAGAGCATCATGAACTCCTTATTATTATTATTATTATTATTATTATTATTAGATATTTTCTTTACTTACATATTAAATGCTATTCCAAAAGTTCCCTGTACACTCCCCCTGCTCTGCTCCCCTACCCACCCACTCCTACTTCTTGGCCCTGGAATTCCCCTGTACTGGAGCATATAAAGTTTGCAATACCAAGGGGCCTCTCTTCCCAATGATGGCCGACTAGGCCATCTTCTGCTACATATGCAGCTAGAGACACAAACTCTGGGGGTACTGGTTAGTTCATATTCTTGTTCCACCTATGGGGTTGCAGACCCCTTCAGCTCCTTGGGTACTTTCTCTAGCTCCTCCATTGGGGGCCCTGCATTCCATCCAATAGATGACTGTGAGCATCCACTTCTGTATTTGCCAGGCACTGCCATATCCTCACACGAGTCAGCTATATCAGAGTCCTTTCAGTGAAATCTTGCTGGCCTATGCAATAGTGTCTGCATTTGGTGGATGATTATGGGATGGATCCCCGGGTGGGGTAGTCTCTGAATGGTCCATCCTTTCATCTTAGCTCCAAACTTTGTCTCTGTAACTCCTTCCATAGAAAGCTGACTTTCACGTGGAAACTGAACAACATTCTACTCAATGATACCTTGGTCAAGGATGAAAAAAAGAAAGAAATTAAAGACTTTTTAGAGTTTAATGAAAATGAAGCCACAAATACCCAAACTTATGGAACACAATGAAGGCAGTCCTAAGAGGAAAACTCATAGCCCTGAGTGCCTCCAAAAAGAAAGAGAGAAAGCATACACTAGAAGCCTGACAGCACACCTAGAAGCTCTAGAACTAAAGGAAGCAAATTTGCCCAAGGAGTAGACAGCAGGAAATAATCAAATTCTGGACTGAAATCTACCAAGTGGAAACAAAAAGAACTATTCAAAGAATCAACCAAACCAGGAGCTGGTTCTTTGAGAAAATTGATAAGCTAGATAAACCCTTAGCCAGACTAACTAAAGGGCACAGGGACAGTATCCTAATTAACAAAATCAGAAATGAAAAAGGAGACATAACAACAGAATCTGAGAAAATCCAAAACATCATCAGATCCTACTACAAAAGGCTATACTCAACAAAACTGGAAAACTTGGATGAAATGGACAACTTCCTAGGCAGATACCAGGTACCAAAGTTAAATCAGGATCAGACTAACGATCTAAACAGTTCCATTTCCTTTAAAGAAATAGAAGCAGTCATCAATAGTCTCCCAACCAAAAAAAGCCCAGGACCAAATGGGTTTAGTGCAGAGCTCTATCAGCATGAACTCTTAACAGCTGAACCATTTCTCCATTCCCAGACCTAAGGGTTTTGTGTTAGTCTTCAGAACATCACAGAAGAAACTCTTGTCTGCACTCTTCTTTAGGGCAGTCTCAATTTCTCTTATCTTTTTTTTCCAGTATTGATTATTCTTGTTTAACCCTGCTAATAAATCCATTTTATCATAATTACATCAAATGCATAAATTTAACTTAATAACTCCTTTCATGGGTATGTTGTTCCCTATTCTAAGGAGGAATGAAGTATCCACCCATTTATCTTCCCTCCTCTTGAATTTCTTATGTTTTGGAAATTGTATCTTGGGTGTTCTATGTTTCTGTGCTAATATCTACTTATCAGTGAGCGCATATCTAATGACTTCTTTTGTGATTGGGTTACCTCACAAGAATTTCATAAATCCATTGTTTTTAATAGCTGAGTGGTACTCCATTGTGTAAATGTACCACATTTTCTGTATCCATTCTTCTGTTGAGGAACATCTGGGTTCAAAGTTTGGAGCTAAGATGAAAGAATGGACTATCCAGAGACTACCCCATCCAGAGATCCATCCCATAATCAGCCACGAAACCCAGACACTATTGCATATGCCAGAAAGATTTTGCTGAAGGGACCCTGTTATAGCTGTCTCATATGAGGCTGTACCAGTGCCTGGCAAATACAGAAGTGGATGCTCACAGTCATCTATAAGATGGAACACAGGACCCCCAATGGAGAAGCTAGAGAAAGCACCCAAGGAGCTGAAGGGGTCTGCAACCCTATACGTGGGACAACAATATGAACTAACCAATACCCACATTTCTCTGCATATGTAGCAGAAGATGGCCTAGACGGCTATCACTGGGAAGAGAGGCCTCTTGGTATTGCAAACTTTATATGCCCCAGTACAGGGGAATGCCAGGGCCAAGAAGTGGGAGTGGGTGGGTAGGGGAGCAGGGCAGAGGGAGGGTATAGGGGAACTTTCGGGATAGCATTTGAAATGTATATAAAGAAAATATCTAATAAAAAAAGAATATACAGCTAAAAAAAGAAAAATACAAAGAATTGAAAACTACTTTTTAATGTATTATATTTTGTGATGTATTTATATTCTATCAATTTCACAATATACAGTTCTCAATGCTCAAAAAAATAAATTGAACTTTATGAAGAATTAGCATCCTATCCTAAGTAATTCTTCTGATGTTGTTTATCCACTGAGTGGCTGCTCAGCTCCTCTTCCAATCTCGAAGTTTCTGACTTGCTTTTGAGTCTCAATGAAGTAGTTAGAAACTTCAGAGCCATATAAGTGAGAAGCTGTGAGTGTGGCTCGTCTCAACTCTAATAAAGTCTGTCCACCTCCACATTCACAGGTGGCAGGCACTATGCAGTTTTTGTTATATCTCTTTATCACACAATAAAAACCCTTTTACCACCTATCTTCAGCATCATTACACATCACAATATTTGTTCTCATTTAATGCTTCCTTTCTGTAGGTTGACATGATCATATGTTTATAGTTCTCCTGTGATCAATTTCTATAAAGAATTTAGCTAATAATGTCAAATACTCTCCTCACCTGATATGAGGAGTCTTATGGAGACTTGATTCTTATCTACATCGCTAGAGTCAGTTGGTGGCTTCATTCAGGAATTAACTTTTCTGTCTCAAATGAAATTATTTTTCATTTACAGGTTTTTGCCTTACTTAATATCACATTACATATTTTATCTCAGATAAATTGACAGCAGTTTCCTCATTATATTTGAGAAAGAAGCTAATAACATAACAGTTGCCTTAAAATTTGAACCTTAACTTCTTTTCCGGTGAGTTCTATGGTATAGAAACTAGGTTTTTAAACATTTGAAGCACACATTTCTCACTCAGTGAATGCTTAGAACAATTGATCCTTGTAGGCAGCCTACCTGAAGAACAGGCTCACCCCTTTCCACATTGGCTTCCTGCCTTCTTCAACATGTTGTTTCCTAGCTCACATGCAATAATTCGTAGGAATTAGCAGAGGGAGTCACATAGCATTTCTGCTCAAATCCCCTTGATTGGAACTGGGACTTGAGCACCTGCAAAAATTCTGTGAAACAAAATCTAGTTGTCTAGTTGTGCACCATAGAGAGGAAATGAACTTGAACAGATAGAAGCAATGCTTCTAGCCTGGAGGGAGCAGGCTACGTGTCTAAATCTACTACAGAAGTTTTTACTTTTCCCCACAACTTGTTTAATCCTCCTTAAAATAAAATACTGTGTCAGGAGCAAGCAAACAAGATTCCTCTGAAAGGTCCTGATGAACTAAACCCCAAGTGCCCCCAGCCTGGTGAACATGGCTGATAGACAACCCCCCTCACAGCAGGATTCTGCCAACTCCCTATGCAAAGTGTCTTTGTCAGACATAAGAATCCTGTCCCTTTGGCTGGGGACTCCCTGTCTCTGGTTACTGTTTTTTTTTTTTTAGTACAGTAAGCAATTGACTGAAAGTAGCTGTGGTCAATGCTGTTTCTGCAAGATGCTCTCAAGGCAGACTGTCATCCATCCCTAGAGACTCAGAATGATTCAGAGACAAGTGTGGAGGAAAGAAAGAATGAAGGCAAAAAGTGTGTGGGCTTGGTGTCTGGGGAGGCAGGACAGAAAGACCTTGTGTGTTGCTCATCAGCAGAGAAACACATCTCCATATTTATACTAACACGTCAATCTAGATTCACACTCTGTGAGTTGTGCCATGCATCCTAACTCTCTTAGATTTAAACACAGGATAAGAGATTCATGTTATAGATGGATGTACAACACTTAGTGGAATCTCAAATAATAGAAAATAATCCTTATAGAATATTAATCACATTCTATTTGTGGGTCTGTAAGATGGCTTAGCAGGTAAAAGTGCTTGTGACTAACCTGCCACTGCATTCACTCCACATAGCAGAGAAAGTTGTCCTCTGAAATCTACACCTGTGCTACACACACACACACACATGCACACACACACAGGTGCACACACACCAATTCATTATTATTAACTAATATTATTCATTATTAGTTGATAAATTAATGTAGTTGTAAGATTTTATTTCCATTCTAGGAATCCAGCATAAACTGGTTTAGGCTGGTTGAGCTTAAGCTCTCACAGGCAGTAAATCACCATGTATAATATAACGTCTGCATCTGTACTTGTGTGTTTCAGTCCTGCTTACCTTGAGGTCCTCTGTGATTTAATCTGCTCCTTGATGTTCCTGTCCTGACTTCCATGCTTCCAGGTTCCTTCACAACTAAGTTGCCTTATGTACTAATGAGGTCCTTGTATTTCTGTGTTTAGTCTCAGAGAGTGATCACATGATTCTCACATACCCAAATATGTTCCATCTTCTAAGATGAGGCTAAATTGCGATTCCTTTCCCATCTTCCACCCTACCTGCTCTTCTTACCCATAAGGCCTTGCTGCACCTACCTTAGTCTCTGTCTTTAATACTCTATCACTTTGGACTTTAATATTTCCTTTACCAGTTGTTGCCACCCTCATCCCTTTTAGCTAAGCCCAGGGCTGTTTGAAGGCAACAGTGGATCAATGGTTCCTTTTTAGAATCTTGGTTCCAGAAAGGAAGGGATGAAGCACTAGAGAATATTCTAGTTACAAAACATTTGAATACCTACTGCACAAACAACTTCATTGTAGGTACATTCTTTGCATATGAATAGGTAAATGTCATTAGGTTGTTGATCAATATTTAGTAAGCACTTGTACAAATGCCATGATGTGTAGCATATGCTAATTTCCACACAGTGTTGAACAGCCATCACCGTGGTATCACTATCATAAAACTGAGAGGACGATAAGTAGATCCTACCTCATCTTTACCACATGTGGAGGACACTGAGAGAGCAGACAATGTTCAGGGTTGTTCATGGTGGTACCTGATCAGGATCTTTTAAAACTTCTTTGAACCTTATTGAAGTGTGTGTGTGTATGTGTGTGTGTGTGTGTCTGAACGTGTGTATGTGTACCACATGCATGCCTGCTGCCCATAGAGAGCAAAAGAGGGCACTAGATCCTTTAAATTGGAGTGATGAGTGATTGTGAGCCACCATGTAGGTGCTGGGAACCCAACCTGGATCTTTTGCAAGAGCAGCCAGTACACTTAACCTGCACACCATTTTCTCTAGCTCCCAAATGTTGTGGTTTCACAACTCTCATCTTTAATATATTTTTTATATTACATATATATTAAGTATAATGTAATTTGCTTTAACGTTTATTAAAAGCTGTGCTTAAAATGTAAATTCCTAAAAATTCAAGTATTAGCTTCCAGATGCTAGGATCAACTGCATCTGATGTGCTGTTGGTGAAGAACTACAAAGTTATGTCAGTGTGATGGGAAAACTGAAGGGAGACAGGACCTGCCTAGAAATCCAGGGGCAGGTGAGGGGCTTCAGCTCTACACTGTTACCTCCCCTTCCTCTCTTTCTGTCTTTGTCTCTGTCTCCATTCTCCTTCTCATTGTCTCTCAATATCCCATTGCCCTATCTAGGTCTGTCCATCTTGTTCTTTTCTTGCTGTAACTTCTTCTTGCTTACCTACCACTCTGCCTCCCCTATGACTCATGTCTCTGTCTTTCATGTGACACCCTCAGTCACTTTATTACCCTGGCCCTGCAATATGCCTGTGACACTCATTCCAATTTCCTTCACCATTTACACATCCAGAAAGTGAAGCAGGATCCAGGTACTCATAGTAGAAAAACTTCACGATCACTGTTCATGGAAGCATCTAGCAATCCCTCTTCTGCTTACATGTAACCTTCTATAAGGTCTGAAACTCCTTTGATCACAGGGAGTTTACATCCTCATTAAATCGTCTTCAGAATACCATTTACCTCCATTATATCCACCAGGTCAGCAGAGAACAAGCCTACAGGTGAACCCATGACTTTATCACCCTTGATCACTTTTTCCTGGCAGTATCCTATTCCTTCATAGGTGTCCTGCAACTCATTGACTCTGAACTGTTTACCATTGAGGATGGCCTCTAATTACAGAACATGTTATTGTCTTCTGCCAGTGAACACAATCCCCTGGTGTTATACTGTTAATCTGTTTCCAAAAGGTTTGTGCACAATGGTTACAGTTGAGCAAAGGAAGGGACCACCTACAGTTAACTTGGAATGTCTCTAAGTACTCCTTATCACCAAGAAACACCCACCACTAGTGCTGCTTATAGTGTTTTTTAAAAGTCAGAAATTATTCCATTTTCTGTATGATCCACATATGACCATCAGCAACAACTGCCCTAAGCCCCTGATATCAGATACACTTCATGTGTTTACAGCATTCCTTTATCCACTAGGTAGTAACCCACCAAAAGGTAAACTGGATTATTTTGAAATAGATTTTGACACTCTCTTATATGAAACCTCAACCTTAAAAATCACGTGGTTCCACTTTCCTGCCTCCTCACCAGGGTGCCTGATGTGGAAGACTGTTGTTGAACACTTATGAGATAGAGGTGCAGATAAAAATAAAACAGTTATAGTGAGATATATTTAGGATCTCAATTGCCTACAAATTAAGAAGTTTTAGCTTGTCTGTTTTGAGTTTATTAATAGGGAGACTATTCAAAACAAAAGCCTCAGTAGGTTGGAGATGCTGTTATGCAGAAACAGAATTTCGTCTTCCATTTTAACCTCCTGTTAAGATGTTTAAAATGCCATGTGATGGGATCTAGAGAGCCAAAGCACATAGTACTTTTCAGCTGAGGTAGGAAAATGCACTCTACACATTGTACCTTGGAGAAATGAAGGAAAACCCACAGGTCTCAGGGGTGCTGGCAAATCCTCACTCGTGGGGCATTTTTAATTCAGAAGAGAAATTGTTGAAACCTTCTTGCTTCAGAATGTGGTGAATAAATGGGAGAGACCAGCATAATAGTGAGTGATTAAGGACCAAATCCTCAAATAAGGACTATTTAGAAATGATGGCAATATTTCCCATCAACACTTGGTACTTCCTGTGTACTAAGTGATCAGATATCAACACACAGTGGTTCCTACGTTGCTCTGCTCTCTAAAGACAAACAGAAAAAGAAGAAATTATTCTTTTCTTTTGAAGGGGGTATAATTCTATAGTCAGTCGTGTGACATAAAAAGAAGTATGTTTAAAAGTGATAGGCTATAATGATACCTTAGGAGAAACTGAATTGCTAGAACTACCTCCAGCCAGGTCACTCCACCTGATGAGCCACATCTCTATTTAGATGGTTTCAAAATATTCTGAAAATGGCACTGTGTGTCTCCACTATCACTGTACCTCCATCTTTATGGTCTGGATAAAATTTCATTAATAGGGGCATAGCTCTCATACCTTTCTCTCACAAAGCTTGAGATAATTATATTTTAATCTATTTCTGTGTTTGTTTCCTCCCACAGTATGTATCCTGCCAGAAAATAGCAACTCAGTGTTATTAAATTTGAAATCACTAACATCTAGCACAATCCCCAGTGCATAGTAAAGGATAAATGAAAATTTTCAACCCAAATGAATGTGATACAGTCCTAAGGAGAGGGCCCTTTTGAGATTATACATCTTATGACTAACGGATCTCCTATACTATACTCCACTAGGCAGACAGATACACACATACCAACTCCAATATAATAAGTGTTCATCTATGTCACTAATACACACATGGGTGTTGACAGAGCTGCATATATGCTAAGCATGGATTTATGTGTACATATTTAATTCATTAATTAGATTGGCATAACTATGTAGATGAACTGTATACCAGTCAAATACTAAAGTTGAATCACTAAATTTCAATATTTCTGGACAGATCCCTGACTGCATTGGAGCATAACTTACAGTGATGATATCAGAGTGTTTTATAATCAAGGAAAGTGCTCCCAGGAGATCTTGGCGACATAAGACAATCTGTGTCACACTGTCCCACACAAGGAAACCAAGAAGTCAAAGACACAAGACTCTTGTTTAAGGCTAAGGGAATTATTGGTCCCAGAAGCTTTCAGTTGTATGACTTGTCTTTAAACGAGAGTCTCAGAAGCTAGCCCCTGTATAAAATAATTTCTGTCAAGAGACTGACTTTTCCCCGATGAATAATTTAAAACTCAACTTTTTTTCCATGGGAACTGTCTTATATCTTGGCAGAGGCATAGTATTTCAATAATTTATACAATTTTGAATATAATACAGTTAATGCCAGAAAAGCAATTTCTTTGATATTGAATTATAAGAGAATGCACTTAGGCCACTGTGGCTAATGACCTAGGGGCTAGGAGCATGGAAAATTACCTTCTAACCCAATTTCATAGAGAATCTATGCATTTAGCTATTGGCACTGCTATCTCCTGGCATATAGTTGCTTGATAACAGTTGGATGTAACTTAAGAAAAAATACACCTCATTATCTTTGTGAAAAGGAGATAAGAAAGAAGACCATTAAAATAGTACATGAATAATTATTTTTGAAGCAGAAAATTAACTAGAACCATGGTTTTATCACTCATATTTCTGAATAAACTGCATCCTTGTAGCACTTGCTTAGGCGACTTCCTTAGTGATTCTAGTCACTCCTGAGATCTAGTCACGCACTCCCCGACAGGTAAGACACACACAAGTATGAAGTGCAATAAAGAATTTCTTTTGGAAGAAATCAAGTGATGTGATGTAAAAATGGGTCCTTGGGTTTTTCCAGGCTAAAGGCTGGTGAAGATCTCCATGAGTTTATGTGAAATGGGAGACTTTGACTTCTCAGCTATGACTAGACCATAGAGGGTACACAGCCTGTGGTAAAGACCTTCTACACATAAACCCGCAGCCACCGTTTATTCTTAGAGATTGGGAGATTCTGGGCTGTGGAATCTTCTATAGTATGAAGACTGAGACTCTTCTGTAAGAGCAAGGTTCTCCTAATACACTTGAAGATGCAGTTTGAGTTGACAAGCTAGCCCTGCAGACACTATGAAGAGATTTGTATGGCCCCAAGAATATAGTCTATAGAGCACAGATTGCCATGGTTTGCTGTGATGAAACACTCTGATCCAAAGCAACTTAGGAGGAAAATAATTATCAGGGTGACATTCAGGTCACAACCTGTCACCAAGGGAAGTCAGGGTAGGAACTTAATCAGGAGCTTAAAAGAAGCAGAATTCATAGAGAAACACTGTTTTTTGTTTGTTTGTTTGTTTGTTTTTTTGTTTTTTTTTTAACTTGCTCTCAGGCTTACTAACAGGCTCATGATTTCTTATGCTGTCCAAAACTAGCTGCCCAAGGATGGCACCACCCACAGTGAACTAAGTCCTCACACTTACATAACAGATGTGCCTGCAGGCCAATCCAATGAAGAACATTCCTGAGGTTCCCTCTCCCCAGGTGATGGAAGTTGAGCCAAGTTGACAATAAACACTAATCAGGAGAACCCGGTTAGACTTTCATCTTCAGAATTATACCATCCATGGTGACTGTTCTGTAGAACAGCCACCTTCTCTGGGAACCTACAGCTTAGTCTACAGATGAACTCTGCACCATGACAGATTTTTACTGTGTGTCTACCCCACTCCAAATATTTGCATTCTTAATATGAGTGAGCAGTTTTGACAAAGCTACCTTTGAGCATCTATTTCTGAAATCTATTCTCTATTGTCTATATTTAAGGACAACACTTTTCTTTAATAGTTTTGTAAGCTGTGAATTTAAGCAGTATACCTTCCAACTTTTGTCATTATTCAGAAAACCATGCCAAGATTGACTGAGAACAAATAGCTAAGGCAGTTTGTCCTACTGGCAAGACTACACTCTGAGCTATTTGAACCCACTCTCTATAGTCTCACCAGGATGAGTTGGCCAATTAGGACCCCAGTAAGTGGTAAGGCTTCCCAGGCTATACCCCTGGTATCTCAGAATCATACCATGGGATTCCACATGTGGTGTCTCCATGTGCTGTCTCTAGTAAGGTAGCTCCGGGGTGGTCAGGCTAACTACACAGTATCTCAAGCCTCCAGGAGTGAGTGTTCTTGGAGAGCAAGGCAGGAGATAAATGCCATTACTTTATGACCCAGTTTGAGATTTACCCAGCTTTCAACTCTCCTGTTGTAATAAGCCAGCTTCAAACCAAATACATAGCAAGCAGTGTGGGGAGGGGTGGAGCCTGACCTTAGGGGAAGCGTATTAGTCATACATGGCCTTTGAGTGGGTAGGCAAAGTGGAAGCTTGAGAATTCTGTTCAGTGGCACATGGCACAACAGCCACCACCAACACCCCTTCATCCTTGCTATACGCATTTTCTGTCAGGCATTTTGCCAGTAAGAAAGGCATCAAGCCAAAGCAAACATTTTCAGTTCTGCCCAACCACACTCCAGCTTACTCTCAAGACTACACAATCTGTGGAGCCATTATTTATTTTTATCCAAAGCTTCATCCTGAGTGAGCTCTTTGGACCACATGGAAATGTTGAGATCTATGTAAAAATGCGTGCCTAAAAGTACCTAAGTAAAATACATTAAGCCGCTAATCATGATTCCCCCTAATGGTGGTGTGATATCCAATCACATGACAGCACAATAGTACTTTATTATTTTAACCACCAAAGTGCGTTCCAGATGCTACCATCTATATTTTCCTTCTTATTTTTTACAGTTTTTCATCCATTAATTTCAGCAAATTGGTATCATCTTCATAATTAGGATAATAAATATCATTTACAAAGAACAAAGGAATAAGCTTACTTCAAAGAAGACATTATTTTTCTAATGGTACTGAAATGGCACATTTACTTTGCAAGGATAAGAACACCACAACAGCTTTTAGACATAAAATCTGATAACAAATAAATAAAACAGCTACAGAGCCCTGGGCTGTGAGGAAAACTCACACTGAACCCAGTGAACCAGAGTGGGCGGTCTCTGCTAAACCAAGACAGGTGGTGCCTAAGTACCCTACAGCTACAAAGGTACACTCAGACCCTTGGGTCTTAAAAAGCGTAGAGCAAACTTCCGTGTGTGGGAGACGTTTGCAAAGCAGGTATCTGGGTTCTCATTTCACACAGATGTGCTGTTTTCTCTGGTTTAAGAAAATGATTCAGTCCAAGCACCAAGGATAAGGTGAGAAAAGTCTGAGCTGGGCACTCCTGTGGCTCTGCTCCAAAGCTGGCCAGCAGGTTTATGGGAAGAGTAACTATACTGAAAGCAAGCACCTTCATCCCTTGATCTAAGTTCCTGGAAAAGGAAACATCATAGCTACTGGGTCAGCTTTTTTAAATATATCACCAAATGGTTTCCAGGAAAATGCTCATTATCAATTCTTAATAAAATGATGCCGTCTCAGCAAGTTTGGAGACATGGAATCGGTTCCGGGGCAGTACATCCTCTGTGGCAGTCCACACCCACAGGCTGTCTCTGAGCCACACAGCTTTGCCAAGTGTGACCTGGCCTTGCTGCTGCTGCTGCTGCTGCAGATCCAGCCCTGAACATCCAAGAAGTTAAAGCTGATGCCAGTCTGAGATGCATCAGGGATCTGAACTCCAATATGCAAACATTCCCTGCAGGATCCAACAGCTTTGAACCTAAAGCCCAAATGAAACAAAATAACAAAAAATAACAAAATCCCATTCCTACCCAGATGGGGAAATTCTTGCACAAAAATGTTGCATTTTATTTCTTCAGTGTTTTAAAGCAAATAAGAAATCTGCCTTCCAACAAAATATAAGAACTGTTAGTTAAGCACAACCAATCTTCTTTGAGGACAAAGGGCTCTATCAATTCTTCAGTCACACTTAATTTTAGTGTTTACTCAGCTTTCTCGTGAGCCTGTTTGTTTCCCTTTGCCACTGAAAAGCCATAACATGGGAACATTTTCAGTGGGAAAATATGTCTTAAACTTGAAAGATTCATTGTGTTCTTATTCCAAAGATTCATAGCCCCCATGTTAAATTGTCAAGGGATGATGGCAAGAGAAGAAAGAGGAGATGGAGCCCATGTTGGATTTAGCCAGCAATCCATGCCGCATGGGGCGCATCCCTCCCCAGTGTCAAATATCATCACAGAAGACTATTCTCACTTTCAGAAAAAAAAACTGTAATGTTATAGTCCCAAAATATTTTGCAGACGCCTCTTTCTAGGTGTTTTGAATATGTATTATAATTACTAATGTTACGGATTGAATCTACCTTTCTGATGTAGTAGGTGGTCAGGCACTTTCCCCTGAATGAGTGGGTAGGTAACCATCTGAATGCTAATAGGTAATTGCTATTGTATCCTATTTAATAGCTGCCATCCTTAAGAAAACAATAGATTGGGAAATAATTTGGTACTGCTCTTAGGTGAGGAAAAAATACTAAAGTTTTCAACATGATTGAAAGTTGGCGCTAGAAGAGGAAGATGTATTTCTGTCAAACATGTTCTTTACCCCTAAGTTGTTCTGGCATATTCCATCAGTAGGCAATTCATGAATCTGGCAAGCTTACATCTATAACTTATGCTCTGGTATTTTTTTTTCTTCTTTTTGCAATCTCTGAATGACAGGATGAGGAAAAGAGCCACACACATCTCTGCAATGTCATAAACTATAAAATCAGTTTCAGTCTATCACTAATAGAGCTGTGTTACTAGTTAGGCATGGGCCATGAAGCCATCAAGCACCCACAAGCACATTTAGGAAAAAAATCGTGAAGCAATCCATTCCCTCAGGTTGAGAACACCACCTTCCCAGGAGGTTTACAGTGAAGCAGAGATGGGCTTGTATCTTCTGGGGACTGGCCAAGAAGAAAAGGAAGGTTCTAGCCCTGTGGAAAGAAGAATGTTCTTTTGATCCTGCCATCCATTGCCAGATACAGTACTGAAAAGAAAAATCCAATTCTCCCAAGATGTATGGTTCTGTCTAGATTGTTGGCTCAAGTGGTTTGAAAAAGCTTCAGAAAACAAGTTTACTTGAACTAACAGCCTCTACATTGTTCAAGAGAAAAAGCAATAAAGGTGATATGTGGGCTCTTGTGTGGAAGTATGCATGTGGTACAGGCTCATGTGTACGGATACACATTGTTGTGTGTATGTGGATGGCACAGGCCAATACCAGGGTCTTCTGATACCGCAAACCATTGTTGTGTGAGTTTAGCTGGTTGGTTTATGGAGACAAGTCTCTGACTTGGCCCTGCACCTCACTAGACCTACTGATTTAGTAGGCTTGCTGGACAGAAAGCACCTGAGGATCCACCAGCTATCCCAACTCTGAGAATAGAATCACGTGCCACAATGATCTTTTGATATGAGTGCTGGGGGTTCAAAATCATGTCTGATACCCACACAGCAAATTTGACCCATGCAACCATCTCTCCAACCCAATGCCAAAATAAAAAAAGAAAATTTAATCTACCTTTGCAGAGCTCCAAAAACAAAACAAAACAATAATCTGTAGCTAGCACATGTAATACTACCTAAAATACAGCATCCCATTCAGCTAAATTATATGTGTGTGACCATTGTCCAGCTACATCTCTGTGTTTTGGTGAAGAAAAAAAAAGTATACAGGGATTGAGCAGGGGAACCCATGTGAAGAAATGCATTTAAAGGAATCCTATGCTCAAAAAGTCCACAGGATGTACAATGATGATTGTATCTTCATTGTGTTCTCAGAATTAAAAAGTGACCTTCTCTTGTGGATAGAGGTTCCGTGGGGGAATGTTCATAGAACAGTTGAAGGAGTATTGGCTTGCTATACACATGAACCATACACAGATATTCATCATAGATTCCAGTGCTTTTCCAGGGTCAGATGAATAAAGAGAGTTCTACACTGGGCCTCAACTTAAGCTCTACAAAAGGAAGAAAAAACTAAAACTAAAACTAAAACCAAATAAAGAAATACCAGTGACATTAACAGAAAGCAAAGAGTCACTTGTAAGTAGCAGAAATTTATCTCTCCTTGTTCTAGAGGCTCAGATGTTGTGTTTAGCAAAATCTCAATCTTTCAATTTTACCAAAGAACACTTTGGAGACAGAAGCAGGCATAAAAGCCTGCTAGCTCAAAGAGACAAACACTCAGCTGACCTTCCTCCATAGCCAACATCCCCTCCAAAAGGGCCACCTTCTCAAAAAAACTCTAACTGAATGTACCTCCTTTCTACTTCCTGTGTGACTCTCTACCCTCCTGACTTCTTCTTAGTCTCTATGATTTTTTCCTATGTTTACTCCCTGTAAACTGGTTGCTTGCTCCACCTCTTGACCTATGGTGGACTTTATTTCTGTTTACAATAAACAGAAAGCCCTTTGATTAAAGGTATGTATTAGGGCTGAACCATACCTCAACTAGAAACAAGTTTTCCCAGTAAATAGTACAATCTTGAGATTCACAGTGTGATCAAATATTCTGCAATGCACTGAAGGCCAAAGGTGCTGACATGTGTTGTGGAAAGGGTCCGTTCCTCATAGGTGACATCCTCAGAGCATAAGGCTGTAGCTAGTACAAGGAGTTTCTCTTATAGTGGTCCTTGTCATACTCACGGCCACATGATTCCTGAAGTACCTCCTAACCTCATAAGCTTTCTACATCACTGTGGAAACATGTAGACAAAAGCATGCGGCCAGTGAAATCTATCATGTCAGTGGCTCAAAAAGTCCTCTCAGCAGTTCATGTCAGTGTTCATATGGCTAGTTTTGTGGGTAGAAGACATAAAGCTAGAGAGAATGATATCAATTACTATGTAAAAAGATAAAATCACTTTTATTTTCTTTTCTTATTTGCTCTGGTGAATATGTTAGAAGGAGGGAGCAGGTGCTTTGGGGACAATTCCAGTAGGAGCGTTGAGACCTGTACACTGAGGATTTTGGAAAAGAGCGGGTGTCCTAAGAGGACCAGTAGATAAAGAATGTTTTCTGTGAAATACTGCTCTGGCTTTTCAAGGTGATAACAGCGGGAGAAGTTTTATGCTGGAGATAGGGTGGTTGCTGTAAATTCTAAACAGTACCTCTGGATAATCTATAATTTTTTTTTCGGTTGCCATCATCCTTCAATGAAGTGGTGTGGAGATCTGCGACCTTGTGGATCCTCAAAGCATTGACTTTGCCCCAGTCAATCTGGAGTTACAGGCAGAATCCAGAGGTTCCCAGGACATGCCAACATTCAAAATCGTCCTCTCACGTGTTCAGTGAGAGTTTTCAGGACCATGTGCAACTCAGCATCACATGCCGTACAACCTTGTCTCAGAGCAAAACATTTCATTTGTTCCTTCCAGAAGGCATCTGTATAGGCTTCTCATGTCACTCTCAAGCACTCTAGTAATGCAAACATGAGTTGCCTCACATGGGTTTCTCAAATCAGCAGTGATCTGTTTCCATGATACACAATGAGTTTGTGGAGGAAATTCATGCTAAATCTGTGAAGTTTAGCCATTACAAAGAAAGGGAAAGTTTTATTTATGTATCAGCAGACACAAGCTGGTGGTGACAGAGTTCAGACAGAACAGGTGAAAGGTCTGTGTCCAATCAAGAAGCCACATACCCATGTTTATATAAGCACCCTAGTTAAACTCAACTAGTCACAAAAAGGACACAGAAGTGGGAGGGGACTCTTTGGGAAGGGCATTAGGAGTGGCACAAGAAAGTCAATGAGGGCTCTTCCGGTCAGAAAAGCACCTGAGCAGCTGGGGCGCAGGGTCTGCTGACACTCGCCAACTGCCCACAACACCCTCCACAGGATCTTAAGACTTCTGGTGAGGGGAGCACAGCTTCTGCTCCAATCCAATTGCGCGGGACCTGAGACTGCATTAGTTAGGGAAGCAGAAACCGGCCTGAGTAGGACCACAGGCCTCATCCGGCTGGATCAGCGCCAGGGTAGCGGGAGCGCAGGGTTGCCTGACACCCGCCAGCTACCCACGACCCCCGCCGCAGGATTTTGGGACTGCTGGTGAGTGGAACACAGCTTCTGCTCCAATCCAATTGCGCGGGACCTGAGACTGCATTAGTTAGGGAAGCAGAAACCGGCCTGAGTAGGGCCACAGGCCTCACCCGGCCGGATCAGCGCCAGGGTAGCGGGAGCGCAGGGTTGCCTGACACCCGCCAGCTACCCACGACCCCCGCCGCAGGATTTTGGGACTGCTGGTGAGTGGAACACAGCTTCTGCTCCAGTCCAATCACGCGGGACCTGAGACTGCTCTGGTTGGGGAGAGAGAAATCCGGCCCACACAGGGCCACAAGCCTCTTCCGGTCAGAAAAGCACCTGAGCAGCTGGGGCGCAGGGTCTGCTGACACTCGCCAGCTACCCACAACACCCTCCACAGGATCTTAAGACTTCTGGTGAGGGGAGCACAGCTTCTGCTCCAATCCAATTGCGCGGGACCTGAGACTGCATTAGTTAGGGAAGCAGAAACCAGCCTGAGTAGGGCCACAGGCCTCATCCGGCTGGATCAGCGCCTGGGTAGCGGGAGCGCAGGGTTGCCTGACACCCGCCAGCTACCCACGACCCCCGCCGCAGGATTTTGGGACTGCTGGTGAGTGGAACACAGCTTCTGCTCCAGTCCAATCACGCGGGACCTGAGACTGCTCTGGTTGGGGAGAGAGAAATCCGGCCCACACAGGGCCACAAGCCTCTTCCGGTCAGAAAAGCACCTGAGCAGCTGGGGCGCAGGGTCTGCTGACACTCGCCAACTGCCCACAACACCCGCCACAGGATCTTAAGACTTCTGGTGAGGGGAGCACAGCTTCTGCTCCAATCCAATTGCGCGGGACCTGAGACTGCATTAGTTAGGGAAGCAGAAACCAGCCTGAGTAGGGCCACAGGCCTCACCCGGCAGGATCAGCGCCAGGGTAGCGGGAGCGCAGGGTTGCCTGACACCCGCCAGCTACCCACGACCCCCGCCGCAGGATTTTGGGACTGCTGGTGAGTGGAACACAGCTTCTGCTCCAATCTTTAAATAGTGACAACGATAACAACTAACCCCAGAGATTACCAGATGGCGAAAGGTAAACGTAATAATCTTACTAACAGAAACCAAGACCACTCACCATCATCAGAACCCAGCACCCCCACTTCACCCAGTCCAGGGCACCCCAACACACCGGAAAAGCTAGACACGGATTTAAAAGCATATCTCCTGATGATGATAGAGGACTTCAAGAAGGACGTTAATAACACACTTAAAGAAATGCAGGAGAACACTGCTAAAAAGGAAGAAGACAATAAAGAGGAAGCACAAAAATCCCTTAAAGAATTGCAGGAGAACACTGCTAAAGAGTTACAAATCCTTAAAGAAAAACATGATAACATAATCAAACAGGTAGAAGTCCTTACAGAAAAACCGGAAAACACATCCAAACAGATGATGGAAATGAACAAAACCATACTAGACCTAAAAAGGGAAGTAGACACAATAAAGAAAACCCAAAATGAGGCAACACTGGAGATAGAAACCCTAGGAAAGAAATCTGGAACCATAGATGCAAGCATCAGCAACAGAATACAAGAGATGGAAGAGAGAATCTCAGGTGCAGAAGATTCCATAGAGAACATCGGCACAACAATCAAGGAAAATGTAAAATGCAAAAAGATCCTAACTCAAAACATCCAAGAAATCCAGGACGCAATGAGAAGACCAAACCTACGGATAATAGGAGTGGATGAGAATGAAGATTTTCAACTCAAAGGACCAGCGAACATCTTCAACAAAATTATAGAAGAAAACTTCCCAAATCTAAAGAAAGAGATGCCCATGAACATACAAGAAGCCTACAGAACTCCAAATAGACTGGATCAGAAAAGAAATACCTCCCGACACATAATAATCAGAGCAACAAATGCTCTAAATAAAGATAGAATACTAAAAGCAGTAAGAGAAAAAGGCCAAGTAACATATAAAGGCAAGCCTATCAGAATTACACCAGATTTCTCACCAGAGACTATGAAAGCCAGAAGATCCTGGACAGATGTTATACAGACACTAAAAGAACACAAATTCCAGCCCAGGCTACTATACCCAGCCAAACTCTCAATTAACATAGATGGAGAAACCATAGTATTCCACGACAAAACCAAATTCACACATTATCTCTCCACGAATCCAGCCCTTCAAAGGATAATAACAGAAAAAAACCAATACAAGGACAGGAACCACGCCCTAGAAACAACAAGAAGGTAATCCCTCAACAAACCTAAAAGAAGACAGCCACAAGAACAAAATGCCAACTTTAACATCAAAAATAACAGGAAACACCAATTTCTTTTCCTTAATATCTCTTAATATCAATGGACTCAACTCCCCGATAAAAAGACATAGACTAACAAACTGGCTACACAAACAAGACCCAACATTTTGCTGCTTACAGGAAACTCATCTCAGAGAAAAGGATAGACACTACCTCAGAATGAAAGGCTGGAAAACAATTCTCCAAGCAAATGGCATGAAGAAACAAGCTGGAGTAGCCATTCTAATATCTGATAAGATTGACTTCCAACCCAAAGTCATTAAAAAAGACAGGGAGGGACACTTCATACTCATCAAAGGTAAAATCCTCCAAGAGGAACTATCAATCCTGAATATCTATGCTCCAAATACAAAGGCAGCCACATTCATTAAAGAAACTTTAGTAAATCTCAAAGCACACATTGCACCTCATACAATAATAGTGGGAGACTTCAACACACCACTTTCACCAATGGACAGATCATGGAAACAGAAACTAAACAGGGACACAGTGAAACTAAGAGAAATTATGAATCAAATGGATCTGGCAGATATCTACAGAACATTCTATCCTAAAACAAAAGGATATACCTTCTTCTCAGCACCTCATGGTACCTTCTCCAAAATTGACCACATAATTGGTCACAAAACAGGCCTCAACAGATATAAAAATATTGAAATTGTCCCATGCATCCTATCAGATCACCATGGACTAAGGCTGATCTTCAATAACAAAATAAATAATAGAAAGCCCACCTTCACGTGGAAACTGAACAACACTCTTCTCAATGATACCTTGGTCAAGGAAGGAATAAGGAAAGAAATTAAGGACTTTTTAGAGTTCAATGAAAATGAAGCCACAACATACCCAAACTTATGGGACGCAATGAAAGCATTTTTAAGAGGAAAACTCATAGCTCTGAGTGCCTCCAAAAGGAAACTAGAGAGAGCACACATTAGCAGCTTGACAACACACCTGAAAGCACTAGAACAAAAGGAAGCAAATTCACCCAAGAGGAGTAGACGGCAGGAAATAATCAAACTCAGGGGTGAAATCAACCAAGTGGAAACAAGAAAAACTATTCAAAGAATCAACCAATCAAGGAGCTGGTTCTTTGAGAAAATCAACAAGATAGATAAACCCTTAGCCAGACTCACTAGAGGGCACAGGGAAAGCATCCTAATTAACAAAATCAGAAATGAAAAAGGAGACATAACAACAGATCCTGAAGACATCCAAAACACCATCAGATCCTTCTACCAAAGGCTATACTCAACAAAACTGGAGAACCTGGATGAAATGGACAAGTTCCTAGACAGATACCAGGTACCAAAGTTGAATCAAGATCAGGTTAATGATCTAAACAGCCCTATATCCCCCAAAGAAATAGAAGCAGTCATTAATAGTCTCCCAACTAAAAAAAGCCCAGGACCAGATGGGTTTAGTGCAGAGTTCTATCAGACCTTCAAAGAAGATCTAATCCCAGTTCTTCACAAACTATTCCACAAAATAGAAACAGAAGGTACTCTACCCAACTCATTCTATGAAGCCACAATTACTCTGATACCTAAACCACAAAAAGACCCAACAAAGATAGAAAACTTCAGACCAATATCCCTTATGAATATTGATGCAAAAATCCTCAATAAAGTTCTTGCTAACCGAATCCAAGAACACATCAAAACAATCATCCATCCTGACCAAGTAGGTTTCATCCCAGGGATGCAGGGATGGTTCAATATACGGAAATCCATCAACGTAATCCAGTATATAAACAAACTCAAAGATAAAAACCACATGGTCATCTCCTTAGATGCGGAAAAAGCATTTGACAAGATCCAACACCCATTCATGATAAAAGTCTTGGAAAGATCAGGAATTCAAGGCCCATACCTAAACATGATAAAAGCAATCTACAGCAAACCAGTAGCCAACATCAAAGTAAATGGTGAGAAGCTTGAAGCAATCCCTCTAAAATCAGGGACTAGACAAGGCTGTCCACTTTCTCCATACCTATTCAACATTGTACTTGAAGTCCTAGCCAGAGCAATTCGACAACAAAAAGAGATCAAAGGGATACAAATTGGAAAAGAGGAAGTCAAAATATCACTTTTTGCAGATGATATGATAGTATATATAAGTGACCCTAAAAATTCCACCAGAGAACTCCTAAGCCTGATAAACAGCTTCGGTGAAGTAGCTGGATATAAAATTAACTCAAACAAATCAATGGCCTTTCTCTACACAAAGAATAAACAGGCTGAGAAAGAAATTAGGGAAACAACACCCTTCTCAATAGTCACAAATAATATAAAATATCTTGGCGTGACTCTAACTAAGGAAGTGAAAGATCTGTATAATAAAAACTTCAAGTCTCTGAAGAAAGAAATTATAGAAGATCTCAGAAGATGGAAAGATCTCCCATGCTCATGGATTGGCAGGATCAACATTGTAAAAATGGCTATCTTGCCAAAAGCAATCTACAGATTCAATGCAATCCCCATCAAAATTCCAAATCAATTCTTCAATGAATTAGAAAGTGCAATCTGCAAATTCATCTGGAATAACAAAAAACCTAGGATAGCAAAAACTCTTCTCAAGGATAAAAGAACCTCTGGTGGAATCACCATGCCGGACCTAAAGCTCTACTACAGAGCAATTGTGATAAAAACTGCATGGTACTGGTATAGTGACAGACAAATAGACCAATGGAATAGAATTGAAGACCCAGAAATGAACCCACACACCTATGGTCACTTGATCTTCGACAAGGGAGCTAAAAACATCCAGTGGAAGAAAGACAGCATTTTCAACAAATGGTGCTGGCACAACTGGTTGTTAACATGTAGAAGAATGCGAATAGATCCATTCCTATCTCCTTGTACTAAGGTCAAGTCTAAGTGGATCAAGGAACTTCACATAAAACCAGAGACACTGAAACTTATAGAGGAGAAAGTGGGGAAAAGCCTTGAAGATATGGGCACAGGGGAAAAATTCCTGAATAGAACAGTAATGGCTTGTGCTGTAAGATCGAGAATTGACAAGTGGGACCTCATGAAACTACAAAGCTTCTGCAAGGCTAAAGACACCATCAATAAGACAAAAAAACCACCAACAGATTGGGAAAGGATCTTCACCTATCCTAAATCAGATAAGGGACTAATATCCAATATATATAAAGAACTCAAGAAGGTGGACTCCAGAAAGTCAAATAACCCCATTAAAAAATGGGGCTCAGAACTGAACAAAGAATTCTCACCTGAGGAATACCGAATGGCAGAGAAGCACCTGAAAAAATGTTCAACATCCTTAATCATCAGGGAAATGCAAATCAAAACAACCCTGAGATTCCACCTCACACCAGTCAGAATGGCTAAGATCAAAAATTCAGGTGACAGCAGATGCTGGCGAGGATGTGGAGAAAGAGGAACACTCCTCCATTGTTGGTGGGATTGCAAGCTTGTACAACCACTCTGGAAATCAGTCTGGCGGTTCCTCAGAAAATTGGACATAGTACTACCGGAGGATCCAGCAATACCTCTCCTGGGCATATATCCAGAAGATGTCCCAACCGGTAAAAAGGACACATGCTCCACTATGTTCATAGCAGCCCTATTTATAATAGCCAGAAGCTGGAAAGAACCCAGATGTCCCTCAACAGAGGAATGGATACAGAAATTATGGTACATTTACACAATGGAGTACTACTCAGCTATTAAAAAGAATGAATTTATGAAATTCCTAGCCAAATGGATGGACCTGGAGGGCATCATCCTGAGTGAAGTAACACAATCACAAAAGAACTCACACAATATGTATTCATTGATAAGTGGATATTAGCCCAAAACTTAGGATACCCAAGATATAAGATACAATTTGCTAAACGCATGAAACTCAAGAAGAATGAAGACCAAAGTGTGGACACTGTGCACCTTCTTAGAATTGGGAACAAAACACCCAGGGAAGGAGCTACAGAGACAAAGTTCGTAGCTGTGATGAAAGGATGGACCATTTAGAGACTGCTGTATCCAGGGATCCGTCCCATAATCAGCTTCTAAACGCTGACACCATTGCATACACTAGCAAGATCTTGCTGAAAGGACCCAAATATAGCTGTCTCTTGTGAGACGATGCCGGGGCCTAGCAAACACAGGAGTGGATGTTCACAGTCAGCTATTGGATGTATCACAGGGCTCCCAATGGAGAAGCTAGAGAAAGTACCCAAGGAGCTAAAGGGACCTGCAACCCTATTGTTGGAACAACATGATGTACTAACCGGAACCCTGGAGCTCTTGTCTCTAGCTGCATATGTATCGAAAGATGGCCTAGTCGGCCATCAATGGAAAGAGAGGCCCATTGGACTTGCAAACTTTATATGCCCCAATATAGGGGAATGCCAGGGCCAAAAGAATGGGAATGGGTGGGTAGGGAAGTGGGGGGCGCTATGGGGGACTTTTGGGATAGTATTGGAAATGTAATTGAGGAAATTATGTAATAAAAATATTAAAAAAAAAAAAAAAAAAAGAAAGTCAATGAGGACGAATGACATATATACATTGTCACAAAGAAAGGGCCCTGCGTCAAACAACCAAGAGAGAATATATGAAAATGTACATATTACATGAAAAAGCATTCAACTAGTCACAAATCCAGTGCAAACAGCCCAAGATGTCTCTGTGTGAAGCATGTTACCTCCTAGCTGGGATATGTATGCTGGACATCTCTTTAGTACTGAATGTCCTGCTAAGGATGCTGACAGAAGGCTCAGATGGCAGCAGGTTATACCAACTCAATTTTTGTGAAACAAAGCCAACAAGAGGAAGTAAATCACGTTTAGAGAATCTTAATCCAGAGATGCACATAAACATGACTGAAGACCAATGCATGGCTGAAGGAGAGACATACATAAACATGACTCATCATCTGAAGGCCAATGTACAGCTGAAGGAGGGGTGCACATGAGCAACTGAGATTCTGGGTCACAAACAACCAGGCCACAGAGATGGATTAGATTAATTTAAATGGATGTAGGTTTAAAAAATAATTAATTTTGGGCCTAAGGGATGGAAAAAGATGTGTGCCTCAGTCTAATGACCTGAGTTCAATCTTGCATGTAGGAAGAAGAGAACTGACTTCCACAATTGCCCTCTCATCTCCACATGGCTTAGTGATTTAGTGATGTACCACCTCCACACACTCCACACACTCCACACACACACTCACACACACACACTCCTTGTTTCCTGTGCTTTCTTGGTTCACATTTAGAAGAATAAATTGTGCCTTTATTTCTGTAGTCCAGATCATAAATACAGAAACAATGACATAACAAGCCAAGATTCTTCTTAAAATCTATAGTGATTTATCTAATCAAAAAATCATTAATGGATCAAGTGAATCTTTAGGAAATTACTTGTGGGGGTTTAAATTAGGTACATAGATAGGATGGGTACATGCACTGTAAAATCCCCAGAGAATGAATAATAATATTCTAAAATAAGTAAAAACCAAAAATCAAAAAAGAATAAAATTCTAACAGAGAAGAACACACATACAGAATGCTAAATTGTCTTATTTTTAATTTCTACCTTCTTGTGGCACCAGGAAAGCACTTAGAACACTGAGTTTACCATGAGCCACACACACACTCTGAATGCCTGAGACTCCTCCCACCTATGGCCTCTATCACTGAGATTGTGCATGAGCTGGCTATGAAACTTAATTTCTAAAGACCAGCATCAAGCAGGGGTGGGAAGGGATTCGGGGAAGCATCTCTTGACTAACTTCCTGTCCCTCTGCTGACTGCTCTCTCCTTGAAATGTCTTCAGGGAGAGGATCATCTTTTAAACTACCTGTATTTTCTGTAGGTCCAGAATGATTCTTTCCACAGTACTTGGTAGAAACTGGAGGCCTCGAAAGCTGATCGTGCAGTGATCTTGAATATTTAGCAAGGCTCACGTGTTTTCACCTCCACAAGCCACAATGCAGAAGGATGTCACCTGTGTTTCTGATGCATCCTGGGAAAAAGCGCAGCCAGAGAACGTTTTTTGTATTAGTACCACTTCCAGATGTTTCTTCTCTGTAGCGCATACTGGGAGCTGATCGCTATCTCTGAAGTTCACAGTGCCCGCACCACCATCACTGAAATCTAGCTGGGAAATGTCCAGTCAAATGGCTAGGACACTAGGTCATTTCCCATTTGCTCAAACACTAAAGCTTAGTTAGTATACACTCAATGTGCTGCTGAGTACCTGAGGAGCAGACAGACATAGGCTCAGATGAGTCGGGAAAGGGGCCACTGCAGAGGACGAGAGTGCATGATTTTTACATGATGGCAGCGTTTTTATTACATATGCATACCTATGACCAACATTGAGACATTTAATACATTTGACTTTGTAAAAGAAATTATCCATAGTTGAATGAATCTCTGTATAATACTATCTAATATCTTCCATATCAAACATTGGCATTTTATGCCTATATGTAAGTACATATATTATATACAAATATCTCACACTTTAGCAGACTTATGCCTAAATCTAATCACTCTGAATATTTAATATTGCATATATGTGTTTTATATATGTGTGCTTGTTTGTATATGTGCATATGTTTGTGTGTATTCTTTTGTACATCTCTCTCTGTCTCTCTGTCTCTGTCTCTGTCTCTGACTCTCTGTCTCTGTCTCTGTCTCTCTCTCTCTCTGTGTGTGTGTGTGTGTGTGTGTGTGTGTGTGTGTGTGTGTGTGTGTGTGTGTGTGAGATGGCCAGTGGTTGATGTCATGTGCCCTTCTCCTTCCCTCTCCATCTTATATGTGACTCAGAGCCTCTCAGAGAAACTGCAGTTCACAATTCAGCTGCATTGCTTCATTGGCCAGTAAACCCAGGAGAGCCCCTTCTCTCCTCCTCAGCACTGCTGTTAGAGAGGAGCATCCTCACTGTGCCTGACATTCCAAATGGGTGTGGAGGCTCAAACGCTAGTCCTACTTGTGCTGAAAGCTCTTTAGAGGTTGAGAAAGCTTCTTCAAGACCCCCCACATGATATTTTAAAGGTTATAATTTTATTATGTAGCAACTCTCTTGTTCATCAGATAAGCACAAACAAGTCTCTATCCTTCTAGAATGTTAAGTTCCATTTCAGTTAAACTAAAATGAATACTCTGTTTAGAACTATTGTTGTTTTTGTTTTCCTAAGAAGAGCTAAGTAAAGAACTTGATGGTAATGTATTTAAAATGCTAATTAAATGGTATCATTTATATGCATTCACATGGTATGTACTCAGCAAACGTTCTCTTACTCAGTCATGTGAACCAATGCCTTATGTTTACAATGAATCAGCTTGATTTTCTTGTGTTGGAGCTTTGGCTCTATAAATAATATTCAAAGGTAATGTAAAAAATGGGTAACTACTTATAAAATTGTAGTGTTTAGCTATTGGACTTTAAAGTAATATTGAATAACACAAACCAAATGGAATAATTCAAATGACCCTTCAGGAAAGGTCAGTTTTTTCATCTGTCAAAGTGACTAATTCCCTATTACTTAGATTTGGCTGTTGTCATCAAAGTATTGCAAGTTTTAAAAGTCAAGCATAGACTGCCACATGCTAGCTGCATACGTTATTAAAGTGATGACACCATGGTAAGATTGAAAATATCATTGTCTAAGTTGTGAAGTCATTGGCAGAGTGATGACATCATTTTCAAAGTGGTGATATCATTACCAGAGCGATGACATCACTTCCAGAATGATGATGCTTGAGGACACTTCTGAAGTTGGACCCCAGTTTCACACATGTGCTTTATACCAGTCAGTTAGAACAGAAACACTGATGCTAGGTTCCTTTCTGACCTCTCAGCCTGTACTGGTTCATTTATTCCAATTGTGTCCATAGAATACCCACCCAGTTTCTGCCTCTCTATCTCAGTGAAGTCTCTGAGGCACCGCTGTCTTTCCAAGCCTAATGCATCAGGAAGCTCCCAGTGTGTTTCCCCATCACCCTTATAAAGCCACCATGTGCATCTTGCATGGCAGGCAGGTGAACAGTGGTGTGATCTGCTGCTTCGGGGAGCTCTTCCTATCACCAGCACAGTCTTTACTAAACCACCTCTGCTCCCCAGAACCCGGATTCCAAACATGCCCAGTCCCATTGTTCTCAGTATGAAATGGAAGCAGCATGGACCTCTGTGACATCACATCAACCCTCCTTTTCATCCCCACACTGTTCCATGAAGTGCAGAAGTCAGCAGGCAGGCCCAATGGGTCTGCTATTAACCATCTTCAAAGCAGAGCCAACATCATGGCCATGATGCTACTTATTCCCAGTACAAATATAGTTGGTATTGAAACTTTATTATTAAATATTATACTCACATTGAAGCACTTACTATCAATATAAATCTAACCAAAGGACCAAAAGCTTATCAGAGGTCTGAGTTTCTACAGAGCTCTCCAGGAGACAAGATCACAAAACTGAAGAATGGCTATCAGCAAACCTCTCTGTTAGCATGTCATGGAGATGCAATACTCAAGAATGTTTCAACAAATCTTATAGATACTGAGTCTCACCACAATGTTTTTGTCTTTTCAGTCCCGCCGAAAATATACGACATCTCAAATGACATGACCATCAATGAAGGAACCAATGTCACCCTTACTTGTTTGGCCACTGGGAAGCCAGAGCCTGCCATTTCCTGGAGGCATATCTCCCCATCAGGTGAGTGTTTACCCTACATCATTGCTGGGTAAGAAACTGAGTGAACCCCTTCAATTTCCTCCTCTTTCATGAGGATATGCCTAAAGACAGCATGGCTCAAGAAAACTGAAGGAATGAACAACCCAAGCCATCAGTAAGAAGGTCTCTTGATTCCTACACAAGATTATTTTCGTTTTAATATTTTGGGCAATCACAAATCAATAAAAAAAAAGGCTCAGGTAGAATTATTAATAAAGGTAATAAACTGTTCATTTAAATGTGTGAGGGACTTATTCAACCACATTCATATGTTGAGAGCCAGCATGCACTGCTGAGGTAATCAGGAGAGAATAGAATTTTACAAATTGTATATTGCTAAGTGTGATTTAAAGCTGCTGTGCAGACTCAAAGACTTGGGTGTTAGAATTAAACTTCCCTGACAAGGTATCTGATCACATAACTGCTGACCTGAGATCTGTGGTATGTTCCTAGGTACTCATGGCTTCTATTATGTTGTATGCATCTTCCAGAAGACTTGAAGTCCATTTTAGCAAATTAGTGACAATCATCATGCAAACAGGCCAGTGTCTGCATTCATAATACCAAAGCTTATGTTAAGTTTATGATTCTGGACTGACAGTAGGAACTCTGGGCATGCAGACTCCTGGCCTGACCTTAGATTTCATGAAAGACCCTGTGTCAAGGGAGTAAGACAGTGCTTGAGCAGGACTCAAAGTCCACCTTTGGGGTTAGTGTGCACTGTGGTGTATGCACCTGCATAGGCACCTGTGATCTGGACTCAGGGTGCACACTGGTGCACACACACTTGTGCTCTGGGCTTAGGGTGCACAGGGATGCATGTACCTGCTCGGGCACCTGTGCATACAGCCCCACCCCCGAAAATACATTAAAATAAAGAAATACAAGTTCTCACTCTGTACCTTTAAGCATTTCTTTAAAGTGAAGGCATTATTTCACTGTGCAGGATCCTACCACTTTTTCAGATTAATACAATTTTATTTAAGTTGTTTTTCATTTACTTTTGGGAGAAAAACTCCAACAAAGCTGGTTCGAACAATAAAACTGCTGTTAATAAAATCAGAAAGGAACATTCTATGTAGGTGTAGAAAGAGCACACTTGTAGCATCTTCCTCATCTGCTAATGCTTTATTTAATATCGCTCTTCCTTAAGTGTCTTCCAGTTGCCTCATTTGTGCAGTGGGTCTAATGAGACTCACCCACACTGTATGCTAAGTATTGCTATTAATGGGAGAAAAATATCAATATACCAGCATTACACACTTATGCAGTTTGCATTATGTTCCTGTAGAACAGTTCTAAAGTTTAGTGTATTGTTGACTGCCAACACCTCACTCTCTAGAGCCTTAACAAAAATCACAGAACTGTTACGTGAATGTCAAACTCATGGCAGGCTCTCTACAGACTAGAAGTGACACAGACTGAGATCAGGCATTGGATATACAGGTTGCTATGCTGAAATACTTATTTTGGGGTTCATCCAGTCCTTGAGTGACTCTCTGCTATCTTCAAGTGTTTCCTACTTTCCAAAATTGGGTAACTGTGTTCTCTAGTTATATTTTTATATTGGTAGAGTCATGGGTGTGTATCAGGTATGTGATAGCTCAAATCATATACACTCTCAAGCAGTTAGAACTAGCTAACTAACAAATCACTGCCACTGTTTTCATCACGAGAACCCCAGCATCCATTCTCTCTGCATTTTCTAAGAGCAAGATGGAACAATGCCAGTATGCTGTGCACTGTGCAGTAGATGTCTTGTATTCACTCCTTCTATCTCAGGGTAGCCAGAATTATTTTTCTAGCTAAGCATCCTAAGGGTGATAGAACCTGAATGAGATAATAGACGCAAATGTGCCTTGAGAATTATAAGGTGATATTCAAATGTACGAATGATTCTTAATCATCTCTCCAAGGATTAAATCTGATGGCACTGTGACTTTTGTAAGAATGAAGCACATAATTTCTATCTACATATAATTTTAGATTAATATTTCAGACTTAACACTCCCATTTCACTGTACTTGCTTGCCTGCACATTTGCCTTTTTTTATATGCTGAGATATATTTTAGTTTAATTAAATAACAAGAATGCCAGTTACTGAAGTTATTAGAATAAAGATAACAGATAGCATCACAAGCTGAAGGAAGACAGATTGAGTTTATAAATTAAACTGCTGCACAGATTCATTTTTCCGTCCTGCTGTAACAAGAAAATGAGTAAAATTAGCATAAACATTAATAATTATCTATGAATAGCTGGACTCTGGGAATATTTTCATAATTTTCAAATTATAATGTGTTAAGGCTCTACATTCAAATACTGCTTCATAAACCATGTCTGATAATTCTGTTAACTTATATATTTATACTTGAAAGCAAAATTGTGAATTTCACTTACCAGTTTCCTTTTTTACCTGAGAAACATCAGTGTCATGTGTTATCTGATGCTCCCCTTTGCTGTATAATAGAAGAATATATATCTGAAAATAGTTGTCATTACCTGAAGAGATTTAGTGCTCTCAATAGAAGCTGTGCCTAGGTTCTGTTAACATGTAATTGTATTTGCTTTCTTGACTAGTTTTTTGTGCCTTGTCTATGATCACTTGAGTAGCTCCAAGCAAGTCACAAAATGGTAGATTACCCTAGATCTTCCTTAATTTACAGACATGTAAATCCCTGACATGGTCATATCCCAAGCATCACTGGAAGGAGAGGAAGTTCTTACTTCATGCTATCCCCATTTGCTGTGTGCTTCACAGAGATTGCAGATCAATGACTTCCTTAACTCTCTCAAACCATGGTTTCTTTCTCTGAAAGCTGCTTAGCCTATGTCCTAATTTTCTTTCGTTTACTGTGATAAGTGCCTTGACCAAAAGCAACTTGGAGAGGAAAGGGTTTGTTTGGATCACAATTCAAGCTGAGGGAAATCAGGTCATAAACTCAAGTCAGGAACTTGGAGGCAGGAACTGAAGCAGAGAACATGGAGAGCACTACTTGCTGGATTGCTCCCCATCTTAGCCTATTCTCTTATATACGCCAAGAGCACCTGCTCAGGGGTATACCACTGACAGGGGGTTGGTCCTTTCCATTAGCAGTCACCATTATTGACAATGCCCCATACACATGCCTACAGACCAATCTGAGGGGGCAATTGTCCTAAACTAGCATTTCTTTTTAATACATGAATTAACTTGTGACAAGTTAACAAAATGCTAATTTACAACCTCTGAGGGTGTTACATCATGTTCTACCTATCATAGGAAGAGCACACCATACATGCAGGTACACTTAATGAAGCCGGCATCATAGTTCAGCAGAATAGTGTCCCTGGACCTGTCCCATGCGAATGTACACCACATATCTTAAGCTTAGAGAAAGATCCACATTCATGCATAATTTCCATGAGCCTGTATCATTTCTGCAGCATAGCATACTAAAACCTCCCATACTGAACTCTCATGAAGTCAAGGCATGTGTATTATTCATAAAATAATCTAAGAATATTTCTTGGTTTTCTTATATCTTGATATTTCGCTGTGTGTTTATAAATAATTTACAAACTCTCAAGGGTCTTTATTTCAAGCCTTATGTGTTAGTGCATGCCTATATTTCCAGCAATTGGCAGGCTGAAGCAGGAGGATGTCGATGAGATCAAAGCTAGTCTGGTCTACATAGTGAGTTTCAAGGCTATTCAGCACCAAGAAATTTAACATTGAACCTTGCATCTATAGCTGAACCCAGGCTGTATTTTGCCCCTGGTACAGCACTGTATTCTGGAACAAATGTTTTCCTCAAACACAGAAGGAGTCAGGACCACATACTGTTTTTAGCTCCAGGTTGATGTTAGTACCCTACACTTTAGAGACAGATTCTTTGGGCTTTGTTGAGCTCTGACAATTTCAACAATGTTCCCTTTTTTTAAAATTGGAATGTTTGTACTTCAGAATTATATCCTGTTTCTTCCTGGCTATGGGATAGCTTCAGCCACCAGAAATTAATGATTGTGCCATTTTTCAAGGGTCCCTTTCAGAGGCACATGACATTCATCTTCTCCCTCACTGGAGGCTTTAATTTTAATTTCCTAATCAGACCGTGAATTGATTTCTATACGCTATGGTTTCTTACTTCCTTCCCTCGCCCTAGACTTCCAATACGCAGCAAGGAGAGAGTTTATAACAGAATAGGCCATTGCTCTCTTTTGTCAATCTTCCTTGACGCCATCATTGTGAATCCTTTTCATCCATATTCTCCTGTCCTGGTAGAACTGATACCTAATTTGTAGCCCCAGTAACCCTCATTCCTATACCTATTAGTCCCTAAAGTATGCTGTAAGCATGAAAGTTATGTTACCCAATTTCTTAAAATATTTTTGTTGCTGGACTAGTAACTTTTTGAAAAATGTTCATGTTTGTGTATAATTAATTACTGTTCAATCATTTAGATGTTCAAATTGTTTTTAACTTAGCCATTAAGAGGTGTGTCTGTCAGTCTATGACTTTATAAGACTTGGTCCCCTAATACTGAGCACATCGGTGTGACATGGCGTCACAAATAGCTTGGCTGTTGTCACATATGTCCTGGCCAAACTCTGGATCCAACCACTTACCTCCAACTGACAGGATACATATGGGGCACCATTGATCTGCTATGGTAAAGTAATCAGAGGATAGGTTGTCCAGATGACTTTCTCTGAAGTTCTAGTACAGCACGGGATTGTAAATTACTTTAAGACAATGGATAAAAATAGCCCTGGGTAAAGGAAGGACTTAAGTGAGATTGGAAGTCAAGGAGATTAAGAGAGAAAAAGGAGGGGGAGGCAACCCAAACCAAGAGGAAGGAGGAAAGAGAGAAGGAAGAATTGAAGGAGGAAGAAAGGAAGAACAGGATAAAGAGGGAGAGAGAGAGAGAGAGAGAGAGAGAGAGAGAGAGAGAGAGAGAGAGAGAGAGAGAAGAAGAAGAAGAAGAAGAAGAAGAAGAAGAAGAAGAAGAAGAAGAAGAAGAAGAAGAAGAAGAAGAAGAAGAAGAAGAAGAAGAAGAAGAAGGGGTGAAAGAGAGAGATGGGGTGGGATTAGGGAAGAAAAAAAAGAAAAAGAAACCAGAAAAGCATTTTATTCATTTTATAGAACAGCCCTAAAGAGGATCTAGGTGTGTGTGTGTGTGTGTGTGTGTGTGTGTGTGTGTGTGTGTGTAAATCATTTGTAGAATTACCAGAAAAACTGTTATGTGAAGTCAAAGAAAATATGAGAAAGCCATTACTAACCCTGTAGACACTTTGATGATGACTTATGCGGAACGTGACTACTTCTAGTCTTTGGCTAAGTCCTTAACTCCTGGAGAGTTTTCAAGGGGGAGGTTTCTGTATGTTTTCTAGTAATTCCGGCATCTTGCCATGCACATGCCACACAGAGCTTAAGATTGTGCACTGTGGTTTCTCTAACACTGGTCTTGGGAACCAGCATTTCCACTGAACACTAATGAGTTTCTTCATGCCTCAAATATAAACTGTTGATGATGCTTGTACCTGATTCACAGTAGTCGATGAAATAGTCCAGAGCACCAGAGAGAGGTCATGACCCAAGGAAACATTGGTAATGCTTGCACCTAATTCACACATGCCAATGAAATAGTTCAGAGCAGCAAAAAGATGTCATGACTGAAGGAAGCTAATGTACTACTGAAATGTGTCTGTGGTTTGGACCCCACAGAACTTCCCTTCAGCTCCGTAGAATTGAGAAGCCAATTGGTGACACTTGGGCATAATTCATATAGCTTCATCCAAATGAGACTGCAAACTCAAAAATTACTTTGAGTTCTGGGAGAAGGGTCAGTGAATGAAATGCTTGATGAACAAGCATAAGGATGCAGGTTGGAATCTCCTAAACTCACATAAAACCGTATGTAGTGGTGCAGAATTGTAATCCACGCAGCTGTAATCTTGATGCTGGGAAGGAGTGTGCTACCAGTGTGCTCAGTAGCCTGTTCAGCTGAATCATGACATCTAGGTTTGGTTGTAACCGCATATTACAGAATATTTGCACTTTTGTAATTTCTTTCATATAAAAATAGATCTATGAAAATTGTGTCTATTTTTCTCTCATTTTATTTTTCAATATGTCCATGGTATTTTGAATGAGTCTCTAGCAGACAGCATATAGTTGACCTAGTTGGGTGTCTATTGCTGTGATGAAATATCATGACCAAAGCATCTTGGGGAGGAAATTTTTATTTAGTTTATGCTTCCACATCACTGTTCGTCATTCAAGAAAAGTCAAGATAGGAACTCATACAGACTAGGCTCTCATAGCAGGGCCAAATGCACAGATATAGGGTGCTGGTGCTTACTGGCTTGCTCCCCATGCTTTCCTGTAGAATCCAGGACTACCAGCCCCTCCACAATGGGCTGGTTCCTCCCTGTTTAGTCACTAATTTAGGGAATATCATATAACTGTCATTTTCTCAATTGAGATTCTCTCCTTTCAATTAACTGTAGCGTGTGTCAAGTTGACATAAAGTAGCCATCACAATAGTTAAACCAGTATGAGTTATCTTTGAGACCACTCTGCCAGTTATTGAATTTTGATTGGTGAATTTAGACAACTCACATTTAGATAAATTATTGCCTTGTTACAGCTTATATTTGAGTTTGGTTGTTTTCAGTTTCTTAGCTCTTTTTTCCTCTCTGTTTTATTTTCTCTTCCTTTCTTAGATTTGTACCTAATGGCTATGTCTCTTGTATGTCTTTTTGGTACTACCTCTATAAACTGGTTTATAAATGTAAAACACATGCACTGTGGCCGGCCAGTCAATGGTAGATGCCACATTGCCCTTAGGTTGCCATACTTGAAATATGCTTCCTTCAGATATTTCCTCTACATCCATGAAAACCTGCTCTCTCATGAAACGATGCTAAACCTTCACTTTTACTCCATATTAAACTTTGGAAGCTCAAGAGAAGGGAAGCATTTTGTGTTTACTTAACATTTTAGTGATAACATTTTTCATCTTTCCCGATGTTTAATGTTCTTTATTGATAGGTCCAAATGGAAGATTGCTTACAGCCATTTCTTTCTGAAGGGTCAGTTGGGGACGAATTCATTTACTCTTATTTGTCTGAGAATATTTTGATGTTGCTCTTCATTCCTCAGTGTAGTTTCAGTTAGGAAAGAACACTGTGTTTCATGAACAAAGTCCAATCATTATTTACTGTTCAGAGAGACCTGAAGAAGAACCTTAGGGAAATGTCTGGGAATCCTTTGTAGTGATATGCAGGACTTTTAAAAATTGAACAGCTATGTTATCATTAGTGTTTTCTATCAATGTAGATATTGGCTTGAAAACAGGGCAAGTTAAATTTTAAAATGAAGAAAAAAAGCTATCAGGTGAAACTATGGTGAGTTTTGTAAGCTGGGAGGCTGAAGGACTCTTGAGAGCAGTTTCTGGATAAAGCATTATTGAAGTCCAGTGTGTGTGAGGTGGTGGATCTCTTATCCCTTCCTCTTGTTAAGATATAGCTTCTTCCCTTCCTGATGGCTGTGACTGCTTTGTGTCTGCTGAGGTGGAGTAGAACACTGGGGAATCCTGAGCACTTTACTTCCTGAGACTTTAAGAAAAGATTGTTGTGCTGAGAGATGGGTGGCTCAGCAATGAGGAACTGTTCTGTCCTGGAGAAGGTTCTGAGTTTTGTTCCCAAAAATAAGTCAGGCAGATCACAAGTACCAGGTGATCCAGCACCTCTGGCCTCTGTGGATACTGCAGCCAACACCCTCACAAAGAAATACAAATCTACCCAAAAGTAAAAAAATAAATTAATTTAATCTTTAAAAAGAACAAAAAAAGAAAAGGTTTGTTGACTCCAACCCCAGAGGACACTTGCACACTAAATATCATTTCCAGTTTATCCCACATCAGCTTCCAAATGTGTACAATATAAAACCCAAACCAGAAAGTGTTAATTAGTAGCCATCAGGAAAAAAGGAAGACTCTTAGAAAATGAAAGTTATCTCTTAAAAAAAACAGAGACACTGTGGAAACCTATCATTTAAAATAATTGTGAAATTATTTCCAGTCCCCACAGCTACAAGCTAGAAGTGTTAGTTCCCACTAGTGTTTCTTGAGTCCTGCACATGCACCATGCACAGCCGTTCTGCTCTTTATGGAGATCGGTGCTTCTGGAAAGCTGCAGCCTGTCGTCCAAACACCATTTCAGGTTTGCAATCCTGATGCTGCACTTTGCTCTTTGATGTTTGAAAAGGAAAAAAAAAATCAGTAAAGCTAACAATTTATGCTGACGATAATTCAACAACACTAGATCTTCAGATTGCAGGCTGTGGCTCCAGCTCCATTGTGGAGTAGCCCTGGATGTGCAGCTTCTGTGGATTTCCATAATGGCTTTGCATAATGGATAATTATATAAAGAATGAATCTGCATAATGATGCCAAGTTAAACTTTTACCATAAGATTGCACACCAATAATTCATAGATGCAGTTAGAATTACCTCTTTGTTCTGAGACTTTCTTTATACTTTTAACTTCCTCTGTGTGCAAAGTCTCTACTACCTCACTCTGGCTATTTGTAGTTGTTTGTGTTCAGAACTGTTAATATCTGCTATTTGAATATAGAAAGCAGGAAAATTTTAGCATTTTAACACATATATAAGACCAAACAATAGGCCTGATGATACAATGAACTGATATAAAAATAATCCCCCATTCTCAGAGAAAAGTGCTTATCAACATGAAATAAGAGAACAAACCAATCGAGCATCTTACAAAGATTCGTTTCTGTTCTTTCATTTTCTCTCCTTTTTTTTCTTTTCTTCTCTTCTTGTGGAACTTGATTTTCTGAACATCTGATAGAGGTAGGGTAATAAAAAGTAAGAGACATCAGACGCAATGTCTCTCCTTTATGTCCTGGGTTGAAAAACAAGATTATGGAAAATTTGCAATAGAGAATTAAGTATTTTCTAGTCTTCTCACCAATAGTCTAATGTTGTGTTACATGCATTAGTAACTGTGTGTACAGGCCATAGGTAGGTACTTGTCTAAATGAGAATTAACTTGGTTAAATTTTACTATTTTTGCCAACCTGATACAGCCTAGACTCATTTGGTGACAGAGTCTCAATAAATGAGTGTCTATATTGGGTTGGCCGATGGGTGGTTGTGTTACTTGGTGTAGGAAGATCAAGCCTACTGTGGGCAACACCATTCCCTAGGGAGGGAGTCCTGAAAGGTATAAAACTGGAGAGGTCAAAAAAATAAAGCCGAACACAAGCAAGCAACCTTGCATGCATTTATTTCACTCTGCTATCGACTGAAGATGGGATATGACCAGCTGTCTGAAGTCTCAGCCTTGATTTTCCCACCATGATGGATTGCAACCTGGAATTGTAAGCTGCAATTAATCCCCTCATTCTCTAAGTTGCTCCTTGTTGGTATCTTTTTACCACTGCAACATTGATAAAATAGAGACACCTAAGAATCTCTGATATTAACTTTTATTGTTAACACTTCTCTTATATTTCATTTTCCCTTAGAGCTGCTTGAAGAGCAATAAAGACAATGATCTCTTGTGCTCTTCTGTGATAAAGTAGATCAGTGCGAAGTGGCAGTTTCATTTAGAAGCTAGTGAGGTAGTAGCCAGGATTTTTGTCTTTCTAAGTAGAAATTGGAATATTTACTGGACAAGGCCCAGAGTCATTTCCTGAAATCAAAGTTTAAATTAATCATTCAGAGTCCAACAGCCTGCAAACAATGAGAAAGAAAGACCAGAAATGATGGGCTGGAAGAGTGGCACTGAGGTTGGTTTGTTTGGGCTTTGGTTTTGTTTTAATTTTTATTGACAATATTTTACCATCTATATTCTGTATTGTAGAAGAGTGGGGGAAAGTCTATAAATTAATCCCAGAGCATCCTAGACACAGCCAGTATGGACAAAATGGTACAGACACCACAAGCAGAAGTCGATGCAAGGGCATAGCACAAATCTGTGCATCACCATCTGTAAACTATAGGACACTAGTTCAGTATGCAGCAGAATTTCAGCTTGTTAAAACATCCAGGGATATTACAGAGAGCATTATCTGCCATAAAAACAGCTTTCCCCACCTTCTTTGCAATTGTTACAAAGTGATTTTTTTTCTCAAAAGGATCAAAATTAGTGAAACATCTCCCAACAAGATGAAATGTTCTGTGAAGTAGGGAAGAGACTAATTTGACCAGGCCAGCCAAGGAAGTTGAAGCACAGCACTGACTGCACAGAACTTTTTAAATGTAAATCCTGCTTGAGATATGATGACTTAAAATTCTAGATTTCTTATACCTGATGTGTATGTGTGTGTAGATATATGGATGTATGTGTAAAAATATGTAAGTGTGGGTTAGGTATGTAGAGATGAGTGTAAGGGTGAGTATAGAGAATAGGGCAGATGGAGATGGTTTAGGTTATTGTGTGGGTACGTGTGTGAGTTGAATGGGGATGGTAAGGGGTAGCCGTGTGTGTGTGTGTGTGTGTGTGTGTGTGTAACTGAAGCTGTGTTTCATCACAAGCCTCAGGAGTTTGTAGAGCAGACTCCTTCATAAATTTACCAATCAGTAACAAGTCACATTAAAGTCTTGAAAACTGGTCTTGGTGATGCACAGGACCATAGGATCTTTCAAAAAGATTCTCTTTTCTAGAGTTTCTACCCTTGCTCTCATCTTTAAGCATTTCTTCCTGCAGCAAGCTTGAGTGCTGTCTGGTGTCAGGGCTTATCTCTGGACTGGATTGAAGCTTTGAAGATGGATCCTTCCCAGACAGCACCATAGCATTGTCATCTGGATGATGTATTACTGCAATGCATCGCCAGAGCTCTCAGATGAGAAGTTGTCTGGGAGGATTGGCCTAAGAAGAAAATTCAATTCAATCCCAAGGCAAAAAAAAAAAAAAAAAGAAAATACTGGGGAAGGAAAATCCATCCGGCCACAGCCTCTGCGAGGAAGCATCTCATAGAATCCTTTTCTGTTTTTCCTTCCTGGCATGTTAAGGGATAATTATGGATTTTAATCACTCAGCTGAAAAGTAAAATATTTTTTCAGACCTCTTCTTATAACTAAATGAAGGCCTGATACATATTTGGGGCACTGTTTTGATTTAGAGATGTACAAGCAATTTTACCTATTTAACACATAAACCTATATTCAGCAGTTGCCCAGCAGATTACTGTATTAAAATATGATAGGCTGAACAATCTGAAAATTTTTAGAGTAAATGGCAAAATAATCAGACATAAGTAAAGAGAGACTGGGGATGACTAATGTGGTCTGCCAGCCACGACCCAATCACCTCCTTCCAGACAATTCCTGATCATCCTGAACTGTCAGGAATGATCGGTAACTCCTGTTGCTTGTGAAAATTTTTTTTTCAGATGCCTCTGATATATTAAAAAGCAGAGAGAGTTAATTTCAGCCTAATACAAATATAGTGTAATGATTTCCATTTCAGGTTTTGTGACAAAGACAGCTCAAGTTTAAAGAATCAAATCAGCATACAGGAATTATAAACACTTAAGCAACATATACTTTCCCCAGTAGCCTCTTACTGGACACGTGCCTCACACAACAGGGGGTAGGAGCACGATGCTAAGAATAAAAACCACCTTATGTTTTCAAAGAATTTACAATGTTTTATATGCAGACAATATAAAAGAGATGCCTACAACTTGACTAAAGACCCTAAACAGGGCAACTCTGAGGGATCATATTTTAACTGAGCTTCATAATTTGGGGTGGGTAGCTGCGGTATGAAACATTCTATGTATGGTGTTGGGTGACAGTCACATTTGTAATTATTTGAAGCAGGAAAAATATTTGAGTGTTCTAAGCTTGTTGCTTTATGAGTCTTTCCGGGAAGGTGTGAACATGTGTTCACACTAGATAAGGCACTGATTACAGACAACAGAAAACTGTCTACCCACGTCTTGCTTATTGTGCCACTGAGTTTATTAGGGCCTCGGGTCCCCTGGAACTGGAGTAACTGAAGATTTTAAAGCCACACTATGAGTTGTGGGAACTGAACCAGATCCTCACTAAGATTTCTTGTTCAGAGAAGCATATTTCCAGGCCCCTGCTCTGTTCTCAACAAAGTGAATGCTTTGCTCCCAACTCATGTCCCTGGGGTATCACTGGGTCTCACCTGCCAGTGTCCTGCTCAGATGACTCTCCACCCATCTGTGATGGGAGGTGCAGTCTTCCGAAGACAAGACATTTTACTTTCATATACACCCCTTGATGCAGCCATCACTTCTTCTGAACATTCCAAAATGCTAACTTGAAAAAAAGGAAGAGGGGTGGGGGTGGGTGGGTGGGGGACTGGGGGGGAGTGTATTGGGGACTTTTTGGATAGCATTGGAAATGTAATTGAGGAAATTACCTAATTAAAAAAAAAAGAAGAAAAAAAAAAGAAAAAAAGGAAGAAAGCTGACCGCCATAGTTAGAGACCCAGGGGAAATGTCTCCAGCCATCCTCACATCCTCCATTCCACCTTTAAAGTCATGTTGAAAGTCTGGAAGTTTTCTTCCATGAACTATGTCAGGTCTATAGAGATGTGACAACTGTAACTGTAAAGGTGACATGAAACTCTGACATGCATAGTTTAGTAACAGAATCCTATCTCAACCCTCACTGGGCTTCAATTTATAAATTGTGTTCTCTGCGATTCCTTCTTACAGATGGAGGTAATCAGATGTGAGGGGTTGAATAGAGTGTGATTTCTACAAACCCACAAAATTGAAGGACACATGTTGAGCTTGTTAAGGCCCTGACATAATCATCTTTAATCACGGTGTCTAGACTAAACATAAAGCAGGATTATGATGCAATTCAGATTGTCCTTCAACGTCAGCTTTCTTGAAGATGGGTTTTCACACTCATTATTGGAACATATTTATTTTATTTATACACCCAAGCAGTCACAGATCTGAAATGCACCACAAAAAGGTGATACTGAAGTTATAGCTCTGACAAATTCTAGAAACAAAGGGGGAAATAAGGTTCCTAAAGAGAGGCAGGTGTTAGTGTCCCAGAGCAGAGGCTAGTCTAGAGGTTAAAGAGTCCTGGAGATGTGGCCGAAGGGGAGGGCAAGACTCTTTCACTGTGATAAAGGCTACCCTCAGCCGGTCATGGTGGCACACACCTTTAATCCCAGCACTGGGGAGGCAGAGGCAGGCAGATTTCTGAGTTCGAGGCCAGCCTGGTCTAACAACCCTCGGGAAAAAAACAAAAAACAAAAACAAAACAAAAGCAAAAACAAAAAAAGACTACCCTCGTCCTTTCATACCTAGCATGCAGACCTGAGCAAATACTTGCAGTACTTGCAGAGATTTAACCACAAACACTCACCACTGTGCCCACCACTGTGCCCACCACTGTGCCCACCACTGTGCCCTCCACTGCGCCCACCACTGCACTCACCACTGCCACTTTCCTGAGACTTAACCACAGAAACCCACCACTGCCAGTTTGAGGGCCCAGCTTCATTTCTGCTTGGGTTTAAGATTCCTAGTTTTCAGACTACTTCCTTCACGGTCAGTGACTGAGAAGTAACACCAGAACGCACATTATTTGACTTTTATAATTCATTTCCTGATCTCCTCTGACTTCCACCAGGAAGTGTAGAATCAAGAGTAGTCCACTTTACCAAACTTTTGGTAAGTACTTCCCCAGGCAATTTGTATTCATTTCTTGAACTTCAAATATACCTGTAAAATAGATTATATTATTTGTTTCTGGGCTAAAGAACCTGAGGCTTTTGGCATATAATTTTCCTAAGAGCAGCAGCTGTCTTTGTAAGTCAGAATGCATATTCAATTCTGGTGGATCCCAAGCTCAAACTGTTAGCCACAGTTGAGGAACGTATAGAATGTGAGTCACTGTCTATACAAAAATACAGATGGGTAGTGTTGGGTTTTAATGGGGTGGTAACTTTATCCAAACCTGAGTATATCTTCTTTTGGACTTCATAGCATGAATTGATGTTCACATCAGAATGGCAGCAAAGGCTGCATGTGTCCTGTCTAGATGGCTGTCTTGTTGAATCCTGGTACTTGGATGGCTGTCTTGTTGAATTCCGGTGCATGGGCATCTCAAAGGGTGCATCAGTGATGAGATTGATGGCATTTGATTTATAGATCTGGAAGTTTTTTATATAGAGAGAGATGAATCCTTCATATTGCCAAACAAAGAACTTTATTAAACAAATTTCTCCATTTGCTTATGACATTTCAGAACAAAGGGTGCAGCCAGGCCAAGGGAGATGGGCATGCATTTAGATAATTTGAAGCAAAACAGGAGTGGCTGTGGACGTCAGGTGATTGCCTTCATCTTGTTGATCTAGCTAGCTAGTAAAACTGAAATTGCATATCTCTTTGTAAATCAAAGATAATGTTGTCTGTGAAGCAAATTCCTTTCCCTGCCTGCCTTATTAATAGTTTCACTGGCTGAAGCTGCCAGTCGCTGGTCTCTGTATGATTCTGGCTTCAGCAGTAGGTTGTGTAGTACACAGGGAAGCAGAGACCTGCATAACTGAAGATATTGTCTGTTCTGTATTTGTAAAAATAGTTTGCTGACCTGCCTTGCAGATAACAAAAAAGACCACACCCCTGCTTTCAGGGTGTTTCCTTCTAGGTTTTATGAATTACTTTAACTCTTGCTGCATCTGACAAGGCAAGCATTTGGATGGCTAGAATTGCCACAATATTTTGTAAATGCCAGCAAAGATCTGCTTCCCTGGGTATTGTACAACAAATCCATTAAATAAGTCAAGATTATTTTATATTGCCAAGTTCAGCTTAACTGGCAAACTGAATGATAATGACCACATGACTCTCGAGTTCACTGACACTGAGACTTCATATTCTCCTGTTATCATAATAGTATTTAATATCCCTCAAGTTTTCTCCATCCCTATGTCATGGATACGTTTTATTTTATAATTCTGAAGGGATACATCCATGATTTTATTTTTCTATTGATACATAAAATGTGTCTCTGGACCTCTGTCTAGGAACAGAGCTGTTCTCAACCAATTTATGTAGCCACTTATGAGTGAGGCAGGATTTTTTTTTTCTTGGAGAAGGAGCTGAGAGCTAGCACATTTGCCCAGGAGGCCTGTCGCCTCCACTGAGTGACAGCCACCAAAGCAGTTCTGGGCTGAACAGTTTCTGCAAAGTAAGATAAAAGTCACTCTTTGATCAACACCCACTGGCTAGAGAAAGCACAAGAAACAAACAGTGGGGGAAAAAACTGTCAAATAAAATCAATAGGGTCTCTGCCTGGGATTTGAGAAGTCAAACAATGGGAAAATGTGTGATTTAATAGTATTGATCTTCAGTGATGTCCTCCGCAAAGCTGCTCTCAACCTTCGAAGGAGCTCGCTGTGTTAAGTGTTCATCACTCACAGCTCTGTAAGTCTGATACTCTCCTTGATGTGTTCAAATTATACTGCAGCCTAGCCCATAAGGAACACAGTTTCCATGCTCTGGAGGATAAATAAGTAAACTGTATGGATAACTCTGAAATGGCAAATTAAACATGGCAGGTTTGGGACTGCTCACTACTGACCCCAGAGTAGAGTCTGCCTCTGACTGAAGACAAACAAAACTGAACCTGAGCTCTGCACTTAGGTGGGTAATGCTTACTGCCCAAGATGCAGGATGCAGGATGCAGGATGCAGGATGCAGGATGCAGGATGCAGGATGCACTGCTTCTCCTACCCTGATGAAAGATGAACACAAAAACAAGAATGAAACAAAAGTAGATAGATCTATACCAAATATATTCTCACACGTAAAACAAAGAAATAAAACAATTTCAAAGGTAACCTATATCCCAAAGTTCATTAATTCTGTGACTCCAGTCATGATATAATTCACACTATAAATATAACATTGCTTTTCATTGCACTTTCTTAAATATAGAAACTTGGATTTATATTTATGTTTTGTACACATATACTCAGAGGCATAAACATTTAAGAAATCTGAGGTGTAGAATGCATAAACTTTTTGTAAAATACATAACTAACTAGCATTTCATTTCCTAGAACATTCAGTAGCTCAATATGAATTCAGCTGGTCCATGGAGCACAGAGTGATACAATGGCTATTGTTCATTTTATCTGGAAAGATGAAGTCTTGTGTAATATTTGAAATATTTGAGAGTCAATTCACAAAGGACACTCAGCAGTCAGAAAATTTTGGTGAGTGTGTTGTATGAATCACTGGTAGATGCTAAGCATGAGCAGATGGATGTCTGTGCATCTTTGTGCATTGCACTGTAGAGTGTTCTGGACTCTGAGAAAAAAGCACTGAGATACTATAGGGCACATAGACAGCACAACAGTGGTCTATACCAAACACTGAACAGAGGTGAGGTTGGAGACACCATTAACACAAAGCAAAAACTAGGAATTTCTACCCAGGACAGCTACTTCAGAAATAGGGGCCAGCCTGAGACAAGGAAGTAGGAAAGCCTAGCAGAGGTCTTGTTGGAGGGCAGTGTGTGTGTGTTCATGTGTGTGTGTGCATGTGTGTGTACATGGATGTGCATGTGTAAATGTGTGTATATGTGTATATATGTGTGTCTGTGTGTATTCATGTGTATGTGTGTATATTTGTGCATGTGTGTATATGTGAGTGTGTGTGTGTGTGCGCACGCACGAAGTGAGTGCATGCTCACACACATGCAGGCAGGGTGTGGAGCACAGAGATTAAGACACAGGGCTCATGACTAAATACGTGGCATGCCAGAGCCCTATGCCGAGGGAAAAGAGCAGACAGCAAAGGTAATTACCAATGACTTATACCACAGGTTGGTACACAAGTATGTGTGGTTTTCTACTTTACTCACAAAGAAACCATATTTATAAAAATAAGTAAAGATATTTGCCGCAGACCCTCTGGGTCCCTGTGTCTGCGTGGAACGGGTCCCCCGACGCGGGTGGGCAAAACGTGGATGGCGAGTGACAAGCAGACACACACAGGAGAGTTCGTGTGTAGAATCTGAATGTAATTTTTCCACTCGAGCATTAGACTTTTTATGCAGAGTACAATAAGGAAGACGGGTGACATATTTTCAAGGTACAATTGAGGTAACCGGATGCTTAATGATTCTTACACAGAACAGAGGAATGAAAACGCAACAGGTCTAACAGGAACCACCTGGGATAAAATTCATTGATAACAGCTGGGATCAATAAGGGCTCCACCTAAGATTCACTAATCTTAGAAGCCAGGGGCAAGGGCTTCGTGCCCTTGCCATAGTTCCTATTTTAGTCTCTTGTATAGTCCACCTTCCCCTTAGACCATTGTAAATACTTGTGTATGGGTGTAACTCTGTTACATTTCTAAGTGTCTATTCTGGTTTCTCCTTTGGTCTGAAACTTCCTTATTCCTAGTGATGGTAAATTCCTGTGTAAGGGAGTGACTTAGCTTTTACAATCTTACTGAATTCTAAGGCCTCGATCTTGGTCAAGGATGCCCTTGGACTTTTGGGACACTGGCGAAAGGGTTTAGCCATTTCGGAATTCTAACTTAGAAGGCACTTATAATAGGAAAATACTGGAAGAGAGCACATGGATCCATACACTAGACTAACGCGGGAATGGAACACGGGAATGAAAAATTACTGTATGGGTAGGGAATGCCAGACTCCAGGAGGAAGGTTTCCTTGAAACCCCTTTGCCTCATGAGTGACCTTTAAGCCTTTCGGCTTGTCCAGTTGACTCGACCGGGGCGTAGCATTTCTCCCTTTTTTTATTTTTCAGCCGAAGTTCCAGGATGTCCCGCCTCATCGTAGCTACAGACCTCAGGAGCACTCTAAGGATGAGTGGAAACACCACAATTACTAGTAAAACAATGCCAAAAATAATAACAAGTAAAAGAATATATTGAACCCAATCCAAGGGGTTCAACGCACTGAGGTTGTTTTTTAAATCTCTAGCCAATTCATCAATGTTCCAAGTGTCCAAGTGACTTTTACTAATGTCTGAAATTTCTGCCTTTAACTGTTCCAAATCATGAGAAATATCAGCATCTTTCCACACTCCCTGTAAGTGTGCCTTGGTCCTTTCCCAATCAGTGGTTGTATTATAAGGTAAGGGGGTGACACAAATGTACTGGAAGGAAGCATGACATTTAGTAGCTAACCTGGTCTTAATATTAGCAACATCTTGCCCCATTGCTAGTATTACTTCCTCTAGGGCGTTGACTTTAGCTTCCAATTTTTTATCTATAATATGCAGCTCTGACAAGGCTACAGAGATGTTCTTATGCATATCATTTACAAAATGAGCAGTATATAGTTGCTGAACTAAGGCTGTGGTGGACAATGCAAAAGAAGTTAAAATTGCAATTAAGGCAGTAATTCCTAAAATCAGTGTTGCTACAAATCTCTTAGGTCTAATAAGTTCGTTTAGTCTTTTTAAAGTTTGCAATCCTGAATTTTCGAACCAAGGCATATTTCCTAACTTGACAGGCAGTAAAACATAAGCTGGTCTTTTTAACAAAATCATAACAGTAGATTCCTTATCTAAATTAGGATTTACACAGTTAGTTAAATGACAAGGGTTACAATGAATATGAAAAGACTTGCCAAGATTAGTGATCTTGACTCTTAAAATTATTTAACAACAAGCAAACAGATAAGGTACACAAGCTTTTACAGCTATAGGGGAGTTGGCCTGAATGGCCAAAAACAGTCTCTGATGAAATCTTGTCCAATACTTTGTAGCAGTCCCTCCACCTCACGAGTCAGCTTTTTTAGTTGTCTCCAAGTTGACACCAGGTGGCTCTCCTTGTTGTAGCCCATGGCGGAGATAGGAAGAGTTTCTTTATTTTCTTGTGTGTGCTCTCTCCGATTTCTCCTTCTCTGTGTGTTCAATACAGCTTTCTTGTCACCACTGTCAGGGCACTGTCAGTTCCTACTCACAGGTCAGCCTGTCACATTGAAAGCTAGCATGCTCTTGTAGCATTCTGTGGAAAGAACAGAAACACTTCCCCTTTCCCCAATATTAAGTATCTGAACGGAATCATGCCATGAGCCAATAAGTGGATCCCTTAATCTCATGAGTATGCCTGATTGTAGGGTGCCATAGACACTCAGCGAGATTTTTGGCATCTAAATTTAATTAATATTTTTTGAAGATATAGATTTAAAGTTCCACAGCACTGTTTTCTTGAAAATTATAAAAATCTCAGTAACATGGATAACATTAAATTGTTGACAAAACATCTCAAATGCTTGGCCGTAATAGCCAGTTTTAATTTGATTTGGAATATCAAGCAAAAGGAATCAACACAGGCAATGACTAACTATACTTTTTAGAAAGACTAAAAAGGTATTAACAGTCACATGTGCATATTTTATTTTTCTAAAATAAAAAATGAGTATCCATTTGCAATAATTGATTAAGTGTAGGTCCTCGAGAATTAACACCAATGTGTGGAACAGGTAGAAACTGAGGACACTGAGAGCAAATCTTTACAATGACATGCACATTTATTTATTTATTTATTTAAAATACCAAATTATTATCTCAAGCCATTACTATTTTGATGGTGTAAAGAATGAGATTATATGGCCAATTATTTTTGTATAAGATCCATAATCTACCTGGGATATAAATCTAGCATGGCATTGTCTTAAGAGGTCTTTTCCAGGCAATCTTTAACATTTTAAAACACCATCTACAGCACATAATTTAATTATCTGTGCTGAAGCAGGTGGAAACTCAAAAGAATAAACATGCGATCCAATTCACATATACTTTTCTCCCATAGAAAGGTTGTTTTTAAATACAGTAAATGGGATGTGTGCATGTATGATATAAAAGCATGCAAATAAGCAATTTTTAACTTATTTTTTGGATGAGTATCAATTTTATTTGAAATGATGGTATGCAATAGATCAAATATCAATATTCTGCAATAACCAATGCTGTTTGGAACAAGGAATTCTTAATTCTTAATTAGCACCACAGCAGCCTTATAATAGGATGTTATGTTAAACTCAGAAACTATGTAGTAACTATATAAATTTTGCATACGTTTTCATTGCGAATATATTGTATTCGGCATTTTAGCAGAGATTAAATCAATTAAACATGTGTCTACTTTGACATTTTAATACCAAGATCAGGGAAAGCTGTTCCCAAAGCTAAATATCCCCTGCATTCTGCCTCAGAGGACTCTGTCCCTGATGCTGGGTCACAAACAAAATTCTTTTGCTAATTTTGGTTGTGGAAGCTTATGTCGGTGTTGGTGGGGCATAAGGAAACTACTGTTCTTTTTTTAAACGAGCCTGGTTGGTTTTCAGAAAAGGTAGACCACCATGATCCAGTTGTCCTATTGACAAAGACTTCCTCCCCACTGCTTCCACTCTCCATGTACAATATCTCTGTTCTGTTTTCTTCAGGTAATTTTCTTTGATCAGTCTCTAAATGGCTTTCTTTTCTTCTCCAGCATGAATCATAAGAAGCATATTACCACCCTTTGCAGAACTCAGAACTGTGTATCAGAGCTTTAGGCACACTGTCCATTTTTCATCCCAAAGTGAAATCGTGTTTGATTTCATTTGTTTTAAATTATGTCACCACATGAGCATCAAATAGCACATAGATTTTTTTTTCTTTCTGGAAATGATAATAAAATATTTTAAGAGGTGGAAAATATATTTCATTTGCCTACTTAAGAAACAGAGATACCAAACCATGCTCCACAGCCTCTGAATTGTATGTCTATTTCCATCCTAGAATACAGAGACCATAACTCCTCGATGAAGTAGGAATGTAGCTGTCTCATTTCTCGTTACCTGTGCAAGTACATTTGTTTAAAACACCAGAAGCTAACAATCTGTCTTTTCAATTAGAAGAATAAGAGTGGGTTTAGCACTCACACAAGCACACGCATGCATGCACACACACAAGCATACACGCAAGGATACACGCACACACAAAGACACACACACACACACACACACACGCATGCATGCATGGGCACATGCACATGCTCACACATTCTTTGTCGGTGGTCCTCCAGGATAGAGACTAAAATGTTACATTTTTTATTGGATATTTTATGTATTTACATTTCAAATGTTATCTCCTTTCCCAGCTTCCCCTCTGGAAACCCCTTATCCCATTCCCCCTCCCCCTGCTTCTATGAGGGTGCTCCCTACCCACCATCCCACTCTCACCTCACTTCCCTGGCATTCCCCCACACTGGGGAATTGAGCCTTTACAGAACCAAAGGCTTCTTCTCCTATTGGTGCCAGACAATGCCATCCTCTGCTACATATGCAGCTGGAGCCATGAGTCCCTCCATGTGTACTCTTTGGTGGTTTTGTCCCTAGGAGCTCTGGAGGGGTCTTGTTGGTTGGTATTTTTATTCTTCCTATGGGGTTGCAAACCCTTTCAGCTCCATCAGTCTTTTCTCTAACTCCTCCATTGGGGACCCCATGCTCAGTCCAATGGTTGGCTGTAATCATCCACCTCTGTATTTGTCAGGTTCTGGCAAAGCCTCTCAGTAGAGGCTATATCATGCTCCTGTCAGCAAGCACTTCTTGGCATCCACAATATTGTCTGGGTTTGTTGTCTATATATGGGATGGGTCCCCAGGTGGGTCAGTCTCTGGATGACCTTTCCTTCTGTCTCCGCTCCACACTTTATCACTTTGTCCTTTAGACAGGAGCAATTCTTGTTTTAAATTTTGGAGATGAGTGGATGGCCCCTGACTGGGGGTTGGGGCCATCCATCCATCTCCACATTTTTAAACCTTACATTTCTATTCACCAGGAAAGGTAGGAGCACAGAGATCATTGGAGGCAGCTTCTTTTAAGTTCCTGCAGTGAGGTGATCTTTGTGGTGTTGATCTTTGGAGTTTTATCTTATGCTAATGCAAAGTCACACTACCTGGATTGTTTAGATGATGAGCAGGCATAATAGAAATCTACACATTTATTAAATCAAGAGTCACCATGTGTGTTTGTTTGTTTGTTTGTTTGCTTGACATTCTCTAAGTACAGGATTATAGTCATGTACCACACATCCAGACCTAGAAGTCGTGAACAGTCTTAAGAGCATTGCCAGAAGACTCATTGTGGCATTTAAAATTGGAAAGATTCTGAACAATAACACTGGACTTTTTATCAACCCTCCATACCACCGGTTAACCTTTATTAACTCTCATTTTCCTAGTCAAATCTAGAGTAACAACAAACAATGACAGGAAGCAGTCCAGGACTCTTTTGTGGACTTGAGAACCATCACTCCTGATACACTGATTCTATTATTTCATAAAGATTATTAAGAAATTTCTCTAGGAAATTGTTTGCTTTCAGAGGAAACAGTAAGTGACTCCGACATTTATTTCTGTTTTCCTATCGATTCTGAGCTATACACTAGGTGGGTTTAATGGAAAAAGGTTGACTGATCTGCTTTCTGCGTCTGATCCCATCCAGTAAATATCTGCCCACTGAGGAAACGTTCCATCCTCTAAGTTGTTGCTAAGATTTATGTGCCTGACTTCTGAATAGCTCTCTTCCAGAGTATCTATTTGTCACCGAGTCAATTGCCGCTTCCTATGATAAAAAGCTTAGGTATTTCACTGCTCACTGGAGGAATTAGTCTTAAGAAAGGACCCTCCCTCCCATGCTCAATTTAATACCATGTGAGAGCAGGCGATGAGGCTGGGAACTTCACACCAGCTGTAGCCTTTATTTTCAGAAGTTGAAAACTCCTGTGACCCTACAATCAGATCAGCTCTCTGTAATTGAGACAATGGCTCTCCCATTCCCCATGACTAATATCCAGGCTGCCAGAAACACATGTGGGAGGCAGAACTTGCCGTGTAATTAAAGGGGAAATGGAACTTTTGGAAACAGTCACAGATTTAATTCTGGGAAATTTAGAACTGTATTTGTTGGTGTTCATTTCTGTTAGGTGACACTGTTTAGGTCTTGATGGAAGCCAAAGAGCTCAGAATATTTCTCTGGGAATCCAATGGCTCTGTGATGTTGAAACAACCAACATGAGGTGGTCACCACTGGCCTTTGGTAATGAGGAGTGTGTGGTGGTCACCACTGGCCTTTGGTAATGAGCAGTGGACACAACAACATTTCCTTTCATTACAAATAACAAATCTGCTCTATGTCCTAGCCTCCAGATCCAGTTAGATTAGTAGACTTAGAAAGTGTTTCAGACTCTCCAAAACAGATTGTCCAATGTCACTGGCTTTTGTTAGAAGTTTCCACTTCAGCTACTCTTTAACCATCCTCTATGTTAACATCCTTAAGCAAAGCACCTTTCAGGGACAAGTGAGGCATGGAGGGCAGCCATTTGTAATAAGTTAAAGGCTGAACCAAAAGTCCTTCAAGGCTCTAGTCAGTAGTGAAATATCATTCTACCAACTAGTAATAAAATAGTTTTTTTTCAAACAGTCAAACATTAATCTGTATTAATATTTGAGCCACTGCATTTAAACAGGGATATCTGTGTGACCCTGGGTTTGAGGTTACTAGTTGGAGTCTCGTGGGACCCAACAACATGTTCACAAGCGAGGACAGTGACTGCTGTCTTCCAGAATCTATCAGGGGTCAGTTGTTAAATGCCAAGAATTAATTTTATGTTTTGAAAGGAATCATTATAATGGAATAAAAGAATATAAAGGATATAAATATTTATATATTCATAAATACATATGATATAAATATAGAGGATAAAAGAACCACTATACACCTCTCTTATTTTTCCTAATTAAAGATGAATGGACCAGCATTTGTCATTTGCCCTACTAAATCTGGGACTATACTGTGGATTAGAGATTTTTTTTGCGTGTTGTCCAGTGATTTAGAAGATGGCCAGCAGACCATATCTTGCAGGCTCTACGAGAAAGTCCCACTGCTGGGTGCCCATGCCCTGTTCCACAAAGAGCCATTTATGACCAGGGTCAGATGTTCCCTCTACCTGTTCTCACTGTACTGAATCAAGTAGATATGGTGGAGACTATACAGCCTGCAAATTCAAAATTTAATATATTTATTTTCTTGCTCTTCATGAAAAGTCTAGGTTCTGATTTTAAGGATTTGGATAAAATATGAGACTGTGAAGCACCTACTAAAATTTGTACCTAATGAATTTGGGTATCTGGTGTTTATTTTTATAGTTTTTTTTCCACAGAGTATCTTGTCACTGCCAATAATAAAATATGTACAGCTCATTTTCAGGAACAACATACTGACATCTTCTTTAGCCACCTGGAACATCTTTCTTTTTAGAGAGAGAAATTTAAGGTCAAACACTTACAGATGGATCCTAAGCCTTAACAATATAAAGTTGTGTTCTTAAACTTCATGCTAGAGTTTGAGAATAGACAAAAATAAGTAATAAGTAACATTCGAATGTACCTTGTCATACTTTGACAACATTCGATCTGTAGTTGTAAATGTACACCATCATCACTTTCTTGATAACTAATCTTTAAATTACATAAACCAGGAGTAAAAGTGGATTTTAGAATTAAGCAGAGAGACATTTAAGTTATGCCAAACATTTTCCAACTTTTAACAGAAAAGATACTCATTTTATACTGAATTCCCAGTGTAGAGGAAGGAACACTAGAGTCTAAATTAGTCTTCAGTTGCTGACTGAAGGAGAACTCAATTTGTGAGCTTTACATAGTGATTAGGTAGAGGAGAATCTCAGCCATGAGACCCATTTCAAGTCAAAGGGGCAATCAAAATGGCATCAGAAATCTTCTGCTTCCAGCTTCAGCCTCGGCAACACAGAGAGTAAGGGGACAAAGCTGACCCACTGAGGGCCCCATTGCAGGTTATAATGACCTAATAGCAGGACCGAAAAGTGCAACAATGCCATTTCAAGGCACTCTATAAATAAGATTCTGTTTTCAGCATGGAAGAAACTATTTTTAAAAACAAGATACTGACAGACACTTTCGTATTCAAAGTACTCAGCGTTAGTTAAAATTAAATCCTTTATTAACAAAGAGGCTGATGTTGTGAAAACTCTAGCTGGAATTTTCCTCAAGCCTTTCTGGAAAATCACGGAGCACTGAAGAGTCCTCAAATCAAAGTGTACCTGCAGGACAGTAGCTGGCACCACTGGGGCTGCCCAGGCTGACCACCCACTGTCATTTTATATGAATGTTTCAGCCATTGTCAATAACACATGATACAGACCTGTTGCTTCAGCCTCAAATACTTACTGAGTTCTGGAGGGCAGGGAGGTCTAAATTAGGTGTGACTGACTAGACTGACTGGTGGACTCTTCTTGGTTCTCCAAGGACACTTTCTTGCTGACTCCTCACTCTGTATAGGATGGGCTTGTCTTTCCTGTCTCTTCCTCACTACTTTCAAGGGTTCATTATTGCTCATGAGCTACAGTCCGTGAAATTCCCATGAGGACTTTAGAACCTCACCAATAAACATTTTGAGTAGAAAATCACTCCACTTCAGCTGCCCACTCCATCCTTCATGCCGTAAATCTACATTCATTCCTTCCATCCCAACTGACTCCACAGTCTTAAATTGTTCCAAGGTCATCTCTCAAGTCTAAAGTCCAAAATTTCCTTTAAATGTGATTTTAATCAAACATAAGCAAGGCTCAATGTGTGATTTTTCAGAGGAAAACCTCTCTATCACTGAGCCTCTAAGCCAAACTAGCTCTGTCCCAATACAAACTAGTCAAATGAAATGGTGGTTCAATCTTTTTCATGTAGATACTTAATTCTACAATTTTCATTGTATCCTTTTCCAAAATTTTCCAAATTCCCAAAATTTATATCAATTCCATTGTCAGACAACTGCACAAGGCACAAATGAACAATGAGCCCAAAGAATACTTCAGATATTACATTGTAATAGAGAATCAATTTGCTAAAAATTATCTCTATTCTTCATTTGAGGCCCATTTGGAGAGAAGAAATGTGGAGAAAAGAAAACCACACCTGATTGTTTCAGTAGCAAGATAAAGGCATAAATGCCCACGTTGTAGAAATGAATGCTCTAAGTATAACAGAATGAAATTCACAGGTGAGAGGACTTGCTGCAGATAAGGCACATGTCCATATGGCTGGCAATGTGAAGTTTGTTAACTTGGTACCAGGGAAGGGCAGGTTGGAGCCTAACCATGTGGAGTAGGGATGTACAAGTATTTGGAGAACAACATGGAAATTTTAATGCTTGGTGGAGATTTTAGAGTTTATTTTTTTTTGTTTTGTTTTGTTTTTTTTACACAGTGAAGACTGAAAGCCATTAAAGGCTTCTAAGCATTGAATAGTATTAGCAGAACCATGCTTTTATAAAGATCAAACCTGCAGGGACATGAGTACAGGAAGACAAAAATCTATTAACTTCATAAAGGTGGTGATTTTTATCAGCTTAGTTCACTATTGTTCGCCTGCTGCCTATATCTCAATAGGCGCTCAATAAAATTCTTATTGAATGAATGAATCAATTTCCTGATTTTGTGAAGGCCATGGAAGGAAAGCCTACATTTATTTGAGATACAACTATAAATCATGGGGAAGATGCAGTTGTGAAGAGGAGGTAGATAGGGAGGGAATAGCCAGATATGTGGACAGAACAAAGAATAGTTTTGAAAGGTATGTGTTCTGTTAAGTTGTATGCTGCTGGCTTTAATTCCCAGTTATAAACATAGATCAGAATTGGAATTAAATAAGAAAGCAGAGAGCTTGCATTCTACTATCATTACTATTTTAAGTAAAGAAATCCCAAATTTCATAAAGGGCACAGGTGACCTGAACAAGCTTTTCAGAGGTTTGTTTCAGTAGAGAATGGGTAAGGACGGTAGCTAAGGAGTTGTCACTCAGAACAGCCCCCATGACCTCGGTGGCTATGGGCCTGATAGTCATCCCTCTGCTCAGCAAGTCTGGCTTTTGAAGGGAGCACAGCTGGCTAAATGGCTTACAATCCATGACACCCACTAGCCTGAGCATCTGAGCCAGCAGAGCCTAAAACAGGGCAGCAAAGGACAGGGTAGCCGCCGGCTGAGCCAGTGGTTAGATCCAAATGCACCTTTCAGGAATGTGGGTCTCTAGCAAATTACTTCTCTTGTCTTTTCTTTGTCTGTGGGAACAAAGGCTGGATTATATAAAAATACATTTTACCTTCTCTTTTGCCTGGTGTAAAGATCAATTATACCTCCCAATTAAAAACCATAAAAATCCAACTAAAGACAAATGATCCTCACCCGGTGCGGGAGCTCTTCTGTCTGCTGCAGTGCATGACTCTCTAGTTCTGTTACAGTAACATCCAGTGTCTCCACGTCCACACTGTGGGAGGAACAACAGCCACTTTAGCACTTGCCTGCAAGAAGGAAAAGCTACATCCTAGGGAGAGGTTGTGTGTGAAATGCACAGGGAAAGCAAGACCTGAATTTCAAATTCTAAAACTATTGAAAAGCTGGTTAAATAAAAGGGCAGGATTTAGCAGTCATTTGGGGATTTAATATGGCCCAGCCTGTTTCATTTCTTTTCTCATGAATTGAAAAATCAAAAGAAATTATTTTAACATTCATGTTTCACCCCTACCTTCTCTTAAGGATTATTACAGCCAAACAGCTAGTTTTTACACATAAACTTTTTCTTAACACATACATGAATGGCTTCTGATTGTCTTTTTTTCCCCATCCCCATAATTAAGGACAATTTTGGGAAGCATCTAACATCACTGTGTCATTTCCTCTGACCCCACTTTAAAGGCTGCTCAAAATGCACCCTCCTGATGCTGAATATCATTGGCATTTTTAGTATGGTAGGGGTAGAATTGCAGAACTTTGCTTTTCTTAATTGTGAAAGAGGCAGATAATAATTGATTTTTTTCTCTCCTTCTCATGTAAAAATGCGTTCAAATCTTCGGAAAATATTTCTCTAATGAAAACTGTGTGGGTGAAATTGGAGCTCCTTGTGATAGCTTGTGTCTTGGGGAACCTTGGGTCCAGCATGACCTCTCACCCTATTCAGACTGTATAGCAGAGATTGCAGGAGCCTGCTGCCATCAACTCACACAGGGAATCCAGGTCTTCAAGAAACTGTATTGTGCGAATGATGTTGTTTGCATTCATCACTGACACACAAGACATCCTGACCTTCCCACTGCCACTGTTGAGGTTTGGGTAGGATATATCTGAAGTGACTGAAGGAACAGTGCATTCTCAGGGAAGGTTGTTGATGATGTATCTTTTTTTATGCAAACCAATGAGACACAGAAACTTTGATGAAGATGTAGACCCTTAAATATCAAAATCCAGATCCTGTTGTGCAGCAAAATATTTTCCAAAGATACAAAAGCAGAAGAAAAGTACTATAATAGATGGCCGAATTAATATGTAATAGACAAGAAATGCTTAAATAAAAATCTAAAAGTTACAAGTAATATTTCCAAGTATTGTACGATATTTTTATCTAATAAGCAAGACTGGCTTTGACCAATATTTTTTTCATACTGAGAATGAAGAAAATATTGAAACAATAACAATGGAGGTAGGTTGCTAAGCATTGCCAGACATTTTGTGGCTATCCTCCCTCCTGAATCAGTCATTTGGACAGAATGTAAGAACGTTAAACCCTACAGCATGGGTTTAAAGTAGATGAGTTTCTCTGTCTTTCTAAAGCCCTTTGATTCATAGCAATAATCCTGAAATAGTTTTTCTTAGATGCCTGTGAGCTCACAGCATTACTGTACAGTGTACTCTCTTCAGTAACTGCCCCCTGGCACCATGATCATAAAAACAGTTTAGAAGCTGGATCTGAGCAACCTCAAATACACTTTTAAGTGTTACATGTATCTGTTCATGTATGTGTATTGTTAATTAGATGTTTTATTTAGTTTATGTTTAGTTTTATGTAGATATGCCATGTAAAATATTCACTTGGCAGTCTTACTTACTGAAATCTTACTTAGGTTTTTACTTTAATATCTGCAGTTATCATGCTCCAGGGCATTTTTGCACAAATTGTGTAAGTGGTACATCTTCTCCATCATTGTAGGAGAGGATGTCTCCTTCATTCGTCATCCAGTTCAACACCCTCTATTCATTGGACGTCAGATTTATGTTCACTCAACTTCTTAAGTATTTTGGAAATTACATAGTAATCAACAGTACATAGTTACTGATAGGTTAAAATTACTGTATATGTAAAAAATAACCATAAATAAGCAAACTTTTGGGTAATGATAATATTTAACTAGAAATTGAGGAGCCTTTCTAATGGAGATGAAAGCTGAAATGTGTTTTGAAACATGGACAAAACAACACAGCATTAGCTTTGGACTAAATAGCTGAGTAGTTAAGAATGGTTTCTTTGTAAGTGTAAGGACCTGCATTCCTAAGCACCCACATCAGAGGTTACGCCTGACTTTGTATTACTGTAGCCCTAATACTGGCAGGTCGAGATCGGCAAGCCACTGTCAAGTGAACCTATCTAAAGCAGTGAGTTTTCAGGTCAGTTGAGCAATGTTGTCTCAAGATATTAGGATGGAGAATCATAAAAAATGATTTTTAAAAAAATTCCAACTTTGGTCTCTGCATATGTGTACACAGGCATGTATTTCTGGTGGTGCACCCACACACTCATGTGTAGTATATACCATATGCAAGTACATACAACATGAGCATACTACACACATCACACAGAGATTAAATAAATAAATCATTATAATGAATTAATCCGAATGTCAAGAACAGGTAAACTCATGCTAAGTGGAGATACCTACCAGTATGGTATCCATGTGGAATTTTCATGAAAATTTAACGGGAAGCCAAGAACAGGAAGCATCAGGTACCTGGTGAAGAAAATTCAGGAGCTGACAAAGAATCACTGAGTGTGTAAAGGAGATGATAGGATGTATGTTGATTAAACGTGAAGATTCTAAGAGAGATTTTGGAAAATGACTATTAAATAGTATGGCTGATCACAGAGAGAATCAGAAAATGTTACTGGAAAAGAGATAGAGACAAGACAAATGAGCATGGCTGTACCTTCAGAAAATCTGAAGTTTGGGAGCATCCTTTGCCATTGTACTGGGAGGTAATTGGATGCTTGTGACTTTGCTAGAAGCTTCCAGTGATACACCAGCAGTCAGCTGTGGGTTACAGAGATATTCCGATTAGAAGGATACACAGAGATAGTGTCTGGGAGAGCAGAGGGGGATTTGTGGAAGGAAAAGAAGGATGCATGTGAACCCTCAAAGAATTGTCTGTGTTATTAAACTTTTCCTGGGTCCCTGGCTCTTTCATCTATTTATCCATCCAAACAACTCATAGGTATTTTGCCTTATTGAAAAAGTCTCAGAGCCCAGGTCCTGTCCGTGAAAGTGTGACTCGGAACTGAAGCATCAATAATGTATCAGGTCTACTTTCCTAAAGTCTACTGGATCTGGGCAGGTGACATTTACAGCTCTCACATGGGAAGCCTGGCAAAGAATAAAGGAATGTTTGGACTAGGGCAAACTGTGTTCAGAAAACAGATAAAACCCCAAGGAAATGTTCCCTCTCTTCTGACTAATATATGCAATTCAAGTCCACAGTCAAACCATCTGAAGTTGGATGTTAAATACTTATCTGTAGACTGTGCCTGTGGAACCCACACCCACCTGTAGAACTCTTACAGATTTTGATCGTTTCCCCCTAAAGATGATGTTTTCTTTCTAAAGAAAACCAGATGTATCAGATGCTTCAGTATTAAATGTAAGTACATTGACCCTTTAAGTCCTTGTCTAATCTTTAGTGCTGGGAATACTTGATAGCATTTCAGAAAGTTGTGTTAGCTGTGATTCCAGCAGCAGTTTTGCATAATACAGAAAAATAAGGTGCTGCCTTGAGACCATATTGGAGTTGAAACTGAGCATACACATCCTCACGTTGCCCATGGCCAAAAGCTTCTAAGGGCATTGGAAGTAAGGATGTGGGACTCTTCCTTTCTTAATCCAGTGTTTCTCTGCTCTCTAGGAACGGCTTCCTTTGTAATCTAACGTTGGAAACATCCCATAAAATCACTTTTTGCTGCTGCTAGTGGTCTTCTCATCCTGCCTCTCCTGTTGCAGCCTTTCTGTGCAAAAAAGAAAAAAATCAACAGCCTTGAGTATTATTTCTTAGACATATCAATGCACATCCTTAGTTGTAGAATATGGATAAGTCTATTGAAAGTATCTATCAGAAAAATAAATTTGATTTCTTCTAAAAAGGAGCAAATCCTCAAAGACCTGTGAGGACAGTAAGCAGGAGTTGTTCACAGCCGGTCCGTGCTGGCATGAGAGCTTTGCCCACAGCTTGAAAATAGGAAGTGCAGCTCAGGATCCAAATGCTAGGGCCTGGGTAAGATTCCTAATACAAAAATCAAAATAGAACAAAGCAAAATAAATTTCCAAATTATCAACAAATTTGGTTAACAATGTGTCATGCCTTATATTTCTATCACGTGACACAGAGCCTGGATCTTACACACAGAGCAATCAATACTGTGTGTTGCACATGGCACTAGTGAGACTGAAGCAGAACATTGTGAACATATAATCCAACAGGCCAGCTGATAATGAGTTTCTGATATAAAAGATAAACAATAGTTGATTCTCTAATTCTACATCATGTTTCTGAATCATGGTATCATCTTTTAATTCACAGATTTGTAAATTCGTAATCAATTTAAGAACAAAATCCAGATATCATCAACTTCATATGGAACTGTGAAATGTTTTGAATGATTGCATTATTTTGCTTTTCATTTTTTTAATCTACTATTTCTAATTTACTATTTTTTAATCTACTATTTTTTGTTTGTGCTTTGAGAATTTTATACACACATACAATGTATTTAGGTCAGCTTTTCCTCCTCACTTCTCCCTTCCAAATTTTGAACTCTATCCCATGGTGCTCTCTAAAGTTCATAACTTTTTAAATATATTTTTATCTCACTGAATCCACTCTCATCTGCATGAATGTGAGGCCATCTATTGGGGCATGATCAGCCTACCAGAAGTCACAACCAGTAATAAACCTGACTCTCCTTCCCCTAGAAGAGAATTGTCCACCATGCCTCGGCTGGGAGTGGTACCTCTTTCCACTGAGTTAGCACATTGTTTGACTTTATCTTGTGCAGACAATCACAGCTGCTGTGAGCTCACCTCTGAGAGGGTGCTTCACTCCACCTTTCCTGCCCTCTAGGTCTTATGCTCTTTCTACACTCTCTTCTGTGATAGTCCCTGAGCCTTAGAGGAGGGCGTGTGATATACAGGTAGGGCTGTGGACTGAACACTACAGTTATTTGTGAAGCTTAAGCTCTTTATAATTACTGACACATAGGCATCATGGAAAATGGAGACATGAGCTTGTTTTATAGACACCTTCATGATTAGAATAGAGCAGAAATCTGATCATTGTCTAATGTGAGTCTCCCTGTTTTTATCCTTGTTCACATGTATGCATAGTAAAGCACCGAAATTTCAAAGGCATTATAACTTTGACCTGCCTGCCCCGCCCTGATGTTAAGTCCTGGATGATACCTTAGGGCTGTGTCATTGTGTGTGCTGCAGAGCAGAAGCCTCCAGAAAACCCTGTATATGAAAACAGTATGTCATAGCCACCTGTCCCTGCAGAGGGACTCCGGCAGCAATTGTTACAGGGAAATCCAATTTTGCCTGCTCCACTGGTGGGAGCCAAGAAAGAAACACTGTAATTTTTAAATGAAATTTCTTCCTAAAAATAGATATAAATAAATAAATAAATAAATAAGAAAATAAAAAAACCTAAGAACTTTTGTTTCTATAGCAGAAATATATTGTTCTTTATGTAGATTATTGTTCTAACCAAAAGTATTATCTCTAATTAGCAATAGTTGTGTTAATTTTTTAAAAAGCACAAAAGTATATTTGTTGCATTTTCTCTGCTTCATATAGAGAATCCCCTGAGTAATTCTGGGGACATATGTCTCCAGAACCTCAGGGTGCCAGTGATCACGGAGCTGGTGCCACAGGCAGCAGATGATGATACTGGTGCGGGCACAATGGCTGAGAACACATGGATACCTGGAAGAGCATGCTTACCCTAACCTACCTATTCCTTAAGTTGTTTCAAAACCAGGAGGGAGGCTGGGGAATATGGCCACTTAAAGACCAAATAACAATGTTACTTTCAGATTTAGGCTTCATTAACATGAATTATAACCTTGATCTTTTCTTTATTAAATTCCTGAATCAATAATTCTTTTAGAGAACAGAACTTAGAAGTTTCATATTTTCTGATCCCCAGTGCTTCTTAGAAACACAAAGTAAAAAATCCTAATTGTGACAAAAGCAGGCTTAATGGTTACTGATCTTTATTTTTTCACGCTCAAGTTTTTATAATTAGATTACAGAGACACACTCAACACTCTCACATACACAAACACAAATACATGCGTGGATACAATCACATTCGCTACTCAACAAACACACACACTCAACACACAAGCATTTGCATAGATATAATCCCTCCTATTCATGTACACACATAATCCCACAAAGACACGCAGAAATACACAGGTAGACACAATGGCACAAACATTTCTCACACAATGCTGTTGCTGTTCCTCTACACCAGTAGCACCTGCTGGTGATGATTTAAGAAAGCCCGGATTTAAACATAATTAAATAAAAAAAAACTATATTAAAAGATGAACTACAATTGAGAACTTTCAATTATGTTTGATGAACTTTCATAATAATTACATTTAAAACTGTGTATTTCATAACATTTTGGAAAAACTTAAAATAGTTCTCAGAAATGTTCTTTCAAAGATTGAGAAGCCTTACACATTTCCTATATAGCACAAATACATGTGCATGTGTCTATGTGTGTATCTGTGTGTATGTCTGTGTATGTGTGTCTCTGTGTGTCTGTCTTTGTGTGTCTTGTGTATCTGTGTATGTGTCTGTGTGTATGTATCTGTGTGTGTGTATTTCTGTGTGTGCATATCTGTGTGTGTCTGTGTCACTACACACACACACACACACACACATACACACACACACACACACTCGGCTCTGTGCCATGATATCTGATACAAGCAGAAGACAAAATCAGCCTGCAAGTTTTACTCACAAAATTTTTGAAAAATTAAATCCACCACTGTTACTTCAGAAGGAGCTCAAGCTTTGATGTGCAGCACCATTTCCATGGGTTGATTTTGTCTCTTTTCCAAAATCATGTGTTGTTCTTGACAATGCCACTGTCAACTTTCTGAGTTGGACCAAATAGTATTTAATCTCCTGAAACTTTACAAGACGAAGTTCTTGTTTCCAACTGATAATTCAGAGTTGCTTGTGTCACTTTATAATGAAGCCATATCCCTCAACTTTAGAGTCTCTATCTGTCTCCCAGAGAATCTCTTGGGTCCTCTACTACAGACGTGTCCTCACTTAGGATTCCTCTCAGTTTACTTTCATCAGATTTGATTTCAAAGTTAGTGAAGGATTCTTTCTCATATGAATAATCTCTAAACCAAAAAAAAAAAAATCTACTTTTAATTCTTATTAAAGCTATTCATTTCTTCTTTTAATGAGTTTTGATAAGTTGCTGATGTGGAGGTTCCATGTTTCTCTAGTTAATCACACCTCCCATTAATCCTACAAGTGTAAGAGCCTACAGTCAAAGCCCTGGATATGGTAGTAAATAAAATGGAGAAAGCTTCCTTCCTTGTAGAAGTAGCTGAAAGAAAGTCTGCTGCCGATGCTTAGTATTCTACTGAGTCACACAGCATGTTAGAAGGGAAAGAAGGGGAACTGATAATGTCTTGAAGCGAGATCGAGAGCAGTGGTGGGAGAGAGCTACCATTTAAACATGGGTATAGGATAACATGGCATAGGAGATGGCATTTGACCAGATGTGGAGACAGAAATGAACTCAGACGTAACAGGTATTCAGAGGAAACATTCAATACACAGGCAGTAGCTAGGATGGTCCCCGAGGCAGGAATCTCACACATGGAAAGGGCTAGAGATGATGATGATGCTGGAACAAAAGGAAAAGAAGAGTTTGAGCAGCTGCAACCTAACTTGGTGCATGATGTAGATCTTTAAGCCAAAAGGCAAACTGCAGTTTCTCTTCAGAGAAGGAAAAGACACATAGAAACAGCAGGTGACTTCAGTGGCCCCTTGTCCTGCTCAGTTCAGGGTCAGTAAGTGGAAGTGAGGAGGGCATGGCAGATCAGGGAAGAGCTAGAGGAAATGGCACTAACACTGTCTGCATGTGCAGCCTGGTGCTGTGAACTGAGACATGGCATGGCTAAGTTACTCTGAACTTCTCCTTGTGATGACGCTTTCATTCCTCCAGAGGGATAAAGTCCAGAGAGATCATGTAACTCCTTTAGAGCCAGGCATCTACTCTAAAAATCAAGTGTGGATCAGGGTGGTAAAGCTGTAAATAGTGAATTTAAAATAAAATAAAACATTGGTGTAATCATGTTGAGAACATGTGTGAAAAGCTAGAACATCAAATGTAGATCTGTCCTAACGGAAGAGATCTGTGGTCACCATAATTGCCTGCATCTAACAGTTATTTCTGGAGAATGAGCCAAGAGGGAGCACGTGCCTGGGGCAGTTACCTCTGAGGCAAGGTCAGCCTTGCCTTCTATGTTCTCAACTCTACCTTGACATTTTTACTCCACTGGGGACCTGGTCTATCATCCTACCTCATCGTCTCTGTCTCCAGATTCCTTCCAGAACCTGGCTGCACAGTAAATTAATTGGGTCTATTGCACAATGCTTTGCTCTCTGTGGGTCCCTTGAATCTCTGCTCCTGTAAGCACCCACATCCAGAGCCTTCTCTTCACCTAGAGTTTTTAGTCTCATGTGACTACTCTGACTGGGGATTCTGCTCATGCTCTGTGGAGTCCGCATTTGCCAAGTTCCCTGCACAGACTTCAGACACTTTCAGTCCTCACGGACAGGCTGTGACTGTTGGCTTAGTGTGCCCACCTCTTTCAGCTGAGTCTCTTTGTAATACAGGCCAGTCTTGTCACTTCCAGTGTTTTCATACCAACAAGGGCTCCTCTTCACATGCTAACATGCACCCAAAATTCTGCTCTGTTGAAGACTCAAGACACAGAACTGCCAATGAACACAAGTGAAAAGGACCATTGGCTTCTACTGTTACCCAGAATTGTCATGAGTACATCTCTATCCTCCAGATTGAACAAACCTTGCCTTCCTCTCCACAATGGCTCCCTCTGAGAACTGCATACATTTATGAATTTATGGCTGGCTCTTCTTACACCACAACACATGCTGACAGGATTTTGTGGCCATATGCTTTGTGTAGGGTAATGGATCTTTCAGATCTGTTTATGATCCTGTTGAGGTTGCGATGGGTAGTGGTGTCCCTTGATGATTCCCCCAGTGGCTTACTGTTTAATACTTATATCCCCCTAACCTCTGACCAGATGGTTGAAGTGAGGGCAGACACAATCCTTCTTGGAGCTAGGGATCCTTAATTTACTGGTTTTCTGTCTCTTTTCAGCATATCTTGAATGTATCCTAAGGGCCTAAATACCTACCTGCACACTGCATGCATGTCACATGTACATAATACATACATGCAAAAATGAGAGAGAAAGAATATGAAGGGGTGTACGGACTGAGTCCTTCTAAGATCAAAGCCATTACAGGAGGGGAAAGCACAGGGAATTTCCTTTAGCATTCTACCTAACCAACCTAACACACAGAAAACATTACCAAAAGGCACTACCCTTGTGAACTCCAACCAGCATCTGAGTTCCAGGTGTGACATTCTAACTTCTGGTTCTGATTCGGTTACTAAGACAATAAACACCCTTTTTCATTAAGTCATCTAAACTGAGATTTTGTCTCATAGGAAGAACATCGTGGGTGCTGGAGAGACATCTGGGCACATAAGAGCATAAGCTGCCTTTGCAGAGAACCAGAGTCCAGTCTCCAGTACAGCTTCAGGATGCTCACAGCCACACACATGAGCACACATAGACGCACACACACATACATAAAAATTAAAATAAAATCTTTATAGGAAGAAACCCATAGTCAACACTAATGTCACATCATACTCTTCATGCTCATTGTATCTGTGGATGAGCAGGACTCAGACGGAGGGGCTCAGAAATGGCCTTCTCCTTGCTCTAAAACTAGACAGGAGGAAAAAGCCCACACTGTATGATTACTGACAAAAAATATAAAAGAATCACCCAGAGTCTGGGTTTCATAAGGAACAAAAACACATTCCAGCTAATGCCTGACAGAAACAGCTGTAGTTCAATAAAGATCCTCTAAGTACTGTCTACGTCTCCAAAATACCAACTCCAGGAACCCACAGCAGCAGACGTTAGGCTCAAACATCAGTACTCAGATGCTGTCTTCGATAACTTCTTCAGCACATGTCCACTTGCTGAGGACAGCACTTCTTTTACTTTGTTTTTTTAATTGCAATGGTGACAGACACAAAAGCAAATGCCATTTATTAGATGAGGAGTTTGAATAGATAATATCAGCTCTCCTATTCTTGTAGTGAGATCAGAGATACTGGCCTCCTTTGGCATATTCTCCAAAGCTTCAAAACTATTAAAACTGTACTGTACCCCATACTAATTAAGGGATGCATTAGAAAGGATGATGAACTCTGACCAGTATAGTATCCCACAAGAGACAATGGCAATGACAACAGAACCTGAACTAAGGAACTCAGACCATGGGCTCTAGAAGTTACATTTTGAGAAATCCTGAACAAATGACCATTGTGTTGTAAAAGACATTTTTTATTACTTTTCAGTGTGTTTCTGTGTGGACATGTGAGTGCAGGCCAGAGTTATCCGATCACCTGGAACTGGTGTCTCCAATGGTTGTGATCTGATCTGGTGCTGGGAACATATTTCTGGTCACTTGCCAGAGCAGCACATGGTCTTAACCCCTGAGCCATCGCTCCTGCCCCAAACATTGTTTTTCAAACAATATGTTTTGATTTCATTTGAAATAAAAAGCAATTACAACAAAGCTTTTTTGGGCTTATCATAATCACTTTATTTATGATACAATTACGTATTCCTAACAAAAGACGAAGTAGAAAACTAAAAGAATCATGGAAAGAGCTGGTAGGTGGCAAGTGGCGGGCCCACTTCCTGAGCTCGCCTCTGGACCATCATGCTGGGGCTGCATTCATAGGAAGGAGTCATTGAAAAGAGGACACTGGAAGAAAACATTATATATACAAAGAGACTCATATTGTCCCTTAAGACCAAGCATACAGATCTGACCCATATTGAATTGAAGCTTTTGTGGCTGGTTGAGAAACCTCCCTTGGCTGCATCTTTTCAAAATATCCCGACTTGTGTTGTCAGTCAAGAAATAACATGAACTGTGTATAATTTTCAACCAAGTAACCAAAAAGTTGACCAAGCATCTAAAACAACAGTTTGGAAAATACTGAAAACTTACTTAGCGGTGGACTATGGTGGTTCCATAGACACAGGGAAAAAATGAGGACACAGTTGAGAGCCTGTGAGGCAAGAAGTCACAGGCAGACCCCTGAGGCTCTCTGAGTGGAAGACAGGATGGAGGAGGGGCAGACTTCAGAGAACACTAGCAGAAAAGACACAGCAGGACAGAGGTGAGAAGCAGGGGTTGAGGTGGACAGACAGACACCTGCAGAGTGACCTCTTTCACTGACAAAGGGTGGGGAGGAAACTCGCAGCAGGATTTAAATTTTATCACTTGGTGTAGGATGGGGGAATGCCTAGGTCTAGACTGACCTTTCTGTTGTTCCCACTAGGAAAAAAAAAATCTTAAAATCCCATTTTCAAGTAACTCAGATGCATACAGGACAAAGCCAAGGTTTTAGAAACTTCACCCATCAAACAAATTCCATATTACAAGGCACACAGTGAAAACATACCAAGCAATCCATACAAATTTTTACCCTGGTAACAGATGCATGTGAACTGTCTTCCACCCACTCATGACTCACATGTCTCCCATGCTCCTTCTTGCTCCTCTGCACAGTCCGACACACACATGCTGCTATTTTCTCTAAGCTATTTCCATGCAGGCTTCACAAAGTGTCTCCAATCTGATGCTCAACTCTCCAACATAGTGACCCTCTGTGCCCATCACCACTTCTGGTCACTAGACAAACCCTGTCTGTTGTACCACACATCTGAGGAAACTGGGGAGAGACCACTGGAGATACCAAAGACAGAAGTCATCTTGAGCAGATTGCTGCTGATATACTGAAGCCTAAGGCACTATAGACACTGCAGGTCAGTGCATGCACATGCTCTCTCTCTTTCTCTCTCTCTCTCTCTCTCTCTCTCTCTCACACACACACACACACACACACACAAACACACACACCACAAGCATATGCACATATACACATACATCTATATGTCCCTGATCCCTGTAAAGCACTTGTGTTTTTCTCTTGGTTGTTTTGTGCTGTGGTGACAGCACTCAGTGACCTCCTTCACCCTCATGTTCTATGTTCCTCAGTAATGAGTGGAACAGAATTGCTTAGCAATAGTATTTAAAAATTGCTGACCACCACCCACTGTCTCCTTCTAAACTGTCAGGTACAACCTAGAGACATTCTGTGCCCCTCTTTGCAGTCAGGCTGCATAAGCCCCAAGGGTGGTGTGAGAATAAAGGACTGGGCTTTAAAAGAAAGGTAGTCTTTAGATGGTCCATCCTTTCGTCACAGCTCCAAATTTTATCTCTGTAACTCTTTCCATGGGTGTTTTGTTCCCAATTCTAAGAAGGGGCACAGTGTCCACACTTTGGTCTTCGTTCTTCTTGAGTTTCATGCGTTTAACAAATTGTATCTTATATCTTGGGTATCCTAAGTTTTTGGGCTAATATCCACTTATCAGTGAGTACATATTATGTGAGTTCCTTTGTGATTGTGTTACCTCACTCAGGATGATGCCCTCCAGGTCCATCCATTTACCTAGGAATTTCATAAATTCATTCCTTTTAATAGCTGAGTAGTACTCCATTGTGTAAATGTACCACATTTTCTGTACCCATTCCTCTGTTAAGGGGCATCTGGGTTCTTTCCAGCTTCTGGCTATTAAAAGTAAGGCTGCTATGAACATAGTGGAGCATGTGTCCTTCTTACCGGTTGGAACATCTTCTGGATATATGCCCAGGAGAGGTATTGCTGGATCCTGGGCCATCACTGGAAAGAGAGGCCCATTGGACTTGCAAACTTTATATGCCCCAGTACAGGGGAACGCCAGGGCCAAAAAGTGGGAGTGGGTGGGTAGGGGAGTGTGTGGGGGGGTGTATTGGGGACTTTTTGGATAGCATTGGAAATGTAAATGAGGAAAATACCTACTTAAAAAAAAAGAAAGAAAGAAAGGTAGTGCCCATAATGTGGTCTGTAGTCTGTGAAGAAAAGGTTGTAAACACACATTTTGTTACTGAAATTCTCTGTACAGCTTATACAATAAATTGACTTACTTAAACTCAGGGAGGATCAGTGTTTAGGTAGTCAGTCCTGTTGGATGGTGTTTTGCTGGAGCAAACATGTGGCAGAGTGTTTTCCTGAAATGGACAGAGGTGAAAGGCTAAGGCAGACTTGTGAAGAAACGATTCAGTGAAGCAGACACACAAAAAAAAGGACGCTCCTCTAAAGCAAGTACTTAAAAGGACACGAGAGGAGGGATTGTTTGCTAATGGTCCACCTTGCATTGCTTAGTTGAGCTGTTTGTTGGAACTCCATAGGGAGAAATGCACTAAAATATTTCTGGTGGTGTGCTGCTGCACTTTCTTGCCGCTTCCATGGACTCGGGCTGACTGGCAGAGCAATGTCAGCTGAGGCAAGACGCATGGAGGACACATGTTTGTAGGGAGTATAGAGAGAACTTGACCAGTGATGGAGGCTGAGCTACGCTTGCTTATAGAGCCAATGGTGCAATGCTTGTTGGTCTCAAGTCTTGTTGATTTTTGCTTCCATGAGAGAGGCACAGCTGAAAAACCTTTCCTGGTTTTTCCTATTGGCCCTGTCCGTCCTGCTGACTTGTGCCAAGGCTACAACCTGGCTCTTCCTGCTGCTGATTGGTGTTTGCTATCCCCACCCTATCGAACTGGACTGCTGGTGTACCTGTGTACTGAACTTCAAATTTCCAGACAACACAGATGGCTGTTGCTCCAAAGAACCTTTCTATACAGGTCCACTTCATCCATATCCTTTGTTTTCCACTACCACTGGTGGGTAGTGGGTTTCAAGGGAGGTTAAAGCATTTAAGAACCATCAGTTTGAAAAAAATTAAAGTTATACTGTGTATGTATATGGATGTAGTATGTGTATGTGTATAAACACGCGCATATATGCACATGTATTCACACAGAGGCCAGACAGCAAAGTCAGGTGTCCTCCTTTATTGCCCTGCATGTTTTAAGGCTGGGTCTCTTTCTGAACTCTGAGCTCACCAATCAGGCTATACTGACTAGCAAGGGAGCTGCTAGGCTACCCTTCTCTAACTTTCCAGTGCTGGGATTATGGGCATAATCATTTTAATAGTTGATTTGTAGAAGCAAAGGAACATAGAAGCAGAAAGACTGTAAATAACTATGCTCAAATTTATATAAATTACAACAAACGTGAAGTTCGGAAATCACACAACCATATATTTGGTTTAAAAAAATCAAACATCAGAGATATGGATCTAGTTGATTTTGTCAATTCTTCTCTTCCTAAAGACCCTTGGGCAACAAATGTGTCTGTTGAGTAAAAGTTAGTAATTTTCCCAGCTCACAGAGTGTCTGGCCAGGACTTAAGGGAAGTACATATGAGCAAGCTCATAGTTTAACATCATTGTTAGATATGTTCATGTTAAACAAGGGCTGTAACAAAAGATGCTTTCAGCCACAAGAACACTATGATATGTACTCACTGATAAGTGGATATTAGTCCAGAAACTTAGTAAACCCGAAAAATAAGATACAATTTGCAAAACACATGAAACTGAAGAAGAAAGAAGACCAAAGTGTGAACAATTTACCCCTTCTTAGAATTGGAAACAATCACCCATGGAAGGAGTTACAGAGACAAAGTTTGGAGCTGAGACAATAGGATGGACTTCCATATCCAGGGATCCATCCCATAATTAGCCTCCAAACGATGACACCATTTCATACACTAGCAAGCGTTTGCTGAAAGGACCCTGATATAGCTGTCTCTTGTGAGACTAGGCCGGGGCCTAGCAAACACAGAAGTGGATGCTCACAGTCAGCTATTGGATGGATCACAGGGCCCCCAATGGAGGAGCTAGAGAAAGTATTCAAGGAGCTAAAGAGATCTGCAACCCTGTAAGTGCAACAACAGTATGAACTAACCAGTACCCCGGAGCTCTTGACTCTAGCTGCATATGTATCAAAAGATGGCCTAGTAGGCCATCACTGGAAAGAGAGGCCCACTGGACATGCAAACTTTATATGCCCCAGTACAGGGGAACACCAGGGCCAAAAATTGGGAATTTTTTGGGGTATGGGGGACTCTTGGGATAGCATTGGAAATGTAATTGAGGAAAATACGTAATAAAAAATCAAGAATTTCAGGAACATATAAACGTACAATGAATATATTCTGCATATCAGAAGTTTTACTCCAACCCAGAAAAAAAAGAACAAAACAAACAAACAAACAAACAAAAACCTGCATAACTTTCATGCGAGTCACCCCAGCACTAAGAAAGTTGAGGCAGGAGGATTTCAGGATCTGGAGTTAGATGGTACTTTGTACTCAGTAGGCCTTAGTGTAACTTTAATTTTTTTCAATCCTTATTTTTAACCTCCTTCTTAGCCCACCACACACCAAAGGGTGGGAAAGAAAGGATACAGGAATGTGTGTGTAGCAGGGGGTAGGGTGGGGGGTGGGGGGAGGGTGGACCTGTTTAGAAAGGTTCTTTGGAACAAGCCACATTTGTGTTGTTTGGAAACTTGCAGTTTAGTTCACAGGTTAGCAGTAGCAGCTCAGTCCACTTGCAAACATTTTATGGATATATCAGCAGTCCAGTTTGGTAGAGTCTAGTTAGCAACAGCAGTGATATGGCCTAGCAGAGACAGCCAGGCCTCAGCCTCTGCTCAAATCAGCAGAATTGACCAGGAGAAATACCTGGAGACGTTCTCAGCTGTGTCTCCCTCAGTGCATATGTGAGACCCACAAGAATTGCACAACTTGCTCTATAAGCAAGCCTGGCTCAGGCTCCATCACTGTCTTCAAGTCCTATTTATATGTCCTCCAAGGGTCTTGTCTCAGCATGAGTCTTGCCTCAGAACATGCACCTGTCTCAGCTGACATCACTCTGCCAATCAGCCAGAGTCCATGGAAGCAGCAAGAAACTGATTCCTCTATGGGATCCTGACAAATGCAGGGAAACTACACTATGTAAAGCAGACCAATATGTGCATACTGTTAGTAAAGTATCCTCCATCAACATGTCCTTCTATGTGCTTGCTTTAGCAGAACATCCTCTCTCCTGTGTCTGCTTCAATGAAACGTTCCTTCACAAGTCTGCCTTAGCCTTTCACACCTGTGTCCACTTTAAGGAAATGTTCCTTCATGAGTTTGCCCCAGAAAAACACCATCCAACTGACTTTCCAAAGAACCCTTAAGTTTCCACTACACATTGGCATGAATTTAGGGCCATTAAACTGCTTTTATGGCCCAGGATTTTGTAGACAGATATTAAATTCTATGGAAAATACCATAGCCAATGCACAAAACTTCATTAAGATTAAATTAAGTGCAAATTTGATTTTATCAATGCATTTATCTCAATAAAAAATTTAATTTTACTGATATTTTACTCAGGGCCTCATGATAATCTCAAATGTAGTGTTTATAACAGCACTATAAAATAGATGTTACACTTGTCCATTTGAAGAAAATGACCATAAGGGGTTGAATGTTAACTAAGGGGTGGGGAAGGTGGTTTTAAGTGCCTGTGGGCCTGAGTCTGATGCTCAGCATAAACATGTAGACTCAGATGCAGTAGTGCATAGTATAGATTTATAATCTCACACCAAGGAAGGAGAAGAGAACATGGGTATCTTGGACCTGCTAGCCAACCTAGCTCAATTGGACAGCCCTAGGTTCAATGAGAGTAGGTGTCTCTGAAAATAAGAAAAGTTTTTGGCTCGGCTAAGCTAGAGTTTGGGGCCTGCCTGGGCTACGTGGGGATATCCTGTTTTAAAGTAACAGGAAAATGGTCTTCTTTACATGTTTCAGTGCTAATTATAGAACCCAGAGCGCTGTGCCTGCGGCACGAGCAGGGTAGCATGGAGATACAGCTGCAGATCTTGGTTTTAGTCCTTTACTTTTTGAGACAGTATCTTGCAGTATCTCTCAGGCTGATCTCATATTCACTATATACTATAGACTGACCTCAAATGTTAATAACCCAGTTCTTTCCTCTGAATACTGGGCTAGAGGGTGTGTGGCACTATATCCAACTATTAAAGACAATTTTAAAATGTCCCTAAGTAAGGCACACAGAGGCCACGGTTTTCTAATATGTTGAAAGGAAAATTTAAAATAGGTAAAGAAGTGAGTGGATTTCCTACAGGCAATCCCCCAGTAGTTGTGTTTCTCTGCATGAACTTATGATACAAATAAAACAACTGAGAATTCAGGTTCTATTATCTAGGCAGACCATGAAGGGCAGAGTACATCACTCACATAGAGCCCAGGGTCACAAAGCTAATTCAGCAGGATGGTACCATGAGGCAACACATACTGGCATGGGTTGTAATTCATGTCGCCTCTGTAGAACTTCTAAAGCATGGTTAGCCAAAAATCAATTTGAATAGTAAAAATGCCCTCCCTGCCAGTGGGACTAACGGGACTGAGGCAGGGGAGCTATGTGATGAACTCTTCATCCTCACCAACATTTGAAGTCCTAACCCTTCCCATGGAGTATGTTACTGGGTATGCAGTGGTGTCTCTATAATCTTTGTCTGATTAAAACTACCTTCGAAGTGAGTGTGTTTGTGGCTTCCAACAAAGGTACAGTTACACACCCACCTTTCTGATGGAAACACTTGAGTGTTGCTGTCAGAAAATTGCCTCATGATGTCCTGTTCTAGTATCAATGAGCCTACTCTGATACTTTTCTAATTTCCAAAATGTTATGTAAATGAAATGATATAATATGTAGCCCACTGATCTCTGCATTGTGCCAGTTGTGATTTTTAGTTGCTGTAAATAAAGGCTGCTTTGGTGAGGGGTAGTAGCTACACTTCTCCATGGGCATGAAGATAAAATTTGGAATGTAGTAAAAAATTATGCTGGTCTAAATTTATTCATGATACATTAAGTCTCTCTGTCTCTCTCTGTCTCTCTGTCTCTCTGTCTCTGTCTCTCTGTCTCTGTCTCTATGTGTGTGTGTATGTGTGTGTGTGTGTGTGTGTGTGTGTGTGTGTGAGAGTGTGTGTGCATTAAAAGAAGTTAATTTCTTAAGTTAACAATGCTTCCCCAAAGAGCCACAGAATAACAACATTCCAGTGTCAGGCATGAGAAAATGTCCTTATCAATGCTTGGTTAGGGTTGTTCAAGTGCCTTCCAAAACAATATAAACTTTATGTGATTCCGTTAGTTGCTTTACAGGGGTTGAGGGTAGGGCCCCATTGCTGAAGACATGGTTTTTAATTGATTTTAACTGGATCTGACCTGAAATCCTCCTTTCTGCAGTATAGCTTCTATAGACCCAGAAAATACCATATAGACTTCAAAGGGAGGAAAGCAATCAATTTATTTGCAATATCTATGAGCCATGACAAGATATTGGTAAAGACATAGTAAGTAGCATACATTGCTGGTAACTCACCTCTGTCTAACTGGACTTATGGCCTTCTCAATAAGAGGAATATAATTCTTGGTACTGGAAACCTCACCCACTACATATGGCTAGTGAAGTCCTGTACCCTAAAAAGAATCTACTATACCAGCACATGGGTAAATCAACATAATTTAAACTGAGGTCTGTAGCTTTTCTTACGTGACGTTTTACTCAATATTGTGAATACATGTCCTAACGTTTATGATGTCTCTGACATTTGAATGACATTGTGATTCACCAATATGTTCTCTCCTTATATGTCTTGGATGTTAATTAATTGAGCCCTTTCCAAAGCAAGTTTTATTTCATTGTGAAGGAAGCCAGATTATCAATATCTCTTGGGTGTATTGTGTGTTTGTTATTTATGTCAGATCTCCTTGCCCAACCCAAAGTCTCAGTGATCTCCCTTCATTTACTTCTAGGACATTTACTGAATCAATTTTCAAATAGAATTCAACAGTGATCATTACTTCTTTTATGTAGAATGTGAGGAGGTTCAGAGTGGATCCGTGTAATTTATCACAGTAGATGGAAAACATTTATCCTCTCATCATCACATCCTACGAAAGATGAAATTTATTCATAGACACCATTGAGTTCAAAAAGTTCTCTTTCATTTTCTGATTTTTTTTTTACTTAAATACTGAATTCTTTCAATGACTTTTCTACATGTAAATATAGTCATTTTGTTGTTGTTGGTGGTGGTATAGTGAATCACATTGTCTAAATTTTTCTTTCAGATAAGCCACTGTCTGATATCATCTTTACTCAGTGTTGGTTATTGTCAAGTATTTATTCAAAGCTATTTAGGTGTCTGTTCGTGGTTGGCATCTTATGTCATTTGTTGTGATGTTGATGTAATAGTATTTTCATATACTGAATTAGGGAGTGGTCCTATTAGCTTTCAGAAAGAATTAGAAAAGTTGAATATGTATATACACCTACATTTAATTTGAAATGCATCCAATGAGCAGGTTTCCTACTTCCTCTTATTGTTCAAAGACTGTGTACATTTGATCTGAATCACCAAGTCCATCAGCATATACTTGCTTAGAAACCATTCTCTTGAATGGGACATCAGTGCTGGTTTTCTTCATGGTTCCTGAACATAACGTCCATCTTTCTCGCTATTCTCTCCCAGTCTGGTTAAATTCTGTTCATTTCAATGATCTTTTAAAGGATCAACTTTTGGCTTCACTCATATTCTCAGTGATTTACAGTTTATTGCTTTCCTCTTTTAATTATTTACATTACTAATCTACTTTTCTTGAGCATGTCTTTTGTTTTCCCATTTCTTTAATTTGTAATTCATCACACTGATATTGGATATTGTCCTTGTGGGGTGGAGTGTCCATTGTCAACAGCTTGCATAGCTTGGGACAAAACAATATGAAATTTTTCTTATTTCTGCATTTTAATAAAAAAGGCACCAGTCTTCTTTATTCTCAACTTTGAGGAATGCCTTCTAATGATTATATAACCCAGCACTTAATAAGGAACATCTATTACCTGTTGAATTTTGTTTTTTGTTTTTTGTTTTGTCTGTGTAGGTTCAATCCTTTAGAATTTGTGAGAATCCCTTCCTTGGGGAGATATAAACAATTACCAATTTCTTCCTAAAGGTCTAAATAATAACCCAAAGTAAGTTGCTACCTGGATGACACCCTCCCTATAGCTGCATAGATGGAATACCTCCTTTAAACATCTCACCTTATGTAGCCAAGTACACACAGAAGATTCAGTGACCCTCCATCCTCTTGTTCCTTAAAGAGATGTCAGCGTCACCAAGCCTCATGATGGGTTCTGGCAAATAGGCACTGCTGATATGATGACCATGTTGGACAGCAGAACTTCCATGTGACTCATGCTGCCTGAATTCACAACTCCTCTTCTCAGCCACAAAGTGAGACTTGCACAGAGCACAGCTTGCCTCCAGGTAGGCAACTGTGTGTGCCTCAGGAATCCTAACCCAGTGCTTTCTGTTGTGCAAAGTATGAAAGACTTGGTTTTAGGTTTTGATGGTTAATGGAGTGGTAAACAGTAAAATGACACATATGGGGGTGGAATTCTAGAAGCAGAATTTTAAAATTAGATATTTAAATATGTTGCAGAATTCTATTTCTTACAAGGGTCTGATTCTTCTCCCAGCTAGAATGCAAATTATTTTTGCAGAATAAGAGTACTTCTAGCCTGTGATTTCTGCTTATAACTTCAGACTTATCCCTGGCCTACTCTCATGAAACTGATATTCAGACTTAATCCAATTTCTAGCGTCTTGCTTAGGACAATTTTTTCTCACAATAATGACAAATAGCACCCTGCATTTATGCCGCATGTAGCACTTGCTAGACGTTATTAAAATTACCTGTTTATTCTTTTGTTTCCCAATGAACTGTACACTTTTGGAAGTAGAAAGCGTTTTGTTGATTGATCAGATGGAGTAGAATTGCTGTCTCCTGAGCAAACACATGATGAAAATATACATAGCAGATGACAATCAGGAAAGAAAGAGATGGCTGTGGACTGAGCTTTTCTTGACTGCTAGCTGGAAGACTAAGAAAGTGTCAAAGAAGAATACTGGGAAAGTGAGCTTTTTATTTACTGGTTGTTTTATTTGCTTCTGAACCCTTTTAGAATAATCTCGGCAGGTGACTTCTGTAATTTCATCTTTTCTAGTTCCCCTTCTCTGACTGCACCTTCAGATTCCATTACCTCTGTGCTCTAAGAACACATCCCAGAATTGCATTAACTGATACATTTTTAGTACATTCTCATAAAGGAGTGTTCTCTTTGAATTCATTTTTTCCTGGAAATTACTTGTATGATTCAGAAGGATTAATGACCTCAGCAACTTCATAAATTACACCATGAGAACTCTTCTATCTGCTACTGTCTTTGAAAATTATATAGAAAGTACAACACATGTGTGGAGGCAGTGCCACAAACTGTAGTGAACCCTGTGGCCACCAATGGTGTCAGTGCCTTTATCCCAGAAAGCCCTGGCTGACTTTTGTTGAGTGTGCGGAGTTAGTTCTAGGTTGTCACTATGTACCAAATTGCCAGATAGTAGGGCCCGAGAACAAATGCATCCTCCTGTACTATGAAGGTTAGAAGTTTAGTACTGAACTCTAGGTAGAAGGAAGGTGTTGACAGGTCTGTTCTCATGTAGGCACTCTGATGGAGAATCAGGACCTAGTTGGTGGCTCGGGAAATTGAACAACTTTCCATGACATGGCACATGCCTCACTTCACCATTGTCTAAGTTAGAAGTGGTTGGTAGAGTCCTGTTCATGGTCTCTCTCTATGAACTCAATTCTGCTGCTTTTGAGACTTCTATAGTGAGATTGAATCCTCCAAAATGTGCTACTTTGTTAATGTTCTTAGCACAACGCCATGGCAAGTCAACCTTTACTTCTGATAAGATTACCACAGTGACCAGGATGAACTGTTCTTTGGAGAACACACACGCGCGCGCGCACACACAGACACAGACACACACAAACACACACACACACACACACACACACACACACACACACACACACACATACACACAGCATACGGCAGAGGCAGAATTGACTGCTGGGTTAACTTACTGATTTTAACCCAGTAGGTATGCACTAACATGCTGCAGCAGCCCAGGAGTTTCACATGAGGTCCAAAAGCCCTTTTCGGAGGACAGTACCCATTTAAATTACATGTTATTGTTCCAAAACCAGAGTTATATACACATACCTTAATCTAGTTCTTACCACAGGCCATTCTGCTGCCCGCTTTTAAATTTGGGCACTGAGCCACCTGTGAATCCAACCTTAAGTTTTAGGAGTTGCTTTTTGATTCCACAAATAGAACTGAGTTCATGGGCAAAATTCTTAACCACTTAGCTGTTACTGTCTTGTTCTATGGAGATGGTCCACTCTGTCAGTGGAACACTGAATCTGGGACATTCCAGAGATGGCAAACTCTGTTTCTTTATTTAAAGTAGGTTTGTGTTTGAATATAACTGGATAACTTCTTGTACTTTACCATTTAAACTATTTACAATCCATAACACAGTATAAATGGCACGTAAGTAGTCAGGTTGTACTGTTTAGGGAACAATGATAAGAAAATCAGTTAATAGATGTTTAGTACAGAAACTTATATGCAACAGCCCTTCTTGTGTTCAGAAAACACTATTTCCTTATAGTTAGCTACTGAGTCTGGCTCTTATAATCATTCCTGTCCTCCTGTGCAATGATCTCTGAGTCTTGTGGGATGAGAGTATGATACAGATGCCTTATTTAGGGCTGAGTATTCTGCACTATGACATTCTCTACACCTTGACCATCACCATCAACTGTAAAGCTTCTCCCGTGAAGGTTGACAGATGCATTTATCTATGGGTGTAATCTAGTAAGTTCTTAGGAGTTGGTTTAAAACTATGTCCATTTAGCAGAAAACTAAAATATTTTTCCCTAGGACATATGATCTGTGTAGTCATAAGTTCTTGGTGCCTATGATAAGTTCCATCTTGTAAAGCAGAACTTAACTTGAATAAGGACTGGTTAGCAACTCTATGATGTTCATAGCACTGTTGCAGCAGTGGGCATATCTTGCTGGTCTGGTCTCTACTGCAGCTCGCAGAGTTTACAACTATGTAGGACTGATTACTGCTTTTCTCGTAGCATGCCTAGCACCTTCCAGCACTATGAAATCTACACCATAGGGATGAAACTTCCATGTCAGTACCAGCTTGATTTTCTGTGTTCTATGGCTTGAATATATAATGCCTTGAGTAATGAGATATTACCATGTAGTTCTGGAGGGAAGTTAAGAGTGATGGTAATAGCCTGTGATGTTTGATGATCTATGGAACCTCACTTGCCAACAACTTCAAAAGAGGTAGCCAATCCCTGGCATTGGGCTTGTTGTTGTTTAGCCTGTGGTGTCCAGTGGGCACTCTTGCCTTGCTATATCTTTTACACTTTTATCAGAAACACAACTTGACCCATGCAGCAGGTCCAGTTATTCCAGGGTCTCGAGGGGACCTTCTCCTAAGAACCAAATGGGGGGAGGGAGAGACCGACACCAAGTGCGAGGAACAACAAGGAAACCAGTCTGATTAGCATCAAGGTGTCACTGTATTTAGCAAGGCTCAAGGCTTAAGTGCACAAGCAAAAGGGGAAGTACTTCTCAGCAGGAGGAATGGGGCAGCTGAAATGCACAAGCAAAGGAGGAAGTACTTCTCAGCAGGAGGGATGGGGCAGTGGAAATTTTTCTTTTGGCGACTACATGGGGAAGCAGGAACTTGGTGGTATCAGGATACATCTTGTGGTCAGGACATCTGCTTTTGACCCCCTTTTCTTCTGGGGTGGGGGAGGCCCAATTCAGAGATCAGGACAATTGTGTTATCTTAATAGCTCCCAACAACAACTCTTCAAGGCTTTCTTTGGGTGCTGCTTTTATCCTAGAGACTTTCAAGACAATTGTGTGTGTGTGTGTGTGTGTGTAAACCCATAAACACATGTCTAAGAAATAGGGAAATCTGCATTGTCTCTGAGAAGTAACTCCAATAAAGGTTAAGCCTGTAGTCCTATTTTAATAGATGATGGGCAAAGGTGTGTATGTTTACTTAACTGCTGAGGTGATAGAAGAACAGGGCTGGCTATTGCTGTTATTATTCCCTGAGCTGTTGGGAGCAGGCCCGCGGCTCACATGGACCTGGTACACTTGGGTGGCAGGTAGGGGCTGAAAGACAGAAACTAGGAGGTTGAGAGAAAAATGGATGCCAAGTCAAGGTTCCTGATCAAGGCTCCAATGTTTAATAGCAAACTGTGCTTATAAAGGGGGGGGGGGGGGCAGAGGCAGGCGGATTTCTGAGTTCGAGGCCAGCCTGGTCTACAGAGTGAGTTCCAGGACAGCCAGGACTACACAGAGAAACCCTGTCTCGAAAAACCAAAAAAAAAAAAAAAAAAGGGGGGGTCCATCCCCCGCTAATCCATTCTTGGAGCCTGGAACCAGCTGCAGGTGACAACGTGCAGGATAGGGAGTAGCCTCCAGAAAATCTCAGTGGCCTCCCAGCAGGTAGCAGTGTCTTGGAGGAGCAATGGCAGGTGGCAGAACAATATAGCCATCTAGGTCAGAAGGCTCCACCCTAGGTAATCTCCTTCTTAGTAGCAGCAAGGTCAAAGTCTGGATCAGCCTGTTTCAGGCTGGGGGAGGTTACACTGCTCAGCTTCCTAATTCTCACATCTATTAAAGACCATGATGAGGCAGAAATGACTTCTTGAATACAGTAAACCCATCAGTGAGGAAAGAGTCTCCAAGAAAAACTCTCTTGCAGACCCAAGCCTGTGCATTATAAGAGCTAATATATATTTTATACTCATTGTGTGTTATACAATGATGTGAGTGATTTATTTGTATAAGTTATTCCTGTGGATGACCTGACAAGGCATGCTCTGTCACTGTCCCCATACATTGCTGTGGATTAACAAATAAGAATTCAGAGAGGGGTTACATAGCTCAGGGATGATAGATCTAAAATGTTAAGCCAGCAAATCCACCTCATATCCCTGACTGCAGGGCATGAGACAGTGCCTATAAGAAGTGGTTTATGATCTCAAATATGAGCTTGGATAACAAGCTATTAGGAAATAACCATTCCTACATATGCAAGTGAACCATTGTAGGAATATTTTACAAATTCATAGGAGAGTGCCATCAAGTTCTAGTGGCTGTGAGATTCAAACAATACATCTTCCTGCAAGGAAAAGTGTGATAACTCATCCTGGATAAAGATTTTGGAATCTCTCTGAAGTGTTTCTGAAGAGTGGTAGTTAATAGCTGTTATACCACAGTATCAAATGCGTTTAGAGAACTAGAGTCAGGGGCTCCTAGAACAGGCCTGAAATTCCTTAGAGATAAAGCTGGCAGAATACAGGCCATGAGCCACAGTGTAGATGCTGGGAACTCAACCTGATTCCTATATGAGAGCAGCCAGTTTTCTTTCTTTCTTATTCATTCATTCATTCAATAAATTATTCATTCTTGAGAAAAGTATGGCTCTATTTGGAAGAGATTATGTGCAAATGAAAACTGTTTATCTTATAGCCCTTATAAGTTCTTATCTTTATTCTGCAGTGTGGTATTTAATATATTGATAGCCTTTGTGATCTTATAAAGGATTTACAGTGGCTTTATAGGATTTTCTCTCAACTGGTCATTTTTTGTCATGTCAAGGTGTCAATCAATATGACAACTCTTTCTAAGATTGTCTTCTAAGATTGTTTCTGTGACTATGAAAGTGAAGTGGAGACTTCTTCCAGTGTGGACTTTTAGTTCATGAGATTTCATTTTCATTAAGTGGACACATACTCATTCAGTAAAACGTTTATTAAGTATGTGCCATGTGAGGATGACATGAAAGGACACAATGGCACAATAAGATCTTCATTGTTAGCAGGAGAGGCACTGTTACCAAGAGGCTGCTGTTTACTCTGTTCTTGATTCACAGTTGAAATTGCCACTCACTGGGCGGGCTATGAAGCTCATCACACTGTAAACATCTATAGGAGTCATTTTAGGACTAAGTAGACCCCTGTCTCATTTGGGGTTATTGTCTTTGTCTTTTCTCTGCATGTCCGTCAAACCTTGTCCTTATCTTTAACTTTGGAGTGGGTTGAGCTGAATTGCACTGATAGACTAAAATGTCTGATTGGATGTTTATATATTGACAAACATGGCTCTTAATTTTCTAATCTGGAATTCAGCTCTGGAAAGACCAGCCTTAGAACAGAACAAAGGTGAGTTCAGAATGGACATCTTACCCACATAAGACAGAGGCCCTGTGCCTATCTTTTATGGCAAGGAATGTAGATGCCACATCAGGCCAAAAGTTGCAATAATCAGGCAGGAAAAACTATGGGGTGTTCCTGGCAGGTGCCTTTATAGGGATCGTATGACTGATGACTGTAGCCTTCACCTCCTTTATCGGGGGTGGGGTGGGGTTGGGGAAGTCATATGACTGATGGCTGACTGTAACATCATATGACTCACTGGCTGTCAACTCAGACCTCATTCTGAGGTAGGGTGAAGAAAGATCTCTAAGTGACTCTGCAGACTGTGGCATCCATGCCCTTGATAGAGACACATACTCAGTAGGTATGAAAGGCATCTCTGGTGCTGGCTGAAGCTATGGTGACATTTCTGCATGTGACATATTGCATTTTTTCATAGAGTTTGTAACATTTGTTCTGAACCCATTGCTTCTCCCATTTCACTACATTTATTGATTCTATTATGTATTTTTAAAAACTATAATGTTATCTTCTCCTTCCATGAAGATTTACAAACAGATGATGGTCAATGGTGAAGAAAGAGACATTGTCTTAACTGATGCAGCCACTGATATATGCACATGCACCTATAAATAAACCCCCACACCACCCATACCTGTATCAAGAACCCTAATGGAATTCACCAGGTCTCATGAAAGCAGAGGAGAGTATACCTAGGGAGAGGAAGGAGATGAATAGGGATAGAAGAGGGGTAAGAAAGGAAAACAGGGACAAACATGATTGAAATATATTATGTACATGTAGAAAAGTTTGTGGATGAAACTCATTACTGTATATAATTAATCTATGCTAACAAAACCATTAAAAATCAACATCAAAGGTCTGTTGTATTTATTCCTAACCTTCAATGCTTTAAAGGCTAATGTTTTTATTCTTGCTATGGTTAAGCAGTAAAAACTAAAGAGCATGTGTGCATTGCCTCCATGTTTAATTTCTTGGTTAATGATTGCATGACTCTTGACCATTCAAACAGGTTGCAGTATGTACCTGGTATGGATGAGTATTTGTCTTCTACGTTTCACTTGCTTTATTTGTTTTTTTTTTCATTTTTATTAGATATTTTCTTTATTTACATTTCATTCAAATTTTATCTCCTTTCCTCATTTCCCCTCCAAAACACCCCCAACTCATCCCCCTCCTCCACTTGCACACTAACCCCTCCCTCTTCCTTGTCTTCCTTGTCCTACACTAAGTCTTCACAAGGCCAAGGGCCTCTCCTCTCACTGATGTCTCACAAGGCCATCCTCTGCTACATATGCAGCTGAAGTCTCTGAGTCTCTCCTTGTGTACTCTTTGGTTGGTGGTCCCTGGGAGCTCTGGGGTTACTGGTTGGTTCATATCATTGTTCCTTTTATGGGGCTGCAAACCCCTTCAGCTCCTTGGGTCCTTTCTCTAGCTCTTCCACTGGGGACTCTGTAATCAGTCCAATGGATGGTTGTGAGTTCCACTTGTTTTTACAGGGTAATTTAAGTCTTTGAAACTGGAATTGGGAACAAGTTAGAAAAAGAGTCACAGAAAAGAGAACTGTGTCCCTGAATAGAGTGTGTGACAGGGACCTTGTCACCAATGTTCACCAATTTAGATTGTGAAGTTAACTCTTATTTTGTAATCTTACGTCGCCAAACAGTTTGTCGGTCAACTAATATCTCAGATGCTTAACTCTTTCCATCTACAAATTGAGAGCAACCTGGTAGACAGCAAAAGAGTTCTATAGACTCTAAACAGTTATATCTTTTATTAGCAAAGTCATGGTCATTCTGAGGGCAAACAGTGATGGAAAATACTGTCCTAGACAGAACCCACAGGGGGTACAGTAATTGACATGCATTCTAGATTTGAGAGGCTATAACTGAATTTCCTTAGATTTATTGAGCGAATCCCATTAACTTTCTAACTTCTGGGTCATTGTATTTCTGGAAGGATGAAAGCATAAAGACTGAGGAAGCCTTAACTTTGGGAAATGCTGTTTAGTGGGAGAATTCCTTGATTCCCAACGCCTTCTGTACGCATTGAAATATGAATGCATTTCACAGTCATCTAGAGGAGGGGTGAGAGGACATCACTCTAAGCACCACAGCTTCTCTGTAGAGACTCTGTCAGGACCCCAGCTGCCCAATGACTCTGCCTTTGTTTGGGTACAAATCTTATTACTGAAGAAAGGAGTCTTGATTTCCAATCTCATTAACTTGGGGATATTTTTCCATCTGTGATTATGACTTTATATTGTTAATCTACTGTTATTTTTAGTCAAACAGAATGTTTTCACTGGAATAATAAAAAAATAAAGATAATTTGGTTTGTTTGCATAACCACTTAACTCTTAGCTGAGAATCATTAAGCCTCTTCCCTGAGATTCACTGGGTGATTTGCATATAGCACTTACAGAGTGGCGTGCTTGGGAGCTTTGGCAGTTTTGGATAGGGGCTCCTGGTGCTGCTTTTATAGACCTGTGTACTTTCATCAAGCCATCTGTCTGGGAATCATGAGCAGGGAGATGTTTCCCAGGGAAAAGTCAAGTTTAGTTAGGTAAAGTGTCCAGTTGGTATCTTACACTGTATAAAAATTAGTACACACCAAGCAACACTGGTGAATTCCATCCACATTGTGAGGACGTGGTTCAGGGATGTTCTATCTAAAGGACTTTGAAACCAGAACCAATTAAGGAAAACGCATGGGCATTCTGCTCTAGGGCCCCCTTTTTCTGCATTTTCTGTTGTGTGTAGAATTGTCTGGATAGCAATGTCTGGTAGGAACCACTAAGTTTGTTGTTTTCCTTGAATGAAGTCTCTAACGGCAACAATTAAATGTGTGACCAATTTTCTGTTATTGTTGTTATAGCAAAACCATTTGAAAATGGACAATATTTGGACATTTATGGAATTACAAGGGACCAGGCTGGGGAGTATGAATGCAGTGCAGAAAACGATGTGTCGTTCCCAGACGTGAAGAAAGTGAGAGTGATCGTGAACTGTAAGTCTCTTTTCTTTATCACCATAACTATTGAAAAATGTCTGAAATTGCTGTGGCTGCTTTATTAGATCATATATCTGCGTGCACACACACACACACACACACATTTATATGTGCACCATGGCCTTAGCAGATCCCAGCAATGGTTTGATGATGGACAGACTGAAACCTTCCAGTATCATGTTCATGCCCAGCACTTCCAGAGTCTCACCCTTGTCTCTAAAGCACTGTGATGCTGACTTAGATCTCACTTGTTGGACACCAGCAGAGGTCCAATGTGAGGCACTTGATCAGACCTGATGGACACAAGTAGGAAGCAATTCACTGAAAGATGAGAGGGGATGGTGAGGCTTATTAAGTTGGATGATTGAATTTCTAGCTTGGAGACACTGGGAAAATTCAGATCTCATTTCCCCATAAACACTATCATCATGAAGTTAATATGAGCTAGATATTTCACAATGTTGCCCACACCATGACACCACACCCTTTTCAATATGGAAAAAAGACAACTACTTGGAGTATTCCACAGAAAATATCCTTGACCTGTGAGTAAATTTGTCTTTCTTTCAAAATTGTTTCCAGTATTTGATTTTTTTCAAAGGAAATACTTTGAGGATAAGAGTATCTTACCCAAAATGTATACAAGTGATCCATCCAGCAGGTTCAGTTATTCAAGGGTCTCGAGGGGACCTTCTCCTAAGAACCAAATGGGGAAAGGGAGAGACGGAAACCAAGTGCAAGAACAACACGGAAGCAATCTGAGTACCATCAAGGTCTCTCTGTATTCAGCAAGGCTCAAGACTTAAATGCATAAGCAAAAGGGGAAGTACTTCTCAGCAGGAGGGATGGGGCAGCAGAAATGCACAAGCAAAGGAGGAAGTACTTCTCATCAGGAGGGATGGGGCAGCAGAAATTTTTCTTTTGGCAACTACATGGGGAAGCAGGAACTTGGTGGTATCAGGGTACATCTTGTGGTCAGGACATCTGGCGCTGACTTAGGGCTGGAACATTCTGTGGTTGTTCTCAGAACGGTGCGTAGGTGGTCCGCTTTTTGACCCCCTTTTCTTCTCAGAGGGAGAGGCCCAATTTGGAGATCAAGACAATAGAGTTGTCTTAATAACTCCCAACATACAAACTATATCTTTTATCTGTTTTCATTCCTTTTATATACTTTTCTACATATGGCCTTTGATGTTAATGTGTAGTATTGATAACCAGATAACATGGAACTGTTATAAATATATCCATAAATACTAATGCCAGTCATCAGCTATTTCATGTGAACATGAGTCTTCTAGTCTCATGAGGCAACTGTTTTTTTTTTCTTTTTTAATTTTTTATTAACCATTCCATTTGTTTACATCTCAAATGATATCACCATTCTGGGTTATCCCGCCACAATTTACCCATCCCCCATCTACCCTCTCCCTCTCCCCATTCTATGAGGGTGCTCCCCCACCCACCCACTCCTGCCTCACCTCTCCAGCATCCTCCATGCTGGGGCACCAAACCTCCACAGGACCAAGGACCTCCCATCTCATTGATGTTAGGCAAGACCATCCTCTGCTACATATGTATCTGGAGCCATGGATCCATCCCTGTACACTCATTGGTTGGTGGTCTAGTCCCTAAATGCACTGGGTGGTCCTGCCAGCTGACATTATTTTTCCTATGTGGTTGCAACCCCCATCCACTACTCCAGTCCTTCTTCCAGCTTCCCCACCACCAGGGTCCCAGCTCAGTCTGATGGCTGGTTCCAAACATCAGCATCTGCATTGGTCAGGTGCTGGCAGAACCTCTCAGGGAACAGCCACACCAGGTTCCTATCAGCAGTTGCTGAGGCAACTGTTAACTCTCTGAACACTCCAGGTATTGAGCTGCCCGTCAGAGAAGATCACTGTCATCATCTAAAGTTTGTCAGCTGCTGATCTACACACTTTGGGTGAAATTTCTCAATAAGACCGAGCAAGTAAACAGCATACCTGACCAGGAGGCAGTTTCTGACAAATTTTCAGAGTTCTGAGAAAAAAAAAAAGGCAGAGCCACCCGATAAGACCTTGAGGAGCTCAAAGCTTCCAAGGCTGTGTCATCCAGGCTGAAACAGAATCCCAAGGCTGTTGTCTCAGAGGTCAGATTTTGACAAGTTCCTATATTCTTGGCACTTTTATTGCAAAAGATTTCCATTGACTTTAAGGACTTGTATTGCAGAGGGTTGCTGGTTAATCCCTCTGGAATTTAGGAATGGAAGATAACAAACTAACACACAGAGAGAACTAAAAGGAGAGAGAGAAAGAGGGAGATAGAGGGAGAGAGGGAGGGGGAGGGGGAGGGGGCGGGTGAGGGGGAGAGGGAGAAGAGAGAGATCGATCCTGGTCATTGTATTATCATGTGTATTTGCTCTACCCGATTTGATTTTTATGTGGTTGGGAGGGACAAAACAAGGGGTTAATATTAAGAAATGAAACATAATCAAAGCTGTTAAAGAACAAACACTGAGCCCTCAATGCTTCTACTCCCAGGCCCACCAGGCCTTTAAAGAGATGCCTCTGATGGGAGCATGGAACTTCAGTGGCTCTGTGAAATTGTGACATTGGGTAGAGGATCCTTGGGCTTGTACCAAGGTAGCTGGGTCACAAGGTCAATATAATCTTAGCTTTTGGGGAGCACCACACTGATTTTCACAGCAGTTGTACTAGTTTATGATCACAGGGAAGGTGAATATGAAGCCCTATTTCCTATATCCTCCCTGCATTTGTAGTGTTTTGACTTTTAGCTTTCTCTAAATCATAGTCTCTGGTGCTCAAATGTTTACAAATGTCCCCTGAACAATGTGCTTCACATGGATTTTGTTGAATTTCATTCTTTTTCACTGAGTAGTGTTTGAAGTGCAGGTGTGCAAGGGATAGTACGTGCATTGTGTCTCTTGGCTGTGATAAAGTTTCAAAGTAGTAATCTTGTGAAATTATCAAATCAAATGCCAAAAACTGAGAGTCACCTGTGGATTTTACTGAGCTGACTTCACAAAGGAATGGAGCCAAAGTTCCCCAAACAAACCCTAGTTCACAAAACTCAGCACAGCCATGTGGTGGGCACAGAATCTCATGTTCATGGTATGATCCAGATGCTCAGGAGAAACTTGTGGGTGATTATTCACACAGCTTGGCTGTGCATGAGGAGTCCTGTATATACATATTAAGCACACACACACATAAACAGGACACATATGTAAATACACACAGTAAACATGCACTAAACACCATCAGGGAGTCAGGGAGAATAGAGGCATCATTAAACCAGGGTGTAGCTGATGGATTTGTATTTGGACAGATTTGTTTTCCTATTGGCATTTGTGTTCCATTCTCACTGGCAGCTTGGTAGGTACTAGGCTCATGATTTTAAAGTAGACAACTGATTGAGTTTCAGAAAGACCATGGCTTGGTTGACCTGCAGGGGAAAAGCAGGAACAGAACCAAATCCAGCCAGAAGAGAAAAGATAATGTGGAAAACCAGCAGAATGGACTCATGATTTAGAGAGAGGCTGAGGCTGATCATATGATGAATTTCAGTAAAGAATAGCTGCAACCCAGAACTCAGGGTACAGAAGCTGAGGACTCTGCTCTTCACTAGCAATGCTGGTATCTCAGTGACAGGGACAGAAATGACCAAATCTCTGGTCTTGGAAACATGGGTCCTTAAAATCAGGTAGAGTCCATGGTATTTTATTAAGAGTGAACACTGTCAGATAAAATGTCTTCCTAGTACCATCTGGCCTCTAACACTTTATGGAAGCTTGACTTCCCCTCTCTTGAGTTTCAAATTCCATCTCTGTAAACTCAAGGACATGGGACATTTGTTTTATATGTGACTGTAATAATCAGTCTATCTTTTACACAGGCAAAACTGTTATCAATAAGATGTCTACATATAAAGTTGTTTGGTTGCATGAGCAAGTAAGATCTTCATAGACAGGAGTCTCCTGTTCTTTAAGGTTGGTGCTTCCCTCACTTTGTGCAACATAGGATCCACGAAGACCCTGACCATAGTTACTGAGTGACCAAATCATTAGACTAGATTCTCTCAGTTTAATCATTCTATCAGGCAAAAGAGAAGAATCATCAGGTTTTCTTAGTACCTTTTATAGATGGTATATTGATCACATTTTCCCTTTCTTATTCTTCTTCTCTCACACTTTACATCCTGACCACAGTTTCTGCTTCATCCACTCTCCCTCCTCCCCTACCTCTCCTCTCCCCCAGATCCAATGTTCCCCATTTCCCTCAAAAAAGAATAGTCATCCCAGAAATATCAATCTAACTGAACATAACAAGATATAATAAGACCAGGCACAAAGCCTCATATCAAGGTTGGAATAGGCAACTCATTAGGAGGGAAAGGGTCCCAAGAACAGGCAGAAGAGTCAGAGACACCCAACACTCCCACTGTTAGAAGTCCCATAAGAACACCAAGTACTTCTGATACCATCCTGATACCAGTATTTTCAAGTGAATTCAGTAAAAATAGCCCAATATTCACATAGTAATTTTGATCAATGGGAAAGGACACTAATTCCATTTCATAAAGGTAAGATAATTACCATTTCATAAAGGTAAGTATAGAGAGTTTAAAACATTTAACACACTTCCTGATCTCCAAGAACAAAATATACATTAGTAAAGAAATATATTAATTAGCTGTAAAAAATACAAAATACAAACAAATTAAGGTGAAAAGACATCTATGTGACTTAGATTTTGACAATGATAAATTCACATATTGACCATTTCACTCAATATTAGAATGATTTAGCTCACAATTTTCAGTAAATGGAATTGTGTGATTCTTCCTATGGCCAAATAAATAGTAAAGACAATTTTGGGTGTGCAGAGAACCAAGCTTTTATCCAATATATCAAAGGTGCATATTTGTGCATAATTTTGTATCTGATACATATTCATTTATGCAAATGTGCACTTTATCTTCCAATATAACTAGCTCCAGACATGTGGACTAGAATGTTCCAATTAGGTTGACTTAGTACAGTTGCTCCAAAGCCAGAAGCAAGAGGCCACAAGAGGCAGGCAGCAGGAGAAGCTCCAGGAGATCCAACCAGTGCTCTTGGGCTAGTCATAAAGTTCTCCCCAAAACCTTGGACAATTTGTTCAGAGATTACAATGTTATATCTGGAAGAAATTGCAACTGTCAGCCTTGATACAGACAGGACTCAACATTCAGAGGTTGAATGGAGCAAGAAGACCACAGGCACCTGTAGTGGGACACTGAGGATTATCTAAATTACTATTCAACTTTTGGTTTTTCTATTTCTGCCTCTATAATATTCCCTATTCATTTATTCCAGATGAGGCCTCAGGCTGAGACCCAGTCTTCAAGAAGTTAGTTATATAGGATTAGGGAATATATAGTTATAACTCAGTGTAGCAAATCTGAAGCTACACTAATCCTAAGGTGCTATACATAGCTGTTAGCAACACACCGCACAACCTTAGAATATCTAAGGGGTCTTGATACCAAAGGGCATTATTATTATTATTATTATTATAAACAAAAGGGAGAATTCATACATGAAAACAGCAAAAGCAGGATGTGCTTAACCTCACAGGAGGCAGAAGACAGGACGCGCCCATTCAGTAGGGCTTCAATGGTCTAGCTGTAGTACAGAAGGAAGCCAGCAGTGAGAAGGAAGGGAGCTCCATTGAAGGATGGGTACCTTCCTCAAGGAAGAGTACCTCAGAAGAGAAGATGGACTCCTCTGAGAACCATGAAACCTCAGAGGAGACACAGCTGGGAGCTTGTGAATTCAGTGGGGATGCTCAGATCCAATGCTCAGTGATCAAAGAAAGAATAACTTGGGGTGATTAACTATTCAGAGAAACATCTGCATATTAAGTAAGTATATTTGCATATTCTTATTTCCTACATCTGCAGAGAAAGGCTTGGGAGATTTCTGGTTTGTCATTGCAAGGGTAAGGCAGAGGAAAATTGTAATGCCAAGAGAAAAACATGGGGCTGTGAGTAGCTCCAGGTCTGGAGCAAATTGCAGAAACCTTGTCAGTGAATGCTAGAGATGTGTTGCTAATCAGCCACAGGGCATGGCTTTTCACAACAAATCTCCCCAAGAAAAAATATCTAAAAGGACTTAGAGCAGAACTTTCCCTTTTCTCTTGGTGGAGTTCATAGTGTGAGAGGTCCAAGGTTACCGTTGTGTGCACATAACCCTGAGATGCAACTGAGTGAGATTTTTGTTCCTTTGTTTTACACACTCAACATCACTTTCATTAACAATGAACATGAGGAAATTTTTTAAAAAAACATGAGTCCAGGACTCAAATGTATTCTCCCAAACTCTTAAAATTTGGGAAAGGGTTTTAGAGTTATAGGTCTGTGAAAATCAGAATGTCCCTGTGATAATGAAATATTCATTCTTTAACTGTTTTCTTCCTTTTTCTAAAATTGAAAAATGAAGCCATTTTTATTGCTTCAACATGTGACCAAAACTTTTCCTTGATAAGGATTTATGTGTATTCATTTTCATTTGTAGTTCTTTCTTGGTTGATATCTGAAATTTCAGAAAAATAATATATAAGTTATAAGTGTAACAGAGCCAAGAACAAACACTAGCATTAAAAAAAAAAATTTCAAAGAGGCAGAAAGTGCTCGAGGTTGAAAATTATTCCATGCTAAATTGAAGCATTAAGGTTCGGGAAGAAATAACAACAGCAACACGTCTCTGCGGCTTTATCATTTAGATGTATGGTCTCCTGTTCTGGTGAGCTGCCAGAGGGTCAGATTCTGAAAGCTACCAAGTTATTTCACCATGTATTCTTCAAATGACCTAGAAGCTTCAGAATTTACATCAGCCAATATAAATCTGCTGTTTATAAATCTGAACTTATTTAAATCCAGCATGCTCCAAAAGCATGTATATCATGGCACATAATTCATAGAATTGAAATTTTTAACTCAATCCTTGAGACTCATTTGTAGACTAGCTAGCGTAATAGCATTAGTCTTAAGTCTTTATATTGATGCAATTAAATGCTGTAACACTCACTGATATGTTTGTGTCTGATAGTATGTCAGTATTTGTGAAGTAATGGATGAATGCCCACTGAAAGAGTGTATGGCAGGAATGTCACAGTGCACAGAGGTTTAGAAAGAAAATCAGAACAAAGAGACCAGACTGTCAGAAGCATCCTTTGTGCACACAAACTCCTCTGTGCCCACAAGCTCCTTTGTGCACATAAGCTCCTTCCCTGTTTATTTGGACATTTGGTTATTCTCACTTACTCTCTCCCATCATTAGCAAATTACATTCTTTTCTGATTGCCTCTTAAAATTTTCCTCTTTATGTTTCTCTCATCTTTTTCCCACATGTGAAAGGAATGCTAAACTACCTTGGGAAATAATTTTTGCCATGAGGCATAGCAATATAATTAATATATATCATTTTAATCACTAAACTATAGACTATATTATATCTACTATGAATAAATGGGCACAACTGCTTTTTGAATACTGACTAAGTCACAATAAAATTTTAAGTTTGAGGGTTACAGGATAAAGACATTAAGACCCAGCAGAAAATAAAACAACTGAATTATATTTTTATCTTATTACTTTAACTGATTGTACAACTTCGGACAAAATATTAAAGCATGTTAGTTTGATTTAATGGAGCCATTTTGTGGTGTTGGCAACACCTGAGATTCTGATATCTTCCTTTGATATGAATTGATGCATCCCTGAAAGAATGGAAGAGAGCCCAGCAGGTAACAAGATGAAGCCTTAAGACCACTAGACCACTGTTCAGCTTCATGGTGATTTAGGTTTTGGTTCGTTGCTGTTGTTTGTTTGTTTGCTTGTTTGTCAGTTTAATTTTGCTTGGTGACTTCTTAGAGAAAGTAAACCTGATAATTTACTTCTTTGGTGTATTGCTAGCAAACTTAAGCAGCCTGTTTGTTGTCTGGTACTAATGCCTGTAAACAACAAGAAAAACAAAGGAGAAATACATTTCACAGTAATATGATTAGGACAGCTGTCAGTATAGTGAAAGATGACATGACAGAGGCAGAATTTATAGTCATGTGAACAGAGGCCATACCCTACTCTGTCCCCTCCTAACTCCAGAATACTCAGGAAACCAGTGTTTCTCTCAAGGCTCAGTCTTCTTTTATAAGATCCTGAAGGTAGTTGTGCCCTTCTGAGAGACTTCTTACTATCTTACATCTTACGTCTGAGTATGAAGGCCCCTGTAATCTGCCTGAATCCCAGGCAGTGAGGCACAGGCTTCTGCTCACAGGATCTGTGGCAGGTCACCCCAGCTTTCTAACCACATCCTTCCATTTGCTGTTATGGAACCAATGAATCCTGTGAAAATTTATTTAACTGTGATGTGGGGACTATGAGGGTTATTTACCTGAGTTCATACAAAAAATGACTTAGTGGGTATGGATATTAACACCAGTTATATTGACTAATCACAAGTTAGTGAAATAAAAATACATATATAAAAAGGTACATTCCTGAAAAGCAGCAGATCACATGTGTCACGGGGGGTGGGGGTGGGGTTAGAACTGAACCTTAAAAGTCTGATTTTAGGACTGTGGTTACCTTCATTGTAACTCACTGTCTGCAAGGAAATTGAAAAAGGAACCTAATTAATTCTTACAAATTGCTAACTCTGTCGACGTTTGTGAAGATGAAGGTTGAAGGAAAGAAGACAGGACTGCAGAGTGAGAGGAGGTGAATCATCCAAATGGGTGCAGGTGCTGCCAGAATGGCTGACGCGGGAAAAAAAAATGTGGAAAGAGAGAAAATGAGGGTTTTCTGTAGATAAAGAAAACAATCACAATAAATAATCCTCGGGAATCACACAGCACTCAAAACAGCTTTGTTCATATCTCTCCCGAAATGAGAGCCTTTGTGTAATGGCGAGCATGACAGGGCGAACCTCAGCACCCTGTGGTCTGCTGCCACCACACACAGTGAATTTAACAGCAGTGCACAAAAATTAAAATAAAATGAAAACTTCAGAAAAATGCCTAGTGAGCCAGGAATATAAAACAGTTGTAGATTTCATAGGTAGAATGAAAGATGACAGTTCTACCTAACACGTTTAGAGTGGGTTGTTTTAAATGTGTTGATTTGTGCCGATGGCCATAAGGCATTGTCTGTTTACTTAGAAGTGGTTTGGTGGCAACTGTAAAACAGAATAGAGTCTGTTTGCCCTCAAGTATTGCAAAGTTAGGGATAATATTTTGGATACAATTTCTAGGTCATTAAGTAATACAACAGGATCTACCAACATTACACAAGCATTTTTTCTGCCATAATCATACTTTGTCTAAAAAAAATGGGAGTACTCTGCACCCTAAGAAATCTTAGGAGGGTCCTTGCACATAGCATGCCCTTGTAGCCCCCACTCCATGGCAGGCAGGTGAGAGGCCATTGATTATTGGTTCACAGGTGCCTCATTCATTGATGTCACTTCCTCTCTGTAAAAATATCGCCTTTACAGCTCTGTTTCTCTCTGCTGATGAGAAAGGACTTTGGAACTCTGTACCATTCACCTGCAGAGCCCATCTTTACTAAAGTGGCCCATAAATGTCTCTGTCCAGCCATACAGGAAAGAGAATCATAGACATGAGTGTTTACTACTCAGTCTGTGTCACACTGAGGAAGGAGTGTTTGTAGTCATGTAACACTAAGATGGCATGTTGCCCTTCAGAATCTTGTTCCAGCCCTTTATTTTTATTTCTTTGTGTGTGTTTGTTCCATGAACTCTTTTTATTCTTAAGATGTTCATACTATTTTCCATAAACAATTATATAGTCACTAAAATAATGAAATATATAGTTTAGAATAGTTTTATGAATTACAAATCAGTAAGAAAATAAAACACAAAAAGGCCCACAACAAGGCAATGACAAATCATAGGTTTATAATATGTATGTAAAATATGTATAATTTTGTATGTAAGCCTGTGCTATAAAATATATCTGGTGAGCAATAGAAAATACTTTCTACTTTTATGAGCCTAGAGTTCTTTGACTGTAGCTAGGTCATGGACAAAAGGAACAAAAATCAAATAGATATTTGTAGGGAGGCCTTGAATTGACAAAAAAAAAATGTATGGGATAAAGAAAGCATCCAAACATGAGTGTCATTAAGCATTTGTTACCTATAATAATTTTTTTATGTTTTTTCTTTTTTTCTTTTTTAAATTTTTTATTAAAAATTTTCTTCATTTACATTTTAAATGTTCTCCCCTTTCCTAGTTTCCGCTCCAAAAGTCCCCTATACCTTCCACCCTGCCCTGCTCCCCAACCCACCCACTCCCACTTCCTGGCCCTGGCATTCCCCTCTACTGGGGCATATAATTTTCACAAGACCAAGGGCCTCTCCTCCCATTGATGGCCTGTAGCCCTTGATTTACATCCTTACTACCAAGGCCATGTGCTCTGTCATGGCTGCAGGGGTTTGACCCTCAGATTAACTAAGAAGCTGAGCAAAAGTGGTAGAGGCTACTTCCAGTCAGGGCTCTTTATCACTTCCTGTGAGCTGTGTGTTGCTTGCTTCCCATTCCTTATCTCAGGGACAGTGACATCAGCCATGACCATGAGTACTATATGCTGAAGGCTGCACTGGACTACCATCAAGGCCCTGGGTGAACAGAAAAGAGGAGATTTCTGCTTCTCCCCACCCATTCTGGTTATCACCCTTTGCTGACATGAAGTATTCTTGACTTTGAGATGAGCAAGCATTAAACTCTTGCCAACTGATGTATGCTTGCATCTCTCTTTGCTAAATGTAGCCTCTTCCAACTACTACAATGGAGAATACAGGCAGGAACACCCTGGATAAAATATAACTCGTATGCTTTTGTCCCTACTTCAAATGTTTTGCCTACAAGAAACCATAAAAGCTGTCATAGAGGAGTACAGGATCCTCTGCTGCCCTGGAGCTGCAGAACCAACTGAATTTCTGTTTGCAGATCTTGTGAGTTATAGGAGCCTTTGAAGTCAAGTATTATTTCTTTCAAAACATTATTGAATTCAAAATAGCATCCGACCATCAGCCTCTGAGATGAACTTTCTTGACAAAATAAAAGAAAACACAGAGGACAGAGCACTGTTTGTTCAACCCCAAACCACACAGATCCAGAATCCAGAAGGAGTTTAGACAAACTGTAGAAGGCTTAAGAGTTTAACTGAAAAACACCCACCCAGATTTACTTCCTGGAAGGAAGCCCTGCTTCTGCCAAAGACATAAGATGTCATTTTCCTTTTCTTTTGCCTAAGAAACTTCCAGAATGTACCAAAGAGGTAACTAGACCATTTCTCCATGTGAGACCTCAGCCTATAAAGGCAGCCAAGCTTTTTTTCTGACTCCTTTATCAACAGGCTTTTTGTGTTCCCTGGAAAATGTTTTCCATAAGCTGACAATTGTGACTTTCCCTTGGTTCCATCATTGGGAACACAGATAAGAAACTGAGTTGGTCCTGTAGATTCTGCTTAATTAGTCAAATGAGACACAGGAAAGGATGAGTATAGGCCATAGACTTATTTGATACTTGGGCCTGGAAAACACATCTAACCAGCTATAGGAATAACAAGGATGATATATTTATAAACTGTAGACCTGAACACATTTGAGTTCAAACTAGAACTATGCAAAGGCAGGGACAAGGAAAACAAATGCCCCCACATGCCAAACAATGAAAGGGTGAAGGTCTTAAAGCTTAGAAGTATCAGGCAGGATTGACTGCAGCAAAAGGAAGGAACTTAGAATTATTTTTTAAAAAGTTAGCATTAACTCCCACCACAACCCATGCTGAACACATAGATAAACATACTCATGGTGTTAAACACATAAAGTTTCTGGGGACTAGATTGGGTGAGTGCCATGCCTCTCACAGTATAGCATACAAACTGGGAGAAGAAGTGTCCTTTAAGTGCTATTCTGTGTAGGGGCTGGACACTCTGTGGAAATACAGATTTTGGTGTCAACATGTCAATCTTGAGAGACAGGAGACAAAGCATTGGCTCTTTATAGTAAGAAAGATAACACTAGCCATTCTGTCATGAAGACAGGAAACCAAAGGGTGATACATATGAATGGAGAAATAGGGTAAAAATCATGTCACCCATTCCAACCTTGACATGTAATGCTGAGAGAAGAGAGGTTGAGTGAGGGAAAAACTCTGTTCTAAAGGTTCCCTATAATGAAGCTCACTTGGGCTGGATTCACGCCATCTGCAGAGTATAAAGATGCCAAGGGATGGTTAGGATGAATTAGGATGAATGATGTTTCAGAGAACTTGGTCCCTAGATGTTTGGCAGAATGAAAAAACACCATGTTTTATACACTACACTCTAGAGCATGCTTCAAAACTTTTGTATAGATAGAATTCAACGACCATGAATTCTTAATTAAAAGCTTCATGCATGAGAGAGAAAGCACACCAACTTCAGAGAGGCAAGAAAGCCTGCAACTGTGGGGTCAGGGAGACAGACACTAGAAATGCCCAAGTAGAAAAGGGAACAGGCAGATGGTGGGAGGTGGGAGTACCTTTGGTGCCTAGCTATGCTGACAGAGGAGCACACAGGAGCAGGACTGTAAATGTATTAGCTTTTCATATCAGAAAATTCAAAGAACTAGAGATAACAACCAATTATCCATCTTCTAAGGTCTAAACCAAAGCCTGTAGAGACTTTTCCTTTTGATAATATAAGTCCCTGTGACTGAACCAGCCATGACACTGGATAAAATTACCAAAATGTATGAAAATACATCACAGTAATGCAATTCAAACAAACTACACACTGTGCTCTGAAATTGCCCAGCATGAACCTCTCCAAGATGGCACAGTTCAGACCTGGGAGTTGTCTTTCTCCTCAGAATGCCCTCTGAAGGCTTGAGACCTAAGCACTCATTCTGATGAAAGTGAAGGCTATGGAGAGCAGGGGACAGTCATGGATACTTACAGAGATCCATTTCCACAAAACCACGCACCCCAAAACCCTGTCCCAGAATGTAGCACTCATGGCAACCACAACTGCTCCCAAGGTGGGAGAAGAGGAATAATTCATCTTGTCTCAAACAGCTGTTCAGGACTGAATCACACAAAGAGAACAGGAGATATGCACACTGCACCTCCATCTGTTTCAAAATGAAAAGCAGATTGTTAACTAGGCTTCATCCAGCATGTTGGTACCAACAAGGTAGGAAAATCATGATCACATTGATGTTATCCTGGGAGTTGAACATTGGCTTATGTTATAAATTGAAAGACAATGTATTGGAGATTTTAACAGATTCAGTGGAAAAAATGGTGAAGTTCCATGCACAATAAACTAGTGAAATATAAACAGAAAGAAATTTAACCTGGTAAGAGACACATTCAAAAGAGTTACATCAAATATGTAGTGAAGAAAACAAAGAGTTGTTGTTCCTCATTATAGAGTCAGAATTCCAGTGGAAAAGTGAGTATATCCAAATCTTTTGCAGAATAAATAAAAACTTATTGAAAATGAACAAAGCAAGCTACAGTTATAAATTAAAATCTTCATGCTAAAAGAAACAATTGTTGTCAAAATAATCTGCAAATTAAACACTCTGAATAAAGGTCTGGATGAGTATTTGTTAAGCTTTACCAACTGCCTTTAAAAGTAACACAGACAAGAAAGCTGTGGAGCGAAGCCAGGGACCGCCTCGAAACCATCAGAATTTCTGCATTGCTAGAAGGCTCATTAAAGTGACCCATAGAATAGGGAGAAGAGTGAGGCACAGGGGCTGGAGCCAGGGATCCGTTGGCAGAATCCTTGGCTGAAGGATCCCACACACAGTATAAACTACACTCGTTGGTAAAAGCCTAGAATCTCAGCACTTCGGAGGGGAGGGGAGGAAGATCTAACGTTCAAAGTCATCCTTGGCTACCTCACATTTTGAGGCCATGCTGGGCTGTATGAACCTCTGTTTCAAAAATAGTCAAAATGAAACAAAAGCCTAGCAGGTGGGAATTTCAACAGAAACTTAAGTTGGTGTTGGCTTAATTTCCAACCCCTTCACACAATTCGCAGTGATACTTACTACATACTGTCTGGGCACTGCACCCATCCTAGTCAACTTCTAAGATGGTTCCCTTGAGAGACAGAGTCGCTTACTGGTGTGAACCTTTACTCTTTGTCTTTCAGTGTCCCCTCAGCTTGTTCTTCTTCATTTGGAGTCCCGCTGGTCATGGCGTTCTAGACCTTTGCCCTTACCAGGCTTCGAAAAAGTTCCTTTGGCTAAATAATCCACTTTGGGCATTACCATGTTGTACTGTGTCCTCATAACTGTGCACTTCCCCTTGTACTGTGCCCCCGGCACTGTGTATTTCTCTGTTGTACTTTGCCCTCAGCACTGTGCACTTCCCCATTGTACAGTGCCTCCAGCTCTGTGCACAGCACTCACTAAGTAGCTCTCCAGTGGAAATATGGAAACCACAGGCCAAAAAGGCTCATTCCTGGCAGTTGGTTCAGAGGGGAATAAACCTGCCATGCAAGCACAGTGTGTACTCAACACTGAGCCCTTTGATGTGGCCATTGTATAAGACTTGCTGTGAGTAGACTGACAGCCAGTGAGTGAGGGTTGTTATTAAATGTGTTGATTCTCAGTCACTCAGAAGGTGTTCACGTGTGGCATTTAACACATTTGAATAAACCCTTCACTACTTCCTGCATTATACTCATTTCATTATAGAATAAATCACATTCTTGCCACACCATGTAATTGACAAATGAAATTCATGCTGGGTTTCAGAGTGATATACTAAAGAGGAAAGCCTTCAGTGTGAGGGTTTATTTTGCCAATGTCACAGCCCCTCTGTGTTTCAGGTACATATACAAAAATCATCTGGCTTAAAGTTCCCCTTATCTACTCCTAATTATATTCAGCTGGATATAAATAACCGGTTCCCTGTCTTTCTTTATAGTGTAAATGTAATAATGCATACGTTTTCCTCACTTGTTAATGTAAACTGTTTTAGAAGTGTGTGCATAATTTTATTACTGAGCTTTATAAGTCAACTATCCTGCCCATGTTTGCACTCTATGAGAAGTGTCTGTTAGAATTCCACCCATGTCGAAACAGAAGTTTCCAGGGTGATTTTCAAGTTGACTTAAATAGATTTAAAGCTATAATTCAATTTCCCATTGCCTGTGAGTCATATTAGCATTTTCTATTACATTTGATAAGGCAAGTGTTGATTTCTTCTTGATACGCCTTCTTTCTTCACATCTCTAGTCTCCAACTAACAAGATGTTAATGTCACAGGATACAAGACTGCACACTACAAGAGCTTCCCTGGCTTTGCAGACTACCAGGCGACTGTAAGGACTTCAGTGAATTTCAATGTCAGTGTAGTCCAGCCAAAACAAGGAAGGATGAGACAACCACTCCATGAAACAGCCTTTTACTTTTAATTTATGTTAAATTGTCAAATCTTAAATTAATGAATAGCAAATGTGAACTCCCAAATAGGATCCTTTGAAAATACCCTTGTTTGCAGATATTTCTTTTTAAATTATAGTAAAGGCGTGTTCCCGTGCGGCTATAAATTAAATACTGTGACTTCACACCAGCGCCCAGTAGTCACTCTGTGAGTGAAGAGCAAACACTAAATAAAGTCAGCCACGCAGCAAAACCTAAAGTTCAATACCATTAATTTAATTATAGAACATAATCACTTGACAGTGCAATGGGTTGGATTTAAAAGATCATATTGAAATTGATTGCTAATCATTGAAAGGTGTGTGGTAAGCATGAGGCTACCCTGTGATGGAAGGCTATCGGTCTATCTGAACCCAGGGACTATCAGCAATGCATCATGGGGTGCCGGGAGCTCGGGCATGTGTGACAGTCACCAGCAGCACAGGGGATGCTCATGGCACACAAGCCCTTCACTGGATGCATTATCTTATTGAATTTTTGCAGTGGACTCTGCAGTGGGAACTGCATCTCCAATCTCACAGGTGAAGGGAATGAAGTTCTGAGAGTTAGAAGTAACTGCATAGGTCAGACCATGTTAAAGAGTAGGTACTGTGTGTGGACAGAAAGGCCAAGCCTTGAGCTAATCCTGCCTCACTGAAGGAAAGATGCAAATGCAAACTTCCATAAACTTGACCCTCTAGGTGTCTTGCAGTCCTGATGTTTATCACCAGCATGGACTGGCTGAGAAGATCCTCCTTCCTGAAGGATTTTCACAAGTCTCTTTTTCTTCCTCAGGACAAACAGGATGGGTCAAAAAAGTAAAATATCTCAGGGTTTGGTATGTGTTGTCAGACATCTAGCAGGGCAGGGGGAGGAATAGCCAGTTTCACCAGCTGGCACCTAGAGGGGCCTGCTGAGAGCAGGGAGGTTGCTGCTCACACTGAGATCAGTGAGTTGTCCTACTTTTCTCCTGCCTACTGGCCATCTCCTCCTTGTATTGTTACTATTTCCCTGAGCATAGCTCACTGGTGCTCTGGGCTTAGAGAAACAGTAGAAGAAGAGTCAAGGCCAAGTTTCAAAAATCAGATGCCAGTAGTATTTATTTGAGATAAGACTTAAGGACATTTATTACCTGTATTTTCATAATTAGAAATCAAAACTTTTAAAACCTAAAACACTTTTTGCTATAATACATTTTTTCTGCTTGTAATGACCTGTGGTATGTGGTGGAGACATTTTTGGTAGCTTGGGACACTTATCTCTAGTTAAAAAAAAAGAAGAATCATTATAATTTAGTCCTGACAAAGCAATTTCATACACACACATTAACCTATTTTAATTCGCACAAAGCCACTTTGTGGTAAGCAATCTTTTCCTGTTTTATGAATAGAAGAGTTTGACTCTATAAAGGCTTAGCATCATTCTAAATGGTCCAGCTGTTAGCCTCAGTGCTGAGACTAGGAAATATTCCAGGGAACAAGAACCCAAGTCCCTCGTTCTACAAACTGCATTCAAATCAAGGCCCAGTGGTGCTGTGAGTGGGTTTGTTGTATATGAGCTGGTTTCCTAGTAGTGAACATTAGTTTTCTTTCACTAATTTTTAAAACTGCAATCCAAGTTTAAAGAAAAGGCTTTGTGCCTCTGTTCTAGCTGACTGGCCTGGTGTTAAATTCAAGTTCTTTGCAATGTTCAGGACAGAAGATACATTTCCTTTAACAGATTCCTGGGCCTGGAATTCCAGAAATTCATATGCAAATTGGGTGATGGGATAGGTGTCCCCCTGTAACTGGGCTCAAACATTTAATTTTACCTAAAGATTTCAAAGTTGAGTGTTCCCATATGTTACCTGGATGGACTAGGTCCCACTTTCTTTTAACACAGGTGCATGAAAACATGTAAATGAGCACGCTGCACAGATGTACACGCATGTGCACTGCCTAGCTTCCCTGGACTCAGCTTGGCTCAGTTGTTAGGTTCATGGTGGAAGCCAAGAAAAGTTACTTCAGAGACAGAAGCTTAAACTCGTAAACTTTACTTTCTGTGCTTGCAGGGAGAAGGCCAGTTCGGGATCTGAACTGCATCCCTGAAGAGAGATTGTACAATATTTTTATAGGATGAGAACACAATTCGAGAAGGAATAGGATGGGTTGTCACATTGACCAATCATATTTTAACAGAAGGGGTTAAGCAAGGAGGTTAACTTGGTGTCTGGGCCTCATCTGGGTCATCTGGTTTCAGGGTTCTTGAGTCAGCTTTTGAAGCCAGGTCGCTGCTTGGACTGTGACCTGCAATTTAGAATTGTAAGGGAACAAAGAAGTGGGCAAGGTTCCTGTAGTCAATTAAGTCAAGACAGGCAACACATTCATGACTTGTGTGCCTTAGTTTAGGAACAGGATTACAGCAACTCCCCTCTTTACATCCTTTATTGGGTAACAAACATGAAATATCTGAAGAAGAAGAATAGGAATTGGGTTCTGGGGTCTAGGAACATGAACTCAGTTTTTACCCTGTCAGCATGGTATTTGTTTCTGATTTGGCTGGACTCAGGAAACTTCTCCTAACAAAGTGAATTAAGATTGTTACATTACAGGTAGGATGACTAAGAACTCAAAACAAAAAACATTTACAAAATGCTTATGTTGTATTTGTTGAAAGCAAATAATGTCATGTCTATTGGTATCATTCTGGTTCAGGTCTTATTTGGACAGCCATGTTGTCAAGGTGACGAGCGGTAAATACCACCCAGGAAAGAACCCTGTGTGCCTGGCTTACTCAAGTCAATGCTACCTGCACATTGGTTTATGACCCACGGTTACAGTGTGATATGCATTTTTGACCTTGGTGCTAAGCAGTGAAAACATCACAAACTTCAGAGTCAAGGACCAAGTAGACACCTGTTGACATATGAGGGTAATGCATGTAAGAGTTACGGCCTCTCTCTGTGAAAACATAGAATCTGTTTATCAACTAGCCCAAGGATATTGTGAAAAATCTTACCACAAAGAAGTTTTCAACTAAACAGAAAACAGAAACAAAATTCCCTTTAAAATGAAAAATGAAAAACAAGTTCAGAGTAGTTAAATGGATTTTAAAGTCCTTCTTGGAGCACCAGGAGGTTATTCAATCTAAGAGCTGAATAGTGTAGCAAGCAGGAGGCAGATAGTAAAAATCCTGGTCTCTCTTCTTCTCTACTCAACATCAATAGCCCCCCTCCTTCAGACAGCTTTCACTTCGCTCTGGGAACATCCAGCCTTCAGTACTCATCCTCCAACGAAGAAAGCAAAGCATTTCTCCTGCCAAGTAAGGATCCCTTGTCCTTACTTGAGAAAGAAAGAGCAAGCAGTAATAGGCCACCAACATGAACCTGTAGTTGGTGTACTGAGCTCTACAAAATATCCAAATCCTCCTGTCAGAGAGGAATGATTGGAAACCCAGTGAAAAGATGAATTGAACTGTTTATACCTATGATGCAACTTAAATCTGTATAAATAAGTAAAGTAATAAATAAATGAAAGCTAAACTTAAAAACTCAGCAATAGCTAGATGATAGATAGATAGATAGATAGATACATACATACATACATACATACATACATACATAGATGCATAGATACATAGACACATAGATAGATGGATGGATGCATAGATAGATACATAGATAGATGGATGGATGCATAGATAGATACATGTATACATAGATAGATACATTGAACAAGCAAAGCATTGAAAGTGACCTAGTTGCTTGGTCATAACCCACTGCAACCTCCTTAGAGACTAAATGTATATAAGCATAATGAAAAGAAGTAAAACCATTTGTGTCTGAGCCTAACCAGCATTTCCATGACCACAAAGCAGATGCTCATTCCTTTCAGTCTGACCTTACATCATAGGTGCCACTAAGATAATAAGGTAAAGAATTGCTCTAGTGACCACAGTAGTGAATATAAAGAAAGTTAAGCAGGGTAGTCTAGTTTGAGTGTCACAATCTCAGTCAATGCATGATACTAACTTTCAATGCAAGTAAAAGTTTTTTGTGAGATTTCTGTCAAAGGATATACTCTCAAAACACATTACTACTCCAAGATGAAGCTACTATGAAAAAAATATTAAATAATAGAATGTTTTATTTAAGATCTCCTGAGTAGTTTTCTGGACTCCCTAATTGGATTTAGACACCTATCTCTCTGTCCCAGTCTTGGATACATAAACCACACCTCTGATGACTTAATTCCATCATGACCTCTGATTATCAAGTCACCAAGTAGCAATCCTAATTTTCCCATTTAAGTTCTATAGCAGTTACACAGAAGTACGTAATTTATCATGGAGCTTGACAAACTGGCTTCAACTGTTGTCCTAGCCATTCACAATGTATTACTCAAAACATTCAGGATACACTTATTAGCTGGCTTGTAAGGGTCACATCAGAAACTAGGCCCTCTAACCTAGCAGAAAAAGCCCTCATGGAATGCATTCTGCATCCTTGGAGTCTGTTAAACCTCTACTTATCTAGCACATGACTCAACTAGTGGAAGCTATCCACTGAAGAGCCCACACTCATTCCCTTTGCCTGTGAACTTCATGTATGGCCAGGCATTATAATAAATAGCCTGGTATAGAAAGGAACTATGTGGTAATCCTAAAAGTGCTAGTTATGGATCAAGTATTTCTTAACACCTGCAGACAGCTGCCTGCAGAATACTGCAAATGGATTTGTTAAATATGAGGTCAGAAGGCATTTTTTATATAGGCTCCTATAATTGGGAGATGATGCCCCAGAAGCAAACTAAAATCTCATAATGCAATGTAGTACACAGCTTAACACTAGAAATCATTCAAAGTTATATTTTTAAGAAAGACAAAGTGCAAAGGTTGTACATCCCTCCTGAGGAATGTCTTCTAGTGAGTCAGACTTAAGACATAACACCCAAGCTATCAATTTTTAAAATAAATTTGCATAATAAAAGAAGACATTGGAACTCTGACTTCTATGTCGGTAGATTTGGGATCAGTTACAAAAAATTGCACTTTGGGCATGGACTACTCACCTGGAGTTGATATTCATGTATGTGAGAGTCCAGAATGTCTTTCTGAAGAAAATCTCCCACCCATCGCTAATTTGGGAAAGAGTTCATACATTACATTTCATTGCTGCTTGGAGCCCTACACTTAGGATTCTAAAAGGACCAGCTGTTTCTATCTCCATGGTAGGCCTTCTTTTCTATTCTTTATGATTGGAGTTAAGACAAATGAATCGCCCTTGAGGACATTTCTCAGCATGTGACTCTATAAAGGAATTATTTTGGTTTAAGAACAATGATTTGAATGCAAATGAATATTCTTAAAAGTAGTGTTGGAAACCCTAAAATTGTTTTCAGTGTGTTCAGAATAGAAAAGTGGTATAAAAGATAGAGCTGTTACAATGTCCCTGAGTGAAGATGTTTAGGAAAATAGGGTCTCTGGTGGACTCATTTGTTTGTTTTCTTGGAGAGTCAGTGTTACTATTTCATGGAGATATAACATGACAAGAAATGAGACCAGCTCCTCCACTGTTGAATCACTGAGGACAAAACTTCCTCCAATTCACTGTTTTATCTGAAACACTCAGGACAGAAGATCAACTAAATAAGTACATTCAATAGCTTCAAATGGCAACCTTGTGTAGGAATTTGAACTCTCAAAGGCACCAGGCATCCAGCTCATAGACGTTCTAAAGTAAAACAGCGGCTGACAAGGCTGTGCATGGAGTTGGAGCCCTTGTAAAACACATTCTGAGGGGCGCGATTCAATCACTCAGAGGAAGCTGTTAGAAAAACAAAGATTTAAAAAATGATGTGACCGTCTCCAAATAAATGAGTTTTTTTTTCTATGAGAAACAAAGGCTAAGTATCTGTTCTGGTCCAAAGAAAAGTTAGGACCAAGAGCAAAGACTAACGAACAATGGATTTCAACGTAAGAGAAAAAAAAAATCGATGTGTCCCACACTAAAGCAAGCTGCACTCCAAGGGGCTTGAGGACAACTGGGCTAAGAATGTAACTGAACTCACATGTATTTTTGCCTCCAGATAGTCAAGATGAATAAAAATCATACTTGAAGGAAAACAGGTTTTCAAGGGGAGCTGAAGGTGATTTCCTCTCAGGAAAAATACATTAAACATCCTGCCTCTGTCACGATAGGAAGAGTCAATCAAGATGTGGGGTGAGTCAGGCTTTGACCCTAAGGAGCCTCACTGAGTAGTTGTAGCTCCACTTGCTGGCCCTTGTTTAACCTACACATCTGTTTTTCTTGCAGGAGCCTCACAGACTCTCGTAAATTTTTGGTCAATAGCAAGTCCACTGAGCTAAGAATGTAACTGAACTCATGTGTATTTTTGCCTCCAGATAGGCAAGATGTATAAAAAAAAATCATACTTGAAGGAAAGCATAGGTTTAGAAAAATTAGTTCTATTATTACAGAATACTGTGCTAAGTGTTCCTCATTTGTCACATGAAAGCCCACTTTAAAGTGTTTAATACATTTTCATGAATGATTTAACTCTGGAAATAGCTTTGGTAAATATTTGATTTGCTGTTATTAAATTTTCTTTTGCTGACCTAACCTTTGACAGTTATTTTACTTTGGCCTGATACTGTTGGATTTGAGTCATTTTCATATAGGGGTAGTTATTCTAAAGAAGGGTTTGATAGAAAATGTGTGTTTATACTTTCTTATTAAAGGTTATCTATCCTAGAAACTGACACTTTTCAAGATAAAGTAAGTCCAAATGGAAGGCCACTGTTCTTTGGCAATAATAGGATCAACCAAGACAGATCAAGGCAAGGCAAGTGTCAGAAACACAGAGATATTGTGTACAATAAACCCAAGACTTACCAGAATGATGGGATCCTTTTTGTTCCCTAAGAAGCTAAATAACAAGAGCAAGGTTTTATATAGAGAGAGAAGAAAAGGAAGTTGACAAATCCTCACAAGGTTTCATTTAAAATATATAAAAAAAGAAATTTAGTAGACTTAATACCTTTAAATCAACTGTGCATGCTATTTGCTTATTTTTATGAAGTCAGGAAGGCCTGAAAATACATTGACATTGTGTCCAATGAAGATTCCAGCTGAATTATTGATCTAATTTTGAAATAAAAATGTGTTTTGGGTTTCTTCCCCTAGCTTGGGGCTGGCACTAATTTATGTGATTTAATCATGTGTGCTGATGCCTAAGACATGGAAACATTTTTTTGTATTTTCAGAGTTAGCACACCATGCAATGCCTTTCATATATATTATAAAGTAGCAGCTCTAACACTGTGTACCTTCTTTCATCTTTAAATTCCCACAGAAAGTTACTAAAGGAAATAAAGTCATATTGAACATAACATGGGATGACCATTGGAATCCCAATAAGAAAAGGAAGGCAGAAGGAAGATGGGGGTCACAGACAAATCTTACGTGAAATAAAAAAGAAACAAAGTTAAGATGGAAAATGTTGAGGCAGTAAATACAAAGAGACCACCTTTTCAAAGTCCAGAAGCATCACACCCCAGGCCCTGAGTCCTCTGCAAACAGAGATGATAATGGCAGTTCCTAGACCTGTCCTGGTACTGGGGCTCACTCACTGCCTAGATGAGAACCAAGCTGTATTCTCAGAGAATGTTCTTTGTAAAGGCTATTTGGAAATACTTCAGCAGTAACAATTAAGCCCCCTGCCCCCCACCACACACACACACTTCCGACCTTAGCTTCTCCATTCTCAGGCTTGCCCTCCCTTCTCCATCTTCCTGACTGTATGAATGTTTTGTGGCGGGTATCCATGTAGTTTCCCCAGATCAGGGGGTCATTTGAGAACAATTGCTATGATCATGCTTACTCTGTGTCTTTGCATCTGATGACAGTAAGGACTTTTCTGACAGGTGTGCTCACAACAGTCGTCATACTCAGGACGTCTGTCCTTAATTAAGCACTATTTGTTACCTGGTATTTCACCCACATTTCATGTGTCTCCAGCTATCATGAAACCATTCCTTTGTAGCTGTCTGTTCTAGATGATCACACCACAAAGACTGAATGATCTCTTTAAACTGAAAGAGTTTTCACCTATGTTTTGAGTTATCATACATAGTGATAGGTCCATTATGGCGTTTCATCCATGGGTCATTGGTCAACCTGCTCCCCACTGCTCTCACCAGTCCTACCTACGCCTTCTGAATGGTTCTGCCTTCTATTTCCCTGCCCTGTGCATCATGCTGCACTCTCTGGAGAGAACTTTCCCATAGCATAAGCAGATGGTGGCATAGGTGAGCTGCTGTGCCGGCAAGCTCCACAATTCATCAAGGGACTCAAATGGCTCTTATTCTTGACAAAGATCTCAACACATGGGCTAAGTCCATCTTTCTCCATCCTGAAGTAGAAGTAAGACCACTAGTACAAAAGTCATAGTCCTCAGTCTTAGTGTTCTAGTCCTGTGACGAGATGCCATGACCTAGCCAACTTTTAGAAAAGAACGTATGTATTTGGGGGCTGGCTTACAGTTTCAGATGGCCAGTCCATTATTAGCATGGCATGGAGCATGGTGCTGAAACAGTAGCTGAGAGCTGCATCCTGATCCACAAGCAGAGAGAGAGAGAGAGAGTTGGTGCCTAACTGGCAATGTTTTTTTTTTTTTTTTGAAACCTCGAAGTCCACCCTCAGTGACATACTTTCTCCAACAAAGCCACACCTCCTACACTTCATAGTCATTCTAATTCTTCTCAAGTAGTGCCACTCCAGATATTTATTCAAATATGTGAACATGCAGAGGCCTATGGGGGCCATTCTTATTCCAATCATGTTATCGCTCAAGAAAGATATCCATCCTGTCATGAAGCAGATCTGAGAAAGAATCCGTGCTGCAGAGAGGACTTAAGTACACAGTGTATACACGTCAGCCAACCTTATCTCTCAGTGACATGCAAACACAGGCAGGACGAATTGTAGAACCCATACCACCAAACTATCACTCACGCTTCAAAATGTCTCAAAATAGAGTCATTTTCATAGAGGCAAAAGACAGGCCTAGCTAAACCTCAGACATGGTTTAAAACAGCAAGAAAGAAGATAGTATGAGGAACATAAAAAGTAATAGTTTAATGGAAGCAGCAGTAGGACCCCAATAAACATTGACCTTACAAAAGACCTTCTTGTGAGAGTGCGTGTATAAGGACCGTGGTGAAAAGCACTTTCCATTATCGTGAAGAGTATTTGTTTATAAATTCATAAACATTGATTTTACTGAGTCAAATCACGGAGTTTGTTATATAGGCCAGGAAGATAGCTACAGATTGAAAACAACATATGTGTTAGAGTATTGTTACTATAGGATGACACCAGAATTAGAATGTAGAAAGTAAAATGGGCTCAGAAGATGGTTCTGTGGATAAAGTTCTTGGCACATAAGTATGGGGGCTTTACCTTCCTCCCCAGAATATGTAAGAATCCATACATAGGTGTGTGCACCTGTAACCCCAGCAATGGGCAGAGTGGTCACAAGTGGTTCCTGCAGATTGCTGAACAGCTGGTCTAGCCAGTGATTTTGGGTTTAGTGAGAGACCTTGCATCAAATCATTAAGGTAAAAAGAAAAATAAGGAAGAGACCTTATCCTGCCTTTGTCCCTCTCTCACATATACATAGTCATCTCTGTGCACATATGAATACACATTCACTAGTAAGTACATACAACAGCCACACAAAAAACTACATATACAACACATAAAGAAGGTAGAGAGCAGGGTAGGAAGATAACAAATTTCAACCTCTGACATCCACACATGTATACACAAGTACACACATCCACACATGCATACATGTATTTACATACATCCACACATGCATGCACAGGCATACACATTCACACATGCATGCATAAGCACACACATCCACACATGCGTACATGCATGCACACAAACAGATGAACAGAACAGAAAAATTGGAAATGAAACAGGGAAAAAAAGGTTAATTTCACCCATCATAGCCAAAGGTGACATGCAAACTTTAAGCATTGCTAGGCAAAGAAATACACTAACTTGGTTTATACAACTAGTGACTAGAAAACTAAAAAGACAAAGTTAGCATAGCTAATTAATTCCAGAGAGTGGGCAAATAGCACTAGATTACAATGTTGTTACTTATGAGGTGTTTCCATATAGATAAGAAATTTGTCATGCATATGTATGACTTTAATGATACAGAACTAGTATTATTTATACTTTATAATATGAGATGTTGAGAGATTTCAGATGAATGCCTCTTTACACAAATGACTTAGAACATTTCTCTTTTATTGTATAATATATAATATTATTGCACATTTTCAGAAGTTATAAAGATAATCACGTTCATGTCGTAAATGCAAAGAGCTCTAAGAAGGCACTTGTGATTGACTAATTATGTGTGATACTCCCATTATTAACACACTTGTCCAATTAAAGAATAAAGCCTTATTAGTAAATGCCTTATTAGTAAGAGGTGGAAGAAAGACTCAGTGTGTAAATCTGGGGCATGTCACACCTGAACATCTCACAATATCTACAGCTTTACAGTAGTAGGGAAGGCCTTTTCAGCTGAGGCTTTTTAGTCCCCTGGTATAGATAGTAGCTGATGTTAAATCCCTACTGACTCCACTGAATCTAATAAAAATGGCCAACATGTCTAGGATTAGAGCATCCCAGAATGCTGCCAGAATGTGTTGGTTGCACTGGGGTACTGGGTAATTTAAGCACTTCTGACCTCTGTAAGGTATATTATTTCCATTTATTGAGAAGAAAAAGCAGATGGGGCATACAGAGATGTGCAGGGTTTCACAGCTTGTCAACTGCTGGATGTAGATTTAAAGCACATTGCAACTCCCAAAGCTGTTCAGTTTAACAGCAGGTAGCCGTGTTTCTCACATGAACATTGGCCACCTACTAAGTGCCAACAGGGCATTTACCACACTTTATATATTATGTTATTTGTTCCTTTCAACAAATCTAAGAAATGAATGTCCTTGATCTATGAAAATATTATTGTCTTTTCCCATGGCATGTGGCTTAGCAGGCTTCAAATCCAAATCTTTGTAATTTCTGATGTTAAAATGTTAAGCTTTAGGTTCTATTCCTTCTAAGAATTCAGCCTTAGTCAATAGAGCTTATATGAGGCAGAAAGAAAAGACAAACCTCTTAGCTCCAGTAACAGTTTGGCAAAAGGACAGGGTAGAGAGGTAAGGGTTTGACATCAAGTGTTCTCAGATTCTTATTTTAGCATTCTGCCCATCAGGCTATGAGTATTTACTTATATTCAGTTCGGTTCCCTTTTTAGATGGACAAAGTGGTAACTACCCAAGGATATATTTGTAGAGATCGGATAGAGCAGCACGGAACCTGCTGCATGTGCCAGATGCCTGGAACATAGTAACAGGTTCTCATGCATTCTTGCTGACCTATCCTGTGGACAGACATGTGAACTGCTCACTCAGCCATTCACAGAATTAGAAAAGGCAATGTGCAGGAGCTATGGGCTCACCACCATTTACATCGGTCAATGAGAATAAAGCCTGATCAGCTGCTCCATGCTGTCTCGATGCTGTGCATGTGATGCCTGCTGGAACAAACTGTACCAGAAAAGTCAAGATGCTTATGTAAAGCTAGCTAGCCAAAGTAGTGAGGCTGACAGCATTTGCATAGACACAACCTGAGTATAAGTGCCAGTAAGCAAAAGGGGACAAAATAAAGCAGTCCTGGTGAGGAAGTCCAAATAGTGCTTTGGCCATAGAAGAATGGTCTGGTATTGAACCTGGGTTGCCCTCCATATAGTGCCTTTGTACAATGCACACAGTGGTTGACCTGCACTAATAACAGTAAAGCTTACAAAGTCTCTGGAAGTTTATAGCAAGGCACTTACCTGGATCAAACAGCTAGCAAGTAAGAAGGCCTGAATGAAAGGTCCAACCTCTGCAAGCCAGGGTCTTCCATGACCTGCCACCAAAATGATGGGACCTCAGAATGGGCCAAGCTAACTGCAGAAGCACAAGAGATAGACACCTGCACACTTAGGAAAAAAAAAAGGTGGCAGGAACTTTTGAACATTTTCTTATTCACATTATAGTTCTATTCAACAATCAGTATGAGCAGTAATTTTGTAGCTAAAATAAAGTAGCATTTTGTTTCATTTTAAAGAATACAACTTATCAGGGAAGTGAAACATGCCCAGAACTTCTCCAAAGAGATTTCAAATCACAGAAAATGAGGGTTGTTCTTTTTCTGGAGACACTTGCTGCTTCAGACTTTTAATTTTGCACTCTGTTCCAACTACTGATTATTATCATTTGTAAATTATCGAGTAGACCTACAGAATCACTATTAAAATGTTCTTTCCAGAATAAAACTAAACGGTGTCCATGAGTTTGTGATCTCCCACCGGGCCTCCTGAATAACACATGGCCCATGTTAAGTGACTGGAAAACATGCCACAGTTTGTAGGGATTTCTTGCAGTCTTGAAAATGCAGATTTATATAGTAGTCAGTACAGGAAGAAAGAGGCACGGTTTATTCCTCCACAAGGAAGATAATTACTTTCAGATTATTGAGCAGTTCACAACAGAAAGGCTTATTTGAGTAAACATTAAACATATCCTTCCCCAACAAACCAACAATTTCTTCAACTTACCTGAAATGTGATGTTATGTAGATTTAATGATTAATAAACAATTCTTGTTCCCAGTATCCTATTCTCAATATGGAGGGAAAGGGGGCAGGGACAACTTTCAGTGGATTGTGGGGTATGCTGATGTTGTAGATACATAGAACCAGAACAGTTAATTAGACTTTGCATGGGGCTGTACAGAGGTCATGGGTGAGATGACATCTGAATTGTGATTGGAAGGCAAGCCAAGGAAATATGGCTGTCAATATCTCTTTAGACTACTTGGGTTAATGTCAAACATGCTGCTCTATTATGTACTTCTAATCCAGCTACAGATTTTGAAAGCATTTTTTATTTTGTACTGTGAATGCATTGGTTAAGCATTATGAATAGTCTGTAGCAAACTTTCCCCTTATTACCAATTACCAAAGGAGGCCAGCAGCCCTGGAGGATCAAGCTGTCAACACTGGCAGATGTAAAGTTCACGCCCAGGGTCCCAGCCCACCTGGCTAAGCTTGTTTTCCCACTTGTTGACATAAGCCAGACCCTAATGTTAATTTGTTTTTTTTTTTTATCTTTGCCATTATTAAAATCTGCTTTCCTGGGTGAGATTTTCTTGTTTCTAAATTAGTCTCTCCATGTTGAGTATTTCTGAGACTGAAGCACAGTATTTCTCTCTCTATGGACAGTGAACCTAGGGATGTCTTCACAACTATGCAATGAAGAGTGTATACTCACTTTTATTACTTTTTAAATTTAATTTAATTTTTTGTTTACTTATTCACTTTACCTCCCCAACACACGCTTTTATTATTTGTTAGTGTGGTGTTTATAGATAAAACTGAGTATTTAACTCCCTAAAGAACAGATGTATAGCAGAGAATGCCATTTTGCTCTTGGTCTTTAGGCTTTTTCCCCACACTTATTACAGTTTTTGCAAAGGTCGAGACGGAATCCCTTTGAACCATTGTTAGCGCCCAATCTCAGCGCTGGTCCCTGTGAAGAAGCATCAGCTTGTGTTTGCCTTTGACGATTTTGCTCTTTCTTTATACCATTGTGACTCACTGTCTGAGTGTGGAGCTATTTCAAGATGTTCTTTGTGGACTGCTGTCTCAGATCTCCTTCATCAAACTGCCCTGCTCCACAGGATCCCTGCTCAACACTCTTGCCTCCTTCTACCTTCCCAGTAACAAATCCGGTACAGGATGAAGCCCCAGTGCCTGGAATAAATCTTATTTTTCTTCGTTTTCTTTCTTGGTATGATTCATGTTGTTACTAATTGTTAGAGTTCCTACACTTGAACCCTGAAACCCACAGGGTTCAAGGACCTGGTTTGTTCACTATCACAATCCTCTCAAAAAAGCCAACAGAGAGGTTCCTGTGCGATGAAAATGATAATTTCATTCGTGGAAGATTATATCCTTCCTTCCAACCCCTGAAATGGCAACAACAGTGGCTTCAGACAAGTAAATGCAGATAGGTCTGCACTCTGACTCCCATGGCAAGACATGTCTAACCCCTGAGGCCAGTCAAGCAGAGCAATCTGGTTCCATCCAGTCTGTAGCCCTCCCAAGGCCTGAGAAGTAGGAAGTGGTGCCTCAGCAAAAGTGCCTCCTCCATAGGGAAAGAGGGAGGTGGACTGTTCTCTGATCAAGGTGCTCTATGTGTTCCCTCTGCAGATTTTGAATCCCATGCTGTATCCAGTACTATCAGGGTCTTTGTAATATGAAAGAAATATCCCCATAGAAAGAAAAGGCATACACAAGCTTCCTCAAGTGCAAGAATATGTTTGCATGCAGTTTTCATTTAGAAAGTCTGCTCTTTTATTTTTAAAGTAAACTTTAAGCATGTAATTTAAGAATTACATATAGTTTCTTGGGTATTTTTGGATATACACACATCCCCAACTCTGAAAGTTCAACTCATCCCACATCTTGTCCCTACTGAGTCTCCTGACCAGCCCTATATCCTCTTTCTTTAACTGAGTGAATCCAGTTAATGCTGCCCATTCGCATAGGTGTACACTCACCCACTGCAGCATGTTCAACCTGCCTGGTATACCTCCCCGAGGGAAGTTGACTTTCTTTCCCCTAGAAGCCATCAACTCCAAAAGCTCCTCAGCCAGGACTTGTGCCCTGTGACATTCTTCCCCAGCAAGCCTGGGGTTTGGACTGTGAGCTTGAGCACTGTCTGAAGACATTGGAGATGGTCTTGTTGGCTCAGGCTTCTGTGTTCAGTATCTTGAGTGTTGTCTCTCTCTTGAACACATATTTTCTTGGCTATGTAACACCCCTTTGTTTGTATAAAAGGCCCACAAGTTCTTTAAAAAGTTCCTCAATGGTTCAGAACATCAGAGTTATTCCTTTCAGAGCAATGAGTTCTGTGTTCTGTCTTAACGAGGACAGCTAATAAGTCCAGAATAAGTGAACAGAAGTGCACTCAATACATGTAGTACACTTCCCTGAGTGGAGCTGACCTGTAGTTTTGCCTCTATAAGTGAAGTTTCAGTTGAACATAGCCAAAAACATATCTGAAGAATCAATTGACAGATACACAAATTCAAGTGAAGAGCTGGCAGTGATAGGTGGTTTTACTGACATTTTGACATCAGACTACACAATGTAGGATCTATTGTACTTCTTAATCATTGCTTATCAATAAAGCACTTTGTCAGTGGAAAATCTTTAGTATTCCATTTCTCAACTCATCTGTTACACCCCTCTGTAGTTTCTGTTTGCATTGAAAGCCAGCATCCCACTGTGTCCACACCTCATGCTTAGAATTCACCCACTCACTTTAAGTGAATCACTTGTCATCTTTGGTCAGGACCAATTTAAAAACTGTCTATCATGTGACCTATTTGATATCAACTGCCATAAATCTCCTGTCCTCACTTGAGCCTTGAACTGCTTTTCTACACAGTACTGACCATGCTTGAGGTGCAGAAACTACAGTCAGAACACCTCAAATAGACAAAGGGTTGGTATCAATGTGAGGATGAATGGGTTATACATGTGGTTTGTTCATTTATTTTATTTTGGACATGCTTTATATTTTTAGAAGTTGTAGGTATAGATGAATTTTTACCCAAACTACACAGTTTCTACAGACCTGTTCACCCCATCTCCTTGTTTCCAGTATATTAACTCTCAAATCATAGTAGCATACTTGTCATAGTCAGTGAACTTCCATTTATACATTCATAGTAACTAAACTTACATTTACTTTAGAATCATACTTAGTGCTGTTCTTATTAGGGTTTCAGTGAAGAAACAATGCTAGTTTTTAGCAGTCCACAGAATGGCATTGATGCCCCTGGGGAGCCACATGTTCAGCCTCATCTCCACCACTGCACACTGCAGCTCTTTCTACAGTCTCTCTCGTTTTAAGTGTCGCAGAATAGACTTTAGATAAACACAAACCACACATCGTCTGTTCAGACCACTTTCTTGCAATTGGTTTCATGCATTTAACTGTGTTATATCATTTTGTGTCTCAATGGATCTTATAGCATACATAGATTTGAGCAGCAGTGGCTCAAATCAGACAAAGTTGTGCAGTCAGCTGACACAAGCCACAAAGGAAATTAAAATAACTAAAAGAATTGAAAGAAATAGGCAATCAAAAGTTAAGAGTGATGTGGTGAGATAAAAAGGTGTATTTTAATAGAGCTTGTTGGATAGAGTTTCTGAAGTGGACAGTTTTAGAGGGGTCAGTTAAAAAGGTTGTGCATTTAGGTATTAAAAATATTTTAAAGTATTCAATCTTTTCTTGCTATATGTCCAGGCCTTCACAGACACCCCACGTTCTGTTTTACTTAAATGAAAGGCCTTATGCTGGCAGGACAGTGGGAATACAGATTTATAGGTAGCCTTGACAAGTAGTACCATTGTTTACCTTCCTCCCTTCAGAACTTCATGGAGGTTTTGTGTAATGAACAATGGTAATGCATGGGATTTTAAGTGAATAAAGGCTGATGGAAGAAAAACACTCTGAAGCATTTGTGTTGTTTTCTTCTGGTGCTGAGGATCAAACCCAGAGTCTTCAAGTGCTCCTCCCTCTAGCAAAGTTCCCAGCACGTTAATTTCTTTTAGTGTTAAGTTAGTACAAAGGGATATGCTGTTTGGGGCTGTGAATTATGATTCATTTTAATTAGATTCAAACACATCTTTATTGATCTCAATAGGGGACATTACAAACAGCACCCCTTTAATATAAAAAAAAAAAATCTGAGCTTCAGAGTTTCACAAACACTTGAAATTTGATGATTAGTTTCCACATCCTGCTGCTGGCTGTAGAAGCACTTTCCTTGCAAAACGTCAGATGCTTGAGAATGTGGTCTTCTAGTTGGGAGTAGTCAGGTAAATGTGGAGGTTGAGGCAAATGCACAGTGTGTGCCATTTCCAGTGTTGTTTATGTGACATGGTATTGGATGTCATAATGGGGAACCAGATCCTTTCTGTTGACTGTTATCAGCTACAGGTGTTGAGGTCTCCAGTGTTTGAGTCTACTTCTTAGACATTGTGGTTTCACCAAGATCCCAAATGGAGTTTTGATCAGACCAGCTGCAAAGACATGATCATCGAGTATAGAAGTTGTTTGGGGGATGTCCTAAGGGGCTTCTTCTCAGTCCAGCTACTGGATGGGTTACCACCAATGTTCCCATTCCTATGCTTCTTGTCACATGTCACAATCCAACTAATAAATGGCTCGTTGTATAGAACAAGAAAGACAATGGTTCAAAACAATTATTTTCTTCTCTGATCAGTTCACAAGGCTCCCACTAATGGAGCTTTCTAATCTTCCTCCTTTGAAGCAAATGCTGAATGACCACTTAATGTTCTGTGTTGAACGCTTGGCAACTTCTGTAGCTGTAAGAGCATAAACTTCCTTCATTGTTCTTGGTCTGTTCCTGTCAACCTCCCATGATCAGCCACTGGGCCAAAGGCATTGTTGATGTTTTGAGATTGCTCTGCTATTCTAAGACTTGTTTTGAACTTGAATAAGAAAATCACTCAAAATTTCATTTTCTTTAGCATCTGTTCTATAATATAATATAAACAGCAAATGATAAGTCATGAGCAAACCACATGAAGCTATAAATATGCATGAAATGACCATATTTAATACGTATTGATTCCCATGTTAAATGAGAAGTTTTAACAATGCAAAAACTGTAATTACATTTGCACCAATCTGATATTCAAAGTTACCAAGAAAGAGCCTTGCACTCTGAAATCAGGAGTCAATGGATTCTCACAGAAAGAAAGGTAGGAGGGAAGTCTAAGACTCAGCTTGTTTCCACTTCTGACATCATGACTTCCAGTATTGACTTTATAAGAAAGATACTTGGCACAGTTCCAAGATAGAACCCACAATGGTTTAAAAGTTGATAAACATCTCAAAGACAAATTGGTTAACAGTTTTAGGCTTTATATGCCTTATGGCAAATTTGCAGTTGTTTAACATAGTACCCACATAAATCATGTAAGAAGATGAAAGTGTTGTGTTTTGGTCAAAATTTATTGACAAACACAGGAAGCTGCATGTGAACATAATCTTACCTATGATCTAGAACTTTAAAAAAAAATAAACGGGGAATTAACCAGCAAATATTTTTCTTGATTTTCTACATAAAATAACAAATCACACTACTTTTTACCAAAGACTGGCAAATTAATTGTGTAAGGAATGACAGAGATAAGATATATAAAAAGTGGTTGTATCTCTGAGAATAAAGTTAGACTTCATCATTACATTGTTTGGAGCAGAATCTGTATACTCAAGGACGTCCTTGAACTCCTGGTCCTCTGACTTCAGCCTTCCAAGTTCTGTAATTACACCCATGATCCACCAAGCTGAACAGAAAGCACAGCTTCACAAACAACTATTTCTTTAAAACTTGGTTGAAATAAGATAGTACTGTTCTTTGCACGATGGAAGAGTGCAGGCTTAGCTCTGAGATGAGAAATGTTGTGCTTTGCATCTTACTTCATTTGGAGTCTGTGTATTATCTCCTGGAATCCCTCATCTCACTGTCTATAAAACTGCCGACATCATAAAAGTGTTATTGACTCCAACTGAGAGAACTCCTAGAACTTCTGGAATCTGGTTTCCATACTCCAAGAATTTACAGGAAAATATCTACTTGTTGGGCAAGTTAAATTTCAACAGTGAATGCTGAAACAAAAATGTTGGTGCCACCTTATAAAATCACTGGTATTAAATACGATATTGTGTAGGTGACCACCTGGTATGACCCCTCTGATGGCTTAAAGAATATTAGACACTGCTGTATTTCTGTTGTTATTAAAAAGAAAAGTGCATGGGGTATAGTTGTCTTAGGATTTCATTGCTGTGATGAGACACCCTGACCAAGATGGTGTGCAGATGGATTAAAGGCAAACATTTAATTGGGGCTGGATTACAGTTTCAGAGATTCAGGCCATTATTATCATGGTGGAAAGCATGGTGGCCTGCAGGCAGACATGTTACTAGAAGAGCCATGAGTTCTACATCTTGATCTGAAGACATCCAGTAGGAGGCCTGTCTTCCCACAGGCAGCCAGGAGAGACTCTCTCTTCCTCACATGATGGAGCTTGATCAATAGGAGCCCTCAATGCAGGCTTAAACAGTGACAGACTTCTTTCAATGCCACACATACTTCAACAAGGCCTAATTGTGCAACTTCTTATGGGCCAAGCATATTCAAACCACCACAGGAACGATGAGGGATTCCATAGGGCCAGCATTGGAATGCAACAAATGCTCTGACTTGGGGACTGAGTCATGCATTTATCTCAGAGAGAGGGGATACACAGGGCAATGGCATCTGAGATGTCAACCAGAGAGAAGCATAGAGATCACACCAGAGTGTGCAAGGGTCTGCCTATGATCCTGTCTAGAGAACTCATACATTTCTTATGCAGGCCTTAAAACAACCCTGTTCAAAAGAATCAATAACTTTGCTGAGGTCATGTGAAGGGTAAGCTAACTTTGTGAGAGGTGATCTGACTGAGAGAACTTAGTTGGTTTGGGCCATGCAGATGGAAAGACTCAAACTCTAGTGAATTTTATCCCTATAAGGAGGTCAGGCATTTCTCTTTTACTGTAAATATTTGTCCCAAATTAATTCCCCAACAAAAACCTAGTCTTATATTTCACATTCTTTGTCATCCCAAAGATATTTTAATACCAACCGTGGGCCAGGCATTGTGTGGGAACTGACATATCTCAATAAAGAAAACAGATAGATTATCTTATGGGTTTCTGAGGCACTGTGTGGGGATTGAATTATCTCAATAAAGAAAACAGATAAAGATAAGTTACGAGTTTCTGTTTGTTTGGGGGGAAGTATTTTAAGATCAAGTTAAGAATGCATTATCTAAACAATGTTAATATTTCCCTTGGAGGAACAAAGTCATTTCTTACCTAATTATCACTCTAGTTCCCTAAATAAAGATATTAAGCAGAGAATGCCTTGAATCATTAAGAACCACCCTGAGCACACACAGCTGCCATTAGCTGAGATCCACTCTTTAAATGGCCTTTCTTCCCTACACCAAATATGATTTTGTTTTAGAGAACACATGATAACAGGACATTTACTTCAATCAAAGCTGAGGGAAATAGACCTTTAAAAACAAAGCCCCAGTTGTTCAAAGTTTGTTTTTTGAAATATTCAAAGCTCAAAAGAAAAGAAAATAAACCTTCATGAAGCAGAAAGCTTGTTTGACCTTTACTCCCTAACCGTGATAAAAACACAGGTTCTTTTGTAATAAGGCAGACACAGGCTACATTTCAAGATTTGTTATTTCTGTACTTCCATGTTGACAGGTTCAAACTGAGTTTTAAAATGTGATACTCGTTCCTACTAGTTCTAAGTCCTGAAGATAAAGAGCTGGTGTGTGCAGAACAGCTGGATCTAATTAGAATCCAAACTTCTGACTCCACTTGATCCAACTTCCCCATCTGTCTGGAGTCATTTCACCATAAATAGTGCAAGCTCTTAATTCCAGTCAATACCAGAAAACCCTGATAATCGCAGATCCTGTTATTCAGGGTCGCTGACATTTCTGTTGATCATCTTAGCATTTTACATGGGCTGACTCTGCAATTTAGAGTTTCCCCATCAATGACCAAGGAAGAGGGAAACAAGGATTTTGTGTTATCTAACTGTGTATTTGTTTGTAATGGGGATATCACTCAGTCTGCTAAGTGCTTGTTACCCGAGCATAAAGAACCTGGTCTTGAACACCAGAACCAAGAAGAACTGGACATGTAGCATGTCTATGTAATGACAAGATTAGGAGGATCTTTGGCACTGATCATTCAACAAGTGTCAGGCCAATGAAAGACCTTGCCTTAAAGAAAAGGTGGGTAGAAACTGAGGACTGACACTTGAGGTTGATCTCTGGCTTCTAAATACATTTGCACACACACCATCACACCAATGAGCTCATACACAAATCCTTAAAGTACTGAATTTAAGAACACACTATTCTCTAGTTCTACCCACCCCTATCTTCATGTTTAATAGCTGTGTTTCATGCTTTGTGTGGAGTGTGTATAACCCTCAAAATGACTCTTTAAATAGTACATTGCAGTTTTAATAGGCAGATGGAATTAAGAATGTTACCCAGGGCCAGGCAGTGGTGGCACAGGCCTTTAATCCAGCACTTGGGAGGCAGAGGCAAGCAGATCTCTGTGGTCGAGGCCAGCCAGGTATAAAGAGTGAGTTCCAGGACAGCAGAGAAACCAGCAGAGAAAGAAAAAGATCAAAAGCAAACACACAAACAACAACAACAAAAAGAATGTTACCCAGGTAAAATTCAGAATCCTTTGTACCAAGCCAATTGATTTCAGAAGTGGAGACTGAGGGTCTTGGAAGAAGAAACTACCCAATTCCCAGCCAATGGCCAGACTGACTGGAGCAGGAAACTGCTGGGGGAAAAGCCTCCCCCCATGTATATAGACTCACTTCATAGGTCATGTATGTTTGTTGTCCATCCTAGCAACCAGAGGGTGAAGAGAAAAAGATTATTTGCTCCAAACAATTCCTATAAGCATTTTTAGAATCTATGGCCCTACACATCTATGTATAAGGCTTGGTACCTTGTTTACGTGGATGCCATTTGTAGCCTATTCACAGATCAACATTCTTTTTTTTTTGATTTTTAATATTTTTATTACATATTTTCCTCAATTACATTTCCAATGCTATCCCAAAAGTCCCCCATAGCGCCCCCCACTTCCCTACCCACCCATTTCCATTCTTTTGGCCCTGGCATTCCCCTATATTGGGGCATATAAAGTTTGCAAGTCCAATGGGCCTCTCTTTCCATTGATGGCCGACTAGGCCATCTTTCGATACATATGCAGCTAGAGACAAGAGCTCCGGGGTTCTGGTTAGTACATCATGTTGTTCCAACAATAGGGTTGCAGATCCATTTAGCTCCTTGGGTACTTTCTCTAGCTTCTCCATTGGGAGCCCTGTGATACATCCAATAGCTGACTGTGAACATCCACTCCTGTGTTTGCTAGGCCCCGGCATCGTCTCACAAGAGACAGCTATATTTGGGTCCTTTCAGCAAAATCTTGCTAGTGTATGCAATGGTGTCAGCGTTTAGAAGCTGATTATGGGATGGATCCCTGGATACGGGAGTCTCTAAATGGTCCATCCTTTCATCACAGCTACGAACTTTGTCTCTGTAACTCCTTCCCTGGGTGTTTTGTTCCCAATTCTAAGAAGGTGCACAGTGTCCACACTTTGGTCTTCATTCTTCTTGAGTTTCATGTGTTTATCAAATTGTATCTTATATCTTGGGTATCCTAAGTTTTGGGCTAATATCCACTTATCAGTGAATACATATTGTGTGAGTTCTTTTGTGATTGTGTTACTTCACTCAAGATGATGCCCTCCAGGTCCATCCATTTGGCTAGGAATTTCATAAATTCATTCTTTTTAATAGCTGAGTAGTACTCCATTGTGTAAATGTACCATAATTTCTGTATCCATTCCTCTGTTGAGGGACATCTGGGTTCTTTCCAGCTTCTGGCTATTATAAATAGGGCTGCTATGAACATAGTGGAGCATGTGTCCTTTTTACCGGTTGGGACATCTTCTGGATATATGCCCAGGAGAGGTATTGCTGGATCCTCCGGTAGTACTATGTCCAATTTTCTGAGGAATTGCCAGACTGATTTCCAGAGTGGTTGTACAAGCTTGCAATCCCACCAACAATGGAGGAGTGTTCCTCTTTCTCCACATCCTCGCCAGCATCTGCTGTCACCAGAATTTTTGAACAGATCAACATTCTTTTTAGTGGCTAAACAGTGCTTTTTGTGTCTGTGTAAGTACTAGAATTTACAAGGCTATTTCATTGTGTGGGAAGTCACCTCCAATTAGCTTATACAAATCCATACCAACCTTATTCATCGCTCTTTGGCACACATCAGTCTACATCTGATTGGAATCTATGTGTCATCAGAGATACATTTTTAACCCTCATAACCTGAGTTGCAAAATTGTCTTCAGAAAATAATCCTGAGTAACCATAATAATTGTGCAAACCCTAATATAATTCATGACTCATTTTAACATGAAAGGTTGTTTTCTGTATTTACAAAACATTCTAGATATTATTTTCTAAGAATCTCATGTTTGATTAATAAAATATATCATTTTATTTTTATTTGCATCAATTAAAAATGATACAGGATGTCTTTCACAGTTCTTGAACATGCATACATATAAATATGTATGTATGTGCTTATATAACAGTAGAAAGAGGGCATTTTTAATAACTGTTTATAATGGTGGAATCTTGGTGTGGCTGAGATACACAGTAGAGAGTGCAAGAGAGACAACAGAATATTTCCAAACCTGCTTATTTGATGATAAATAGGAAAGGTCATGCTCATAGAATTATTAAAAACATGTAGAGGGGCTGTGCACAGGCCTCAGTTTGTAGAACAGTTGATTAGCATATGTAAAACCCTGGGTCTGGTTCCCCAGTGCCAAGTACACATCGACCCTCACACTCAAGGTGGAGGAAGGAATGTCAGGAATTCAAGACCAGCCTCAGGTACATAGTGGGTCTGAAACCTGAGCTATACAAGACACCATGTGAAAATAAAACAAAACAAAACAGGGAAATGCCTGTGAAAATAGATAGTGGGATGCCCATGCATTTGTGCATTTCTGCATATGCATCAGAAGTTTTCAGTAGAAATCCAGATACTGCTCCTGGGTTGCACAGTGAGACTGCACAGTAGACACTGAGCCACAGAGTGCTCCACTCCGTATCTTCTCCAGGCAGAGAAAGCAGAATTAGAAGGCAAGCCTCCAACTCCAGCTGAATGCTGAATGCTTGAAGCCTTTCAAGGTTGAGTGGACTCCATTGTCTCCTGGATGAATCACTTACCTTCTCTGAAACTCAGTTTTGCCATCTTTAAAATGAGAGGATGCATAAACAAAACTCTTTGCTCTCATAAAGGATATGGAGTTTCATATGCATAAAGTTTCATTCTCAAGTTATGTTTGTAGAGCAGCACCGATCTTAATTTAAGGAAAACAAGATCTGTGTATCCCTGTGTATGCAGCTTAAGGTAGTTGAAGCACTTTCTTCTACCCTATAGTCAGGTGATTTAGAAACCAATTTTTTTTTTGTCTTAAATTGAATTTTCTGAACAAAACTATTTCTTGGCCAAGATGATTTATAAGATATTTTAGACCCTAAAGCATTCTAAGAAAGTCATAAACATCTGTGAATGGAGACAGTGCCAGCTGACTACATATTTCTCTATCTCAAGAAAAACCTGTGGGATATGTTAAATGCCATTTTTCATTGGAATGGAAAAGCCCTTCATTGTTTTTCCACATAGATATTAGAAGTGTGTATATATACCTTAATCTGTGAATATATGTGTGCTGCCACACATATGTATGGCTTATATTTTTAACTTAACTTGTTATAACTTATTTTTATGTAGATGTGTATAAATGCACACAAAGTGGGTTCATGTGAATGTAGAGGCCAGAGATCAACCCCAGGCATCACTCCTCAGTAGCTGGCTTTCTTGTTTTTTGAGACAAGGGCTCCCATTGAGGTCTGGAGCTCAGCACTTACTCTCAGCTGCTTACAGAAAGCCCCTTGGGAGCCTCCTATTCTGTCTTCTCAGCAGGGAGATTGGAACAGATCTGAAGGGCTGAGATCAGGCCTCCATTCGTGCAAAGCAAGAACTTTATAAAGGATCTTTTTAGCTCATACTTTGCAGATAACATTTGAGGAAGCCATGACATAAAAATCTGGGTTTGATTTTTAAAAGTGCATTCATTTTAGTATGTGTGTGTGTGCGTGTGCTGAAATGTGCTGTGCTGTGCTGTGCTGTGCTGTGCTGTGCTGTGCTGTGCTGTGCTGCGCTGTGCTGGCACATAAAGATCAGAGGACAACTTCAGGAGTCAGTTCTCTCCTGCCCCCTTGTGGGATGTAGAAATGGTACATAGGTAGTCAGGCTTGTATGTAAGCACTTCTCTTCTTGGAGAAATGCAGGCAGCCCAACAGACTCATTTTCCTACAAGTGCATCAATGCACCACAGGGTTCTATGTGCTGGGTGTCCATACCACTCAGAGGCAGGTCATTTATGTTTATAGTCAAGATATGAACACTTTTTGCATTTAAGATGCCAATAAGGTTGGGTTCTATCTGACATTTGAGTCCTGTCTTTGGTTTCAGTTGTTTCTGGAAACAGTAGCATTCATTGTAAAGAGACATGAGGGGCACATTGCAGAGGATCTGAGGGAAATGACAACAGGGCATTCTGTCTATCAGCCCAGGGCAAAGTCCCCAAGTGTGACCTGGGTGTTCACTGCATCCAGTTGACACATGAGGATGCTACTCCCTCGTGAAGATTCTATAATTTCAGGGCACTCTCACAGGATCAAACTTCTGCAACTCGCTCCCATAGCTAGGCTAATGGGCCATGGTTAGAAAAAGACAGCTTTCAAAAGCTGAGCTAAGCAGCAGGGCACCTAACTGATTCTAAAGGCAGAAAATGACTCAGAAAGGAACTCTTTAGCATAGATTTCCAACGGGATAGAGCTCGTGAAGAGCGTGAACTCAGTCAAAAGTAGCCTGTCCACAGAGGCTCACAGTGCAGACTTCTGTTATATGCTATTTCCTTACACTAACATGACATGGTTGAAACCAACATATTCTGAGAGTAATAATTATTTCTGCTCATGATTGAACACCATAGCCATAACTAACTAGTGCCTCAATTGAATTAGCCACAGTCTGTTTCTATAATAATAATAATTATTATTATTAAGAACCTTTTAAATTAATAAATAAAATTATGTTGTAATAATACATGATACATTTTATAATAATTATTACTAATAAAATATTAATGTATCAGTGGCCATGTTATAAGTTCAAAATCATTTCCCTTGTCTAGGAATTGCTTTCTTTGGCCACCATCTAAAGCTCTGGATTCATGTTGAAATGTCCCTGTCCTCTCCAGGATGCAGCTGTAGCCACATAAGCCATCTTGCTGGAGTTATCCCCTACCTCTGGTCAATGATAACAGATATAAGAACTATTCTCCAGATTCCTCTGTCACCGTGGGTTCTTTCTTAGGTTATCTTGTTGCATCCTAATGTAAGAGAGACAGAGGGACCAGCATCCTGATGTCTCACCTGAGATCCATCTTACCTGGAGGATATCCGTTAGTTCTGAGTACTTCTGGTGGATCTTCCTGAGTGATGAGTGTTGTGATCAATTTCCATGTGGAGTCTGTTGGGAGTTACCAGGACTTCTCCTTTCTTGGAAGAGATGTTATGCCTGGCCAAAACCACCCACCCGTCCAGACCAGAGAAAACGACACAGGAGAAAATTAAATTCTGCTAAGATTCACTGTCATCGTACACTATGCATATTCATTTATATGTATGTTCATCTCTCTCTCTCTCTCTCTCTCTCTCTCTCTCTCTTTCACACACACACACACACACACACACACACACACACACACACACACACGTATATGCTTGAAATAACTAAGAGTACAGCAATAGTCTAGAAAGATAAAAATGTTGCCGTAGCAAACTTTTCCCATCCTTGAACAAACTATTGCTTGTACTTTTACCATAGAAGGTGAGGATGCAGAAAAAAAAAACATAATAAAATTCTGGGAAGTAATTCTTCTTTCCTATTAATATTGCAATCCAGAATTGTATGCCCAAGGTTCATGACCTGTGCAGCACAAGGCGGCCAGGCAGTGATTGAGCATGGAAGTTCACGGTCATTACTGAACTTCTCCACAGCACAGTGCCAGCTGATTGACACTGATTGAAACTGAATATCCATTTTTCCTACTCTGGGGAATCTGTCAGAAGACTAAGGACATCATGGAGATATATGTGAGCCTCTTATTTCTAGTATATTCTTCAAATATCCAAAACTATCACACTTTGCTCTTTCTCAGAAAGACACTAAATCTTACCAAGGGTTTCAAAAATTGGTCTTTTGAATATTAAACACACACATACACACACACACACACACACACACACACACACACACACACACAGAGAGAGAGAGAGAGAGAGAGAGAGAGAGAGAGAGAGAGAGAGAGAGAGTTAGTTCTTATTTATTTATTTTTATTAGATATTTTCTTTATATACATTTAAATTTCAAATGCTATCCTGAAAGTTCCCCATACCCTCCCCCCCCCACTCCCCTACCCACCCACCCACTCCCACTTCTTGGCCCTGGCGTTCCCCTGTATTGAGGCCTATAAAGTTTCCAATACCAATGGGCCTCTCTTCCCAGTGTTGGCTGACTAGGCCATCTTCTGATACATATGCAGTTCTAAGGTAAACTTATTTCCCTCATTTATTGCTGCACAAAAATAATTCTTGAAAGATGAATATTTCAGAATAAAATCCCGGAATGTGCAGGACCATATTGTGTTTTGAAAATAGTACCATGAAAGGGGAAGTTAGTGGTGGCAACTGCAATTCACTAAGCCTCAATTGTCCTCTGCATCAAAGATTCAGCTTTCTGAGGAATTACTGTTGTCCTGGGTACTTAGGGCACCATGCTGTGCTTGTGCTCAAAATGGAGGACTTAGCCTATCTAACCCTCAACAAGGAGCCCTTCCTGTAATGGATTAAAGCTATTCTATGTAATTTAAAGACAAATAAAAAAATATATGATTTGTGAAATATAATCTAAGACTTCTCAATTTGAAAAAAAAAGAAAAGAAGGAAAAACTTGACAGACCACTGCATAAACCCAAATTTCTACATGTCAGTTCCTAATTTAGGATGAGGACTGGGGTCTAAGAATGCCTCTGGACTGACTGTCGAGGTAGCAAAATGAACAGAGTTCAGAGATATACACATGTGGGAAAGCCAGTGTAGGTGAATTAGGAATCAGGGAATTGCTGAGATTCACTCATTTACAGTATCTACATAGAAGCCAGTCTGGGGAAGTCAGCAGAAAAGCCTTTTGGGTAAGGACTTCTCTGCTAATGGGCACGCAGAAGGCTACCAGGCCCGGTGACGGCTATGCCTAAAGATAGCAACTATGCCAGGCTCGAGGTGCAACACTTTGGCACCTCTTATTATCGTTCAAAGAAACACAAGCACTGAGGCCTGGGTTGTAAGTACCTCTTTAAAGACCCCACACCTGAGGAGGAGGAGGAATATGATGAAGATTTGGAGGAGAAGGAAGAGAAAGGTAAAGTAAAGAGTAAGAGTAAAGTAAAGGTAAAGAATACTGCCAACGAAAGCCAAGCAAAATATAAATTATATACTAGGAAGCAATGGGTATTATGGGGAAAAATGTATAGAACAATCAAGGGTAACAAGATGCTGGGGAAGAGTGTGCCATGGACTCCTCAACCTGGGATCATTGAAAAGGTATGTCTGAGCAGGGACGTGAAAGGGAGGCTGTTGGTGGCCTGGCTATCTGGGGAGGCCATTCCCCAGATAGGGATAGGGAGGCCATTTCCACTTCAGGGATACCCTGCTGCCAAGATGCAAAGCTAACCTACATAAGCTGGACAGCAATGAAGCGTGATTAAGGAGCAGCAGAGGCTGCAGGTCACAGGCAGCACAGTGCTGGATTGGGAGCTAGCAGAAGGCTGTCAGCTTTTGCTCTCAATATCAAGTAGCACTCACTCTGGGTGCCTGAGATGGTATCAGTGCTAGAAGAGAAGAACACCCCACTGTTTGTTGTTCTGTTTCCTGTGGCTTTTTAATGGTTTTCATCAGGAAGCTTACGATCATGATCATGTTTCCATATGTAATAGGAACTGTCACCAGTTGTTTATTCATTTAGATTTGATTTTGTTTCCTACAGAAATTCATGAGGAAAGCTAAGAAATAATTTCTACTGACTTTATATGCCAAAACATGCAAAGTATCCGTCCTGGAGATTTTCTGCTGGCCCTCAAATGGCGCTGGATGGCTTATAAAGTCTTTTTGGATTTAGGGAAATTACAACATCTCTGAGCTTCAATTCCAAGAAGCCTGGAATTTACAAGCTACAGCAACTACCAGTGTGCATGAACATTTGTGTTTCGTACATGTTCGCAGAAGCAGCGATCTTAAAAACAATGGTGTCTTCCCTCTCTTTCTTTTGATTCTCTCCTGTACCAACGCTGCTTCCTAGAAGAGGTTTTGAAAACACATTGAAGCAACATAATAAGCTGACATGATGTGTGTCTCTCAGACAACAGCCAGGTGGAGTTAAAAAGCTGGTGAAATATTTGTCCAATTATACTTTTGCAGACTGAATTTTAACTGTATTCTCAAAGTCTACTACCAGTTTCTGAGCATTACTTTTTTGTTTTTGTTTTTTGTTTCTTGTTGTTCTTGTTTGTTTGTTTGTTTGTTTCTATCCTAAGCTATTTCTCTGAATCACTGCATGACCAATGTCACCTCAGTAAAAGGCTATGTAGTCTAAGTCACACACACGGCTTTCTTGCCTGGGTCCATGGCATTAATATATTTTATCAACTGCGGCCCACACATGTGTTCACAGCCTTACATCATTGCAGCAAAAGCTGAGGGACTTTTGTTTCCCATCAAAAGGAAAAATCAGGGATCTGAGTGGAGTTCCAGCATCTTTTTCTCCCACTAAAAATTTTTGTTATGCTTTATCATTTCTCTTTATCCCATGGTTGAGACAGTTGCAGTCGGCTTGGGCACTTGCTCTGCAGCCCAAGTTGCAGTCATTAGTAGCAATGTCTGCTAAAAAGGGCTGGCTTTGTCAGAGCTGAAAGCCCAGCCCTCCACTGCCCCAGCTAGTCTTAGTGGAGCTGCTCTCAGATGTGTGGGCAGGCTGGTTATTCTGCTCCTGCGTCTCATTTGAATAGAGGCCAGAAACACTGCCAATTATATGATGATGACAAATGGGAGCCTGGGCTAGGCACCGCACTCACTAGCCTTATTTCCTACAGCCCAGAGCATATGGATCACTCCAAGGAAGTGCTCAGGGAGTGCAAATTAGTGAACCTTGCAGAGAAGCCCAAATGAGCAAGTCTGCTAGCTTGTTCCTGCTGCATGTCATCCTGTCACTTCTCAAGTAACCCAAGAACATCTGAACTATTCTTATCCCAGGGCTCTGCTCAGGAGAGGCCCTGTGCTGCTACTATAGATGCTTCTCAGCACTGAAGGGCCCTGTCAGCTGTGTGCTACCTGCCGCCTGCATTCCAAAGGACGAGTTGCTTTCTGATGTCAGCCAGCCACACACCACGACCATGCCCCTCTACACCAGAGCTACACCTGAGAGTGGCATTTCCTCCATCCCCTAGCCTCATGTGTGAAAGTCTGCACATTTAAGAGGTGTCAAGAGCCTTCTTCCTTTCTTCTCCTGAGGGTTTGTGTTCCTCTCAGCGTTATTTGGTTACCAATAAATGCCCTATGACAGAAGGACCAACTTACAGCCTATAGAGAAAGCTGCCAGTACCATCCAGTGCAGTCTCACATGTACCAGTGTGTGTGTGTGTGTGTGTGTGCAGTAATGTACATGTGTATAAATGTATGGGAGTTTGGTATGTGTATACACATGTATATATTGCTGCATGCACTTATTTTTGTGTGTACATGTGTGCACATATGTGAGCACATATTTATGTATGTATGTGTATGTCTGTGCACATGAATGCATCTGTGCATGTGTATGTGTATGTTTATGTGTATATGTGCATGTGTATATGTGTATACGTGTGTATAAGTGTGTATGTGTATATATGTGTGCAAATGTATGTTGTGCAGGTATATGTGTGTGCATGTGTGTATGTTTGTCCATATGTGTGTGAAGGTGTATAGATGTGTGTGTGCCTGTGTGTGTGTTGATGTGCGAATGTGTGTACATGTGTGTATGGCTATGCATGCACTCAGCAGCCTACTGGGTGGAACTTTCTCCTTATTAGCATAGCTAACAGAGTTATAACTTTGTAGACTTTTATAGTGTTCAGCAACTATCTGTTTTTTGTTGAGATGTATGTATATGTACATTAGTTGTAACACACTGTCAGCAAGCAGTGGTTTTTCAATCAAATAGGCTGTCAGTCAAGCTGATCCACTAACAAGTACACTGTCAAGCCGTGGCAGCTGCTGTCTTCACTACCTAAACAATGTGTCCTGTGCTAATGGTGACTTGTGTACTCCCGTTTATTACATAACATAATGAGCAGTATCCTGAGAGGCCACTTCTCAGTTGGTGAATTTACAGACTTTGTCTCAAGGTTTCTGCAAAATCAAAACCTATCAACGCAGTGACTTTCTGGTGAGACTCTGAGTGAGCATTGCTTGGTGGATACTTTGATTAATTATCCAAAAATGGGTCCTCCCCTGCCACATACCTCACAGGCCTGGACTGAGATCACATGGCATACCTAGTCTTCCTCTAGGTAACATGGACTGGACTGAGCATACACAGCATATTTCAGGTAACATGAATACAAAAAAATAGCAATGTCTGTTTTCACCCTTCAAAAACCCTATGCCACAATGGTTAGATATTGTCTAGTCAGAAATTTAACTTTTTGGTTTAAAAAAAATGTTCTGTATTTTTAAGTATTTAATACATGAAGACAGGGAATCTACCTCCCATTTCCTCCTTCTGGCTCATCACATATTCCCCACACATAGCTCCTCTCAACCTCATGTGTTTTTTAATAACCCACAAAAACAGTACTTCCCACATGTGATAAATAAGAGTTTAATTCTCCATCCTGAGGTTAGACAGTTAAGTTCACCTACCTTCTTCTGCTCCTAGGATAACTCCTCTAGCCCAATGCTGACTTGTGGCTGAGGAAATTCTTAGTAGTGGCCACCCTGGGAAAGAATAAAGCAATGAGAGCAGCTAGTTCAGACACTTGGCACTTCCAACTTCCTCTGTCCTAACACTCTCACCAAGAGAGAAACTTCCTACCCTTCATGGCTGCCAGAATATTCTGTTCATGTTGATTCCCTGGCTTCAGTTTCCCGGAAGACTAGAGAAGGGTGTGAAGGAGAATAATTCACACTGACACTCTGAAACAACTTCTCTGTCACCAAACATTTTTTTTTTGCAAGCCAAAGGCATTGTTTCAGCTTCAAGGGAGCCCCATTATCCAGGAAGATTAGAGTCTGTACCACAGCTCTCTCTACAGAGCCAAAACCCGTGCACACAGCACAGCTCTCACCATGATAATAGTGCAGCCATACATCAAGCATGAGCAAATCCCCAATGGAATGCATTTATTACATACCTTGCCCACAGTGTGACCCACACTGGAAACTCTTGGCTGGACAGCTGTCAGTCTTAGCATAATTGCAGATGAAATATCCTAGATCTGTAGTTGATAATGAAAATACAATGTGAACAGAAGCCGATAGCATATAAGGCTGGAATCAACCAATAGAACAAGAAGCATGACTGTTCAGCCTTAACACATGATGTTTGCATGTAGATTGAGGAGCAGTGGTCCCTGGGACTTGAATGAAATGCATATTATTGAGAGTGACCTATTTTTTTCCCCTTGGCCAGCTTAGCTAGCTTCATGTCTGTCCATCTCTTCCTTCACTCCTCTGCGTACACGTAAGGACACCTTGGATAAAGCATGCATCTCATGCTAACTTCTTACCAAGGCTCATGGATGACACATGCCTGCCTATTGAATCCATAACACCCTACCCATACCACATTACTTGGCAGATCATAGATGCCTGCAGTCCAAACACAAGGGAGTAATGACCAGAGACTCTAATTCCCTCTAAAACGTTTGTGCTATACTAGTTGAGAAAAAGAGTATAATATAATATACCTAGAGTCCAAAGACCTACCCCACCTTCCAACTCATTCCATAGATGTACATATTTGTACACACAGATATGATGTGTGTTTGTATGTGTGTGTATGTGTGTGTGGTACGTGCTTCCTGCCACTGTACCACCATGCCATTGTGCACTGTCTTTTGTAAGCCATCTGACACACAGACAGTGAGAAAATATTGACAGAATGTCTTCAGCAAGAGCAGTGACAAAAGAGCCAGTCACAAACACTCGTGATGAAAAGGGACTTTGTTGAGCCACCTCTTTGAAGCTGCACACTGAAGAATTGAGAAATACTCAGTAATCACAGCTGCTGAGAACAGTAAAGCATGAACCCACCTAGTGACAAAGCCTGTGCCCAAGCACAGGGAATTGTATGCTGAACTTTTTTTTTTTTCCTTGCACATCCGTTCATCTTCACAGAGATGGCTGCTATTTGTGTTTACTTGGCATCTGCCCTGATGTCAGCACTTGTGGTGGAGGAGATGAACCCAAACAGAAGAACACAGGTCATAAAAAGCCTTAGGCTCTTACCAGGGGTCTGCAATAGGACAGATGTGTTTTCATTCATGATCATTTATTTTATTCTTCTTTCTTGATACATGAAATGAAAATAAACACATTTGTCCAGAAACAGGAATCTTCTCCCCACACTCAAGCGCTATGCTATTATCACTGAGAGGTTTAATATAGGGAGAAAGGTTCTTTAAAAGGAGGCCTCTAGAAAACACAAATACGACCTCTATAGACATGCCTAGAAACATTATCCTTGGAGAAGGTGGACTCAATTAAACTAACGCTTTAGCTTCCGAAGAGTAGTAGTCGTTAATAATGTAGCTCTGGACACTAAACATTCCCCTGCCTCAGGTAAAATGGAAATCACGATAGTACTTAGTGAATTGTTGTGAAGGCTAGGTAAGTGGACAAATGAAAAGGCAGATCTATGGCATAGACTAAGCTCAGTCCATGTTCCTCGCGTAGCTCATAATCCCTCCTGGAACATCAACACTCACAGATATTATTCTCATTTGGGCCCTTTCTGGAACCAGACATGTTCAAATGCCTCCCTATACTGCCATCTTTACCACTCTTCAGAAAGGACCGCACCTTGTCCTATGTTCTAGTAATGAATAAGCAGAATTATCATAGTTATAGAAGTACCTTGTAGTATCAAAGCGGAATTCAATTCCTTTCCAGAACTATGATGGTTTGAATGAGAAATGTGCATAAGCTCATATATTCAAACACTTGTTCCCTAGTTGGTGGCATTGTTTAGTGAGGTTACAGAGGCTGCAGGAAGTATATCACTGGGAATTGAGAGCCTCAACCCAATTCCTGTTCTCTCTCTCTCTTGTCTCTCTCTGTCTCTCTCTGTCACTCTCTCTGTCTGTCTCTCTCTCTCTGTCTGTCTCTCTCTCTCTGTCTGTCTCTCTCTCTGTCTGTCTCTCTCTCTGTCTGTCTCTCTCTGTCTGTCTCTGTCTGTCTGTCTGTCTGTCTCTCTCTCTGTCTGTCTCTCTCTCTCTCTCTCTGTCTCTCTCTCTGTCTGTCTCTCTCTCTGTCTGTCTCTCTCTCTGTCTCTCTCTGTCTGTCTCTGTCTGTGTGTCTCTCTCTCTGTCTGTCTGTCTGTCTGTCTGTCTCTCTCTCTCTCTCTCTCTCTCTCTCTCTCTCTCTCTCTCTCTCCTTCCTGTGTGAGGATAAAGATGTGAGTAGCCAGCTTCCTATTCTTGCCCCATACCATGCCTTCATAGCCACTGTGAACTCTATCCCTGTGGAACCATGAGCAAAGATTAATTCTTCCTTAAGTTGCCATTGGTCATGCTGTTTTATCATAGCAATAGAGAAATAACTACAGCAGAGACTTACCAGCTATTTGTATGGAGGGAGGAACACAGATTTGTGGGAGCTCTTAACTAGGCTTCCAAGCAAGAATGGCCTCTTTATTCAGATGAGAAGAATATTTCTCAGTATGAAATTGGCGGAGCAGAGGTTGCCCTGTGAAATGCACCAATGGAATGATTCATGTTAGTCAGGAAGATGAGAATGCACCAAGGAAGCAGGACTGGGTGTGAATCTATCTTAGCAGCCGTGGGAACTTAGTTGGTTACTTAACCTCATTAATGTCTCATCTAAAACTGGAAATAAACATCATGGGAGACACAGACTCCTAAGTGAGAATGGACATTGTAGGAACTTGGTGCTATATCTGACACATAATTTATGCTCAGTGTGCATTAACCACCAATGATGTTACTCAGCAGGGGCTTCAGTGAGTACAAAGAAAATGTGTTGTATTTTTGTGGAAAAGCAAGTGTGTGGGGCCAGGAAGTCATGGGGAGCAGGCCTGCCTGCAGCAAGAGTTGGGTCTAGGCATTCCAAACCCTGGAAATTTTATCCTAAAATCGGCAGGATTACAATCACTGTCCCCTGCTAGAACCCTGCCTGCCACAGGCCTGCCTGTCACATATAACCGTTTCCCCACATCCCTTTTTCCCCCAGCCCTGGAGGAGGTCACATAGCCCAGAAGCCAGGTTAAACTTCCTCTCCCCTTATAAGGTCATATCTGTAGGACTGAAGCACCCACACTTTGGTCTTCTTTCTCCTTAGGCTTCATATGGTTTGTGGGTTGTATTGTGGGTATCCTGAGCTTTTGGTCTAATATCCACTTATCAGTGAGTACACACCATGTGTGTTCTTTTGTGTCTGGTTTAACCTCATGCAGGATATTTTCTAGTTCCATCCATTTGCCTGCAAATTTCATGAAGTCATTGTTTTTAGTAGCTGAGTCGTACTCCATTATGTAAATGTATCACATTTTCTTATCCATTCTTCTGTTGAGGGACATCTGGGTTGTTTCTAGCTTGTTGTATATAGCTATTATAAATAAGGCTGTATTTAGCTATTATAAATAAGGCTGCTATAAATACAGTGGAGCATGTGTCCTTGTTATATGTTGGAGCATCTTTTGGGTATTTGCCCAGTAGTGGTATAGCTGGGTCTTCAGGTAGAACTATTTCCAATTTTCTGAGGAACTGCCACATTGATTTCAAAAGTGGTTTTACCAGTTTGTAGTCCCAGCAGCAGTGGAGGAGTATAAGAAGAAGGAAGACCAAACTGTGGATGCTTCAATCCTACATAGAAGGGGGAACAAAATAATCACAGGAGGCAGAGGAAGGGAGAGATCTGGGAGGGAGAGAATAGAATACAGGGAAAATGGGGGATCAGGATCAGGTATTGGAAGGGACGAGAGAGAAGTTCAGAGCGTCAAGAAATCAAATAGAAATATGTAGCAGTGGGAGATGGGGATCTGGGTGTAGCCACTAGAAAGCCCCAGATGCCAGGGAAACAGGAGGGTCCCAGGACCCAACAGGGATGAATTAGCCAAAATATTCAACAAAGGAGAGAGAGATAGATCCTGTAGAGACCTCTTCCAGTAGATAGGCACAGCCCCCAGTTGAGGTATGGGGCTACTCACCCATCTCAAAATTGTTAACCCAGAAATGTTCCTGCCCAAAGGAAAAACAGGGACAAAACAAATGGAACAGAGACTGAAGGAAAGGCCATAAGGAGACTTCCCCACATAGGGATCCAGCCCATCTGCAGACACCAAATCCAGACATTGTTGCTGATGCCAAGAAGTGCTTGCTGACAGAAGTCTGGTATACCTGGTCCCTGAAAGGTTCTACCATCACCTGACCAATACAGATGCAGATACTCACACCCAACCATCTGACTGAGCACAGGGAACTCCAATCAAAGAGCTAGGGGAAGGACTGAATGAGCTGAAGGGGATTGCAACACCATAGGAAGAACAATATCACCTACCTGGCCACCCAGAGCTCCCAGCGACTAAACCATCAACCAAAGAGTATACATGGAGGGATATTCAGATACATATGTAGCAGAAGATGGCTTTATCTGACATCAATGGGAGGGTAAGTCTTTGGTCCTGTGGAAGCTTGATGCCCCAGCGTAGGGGAATATTAGAGCCGTGAGGTGGGAGTAGGTGAGCAGGTAGAGAAACACTCTCACAGAGGCAAAAGGAAGAGGGAGAGGGAGGATGGAATGGAGGGATTGTGGAGGGGAAACTGGGTTGGGGGATATCATTTGGAATTTGAATGAATAAAATGAAAAATAATAAACATACAAAATAAAAGTTCATGTCTGGTGGTCCCTGTTATTCTTCTTTATGCAAACGAGGCATCCTCAGCACCCTGGCCCTGGCCAATGATGTACATTCAGCCCAAAAGCTCCTCCCCTCCCCCTGAGGTTTATGTAGCCTTAGTTTACCCTCATGAAATGGGCCGTCTCACTGAAGCTGCCTCTTGAGTGTCTGTTATTGGCTTGCTCACTCTCTTTTACTCCTGGCCGTCTCACTTTGCCACTTCCCCGCTCAGGAACCACCTGAGAGCTCGCACCATTATGGGCAGGAAAACGGAGCCTGAGTGGAACAAGTGTCCTATTCTCTTTCAACCTTGCAACTCGAGTGTTTCTGTTTCCTCTTCTTGTTCGTTTTCTTCATTTCTTCCTCTCTTCTGCTCTTAGAGGAGATATCCATGGTAAATTCTAATGAACCACTGTGATATATGAGATATGGCTATCCTATCATCACCACAGTAACACTGTAATTATATAAAACATAAAGTGTTATGAAGATTCAATAAGGAAACCATTTAGACTCTTATCCCATGACTGCTACTGTGGAGTATACAGAAATCCAATTGCATAATGCCACACTACATGAAGATAATCATGACCTTATTTCCGATCTTGTTTAAACTAAGCACCCTTTAATTTTACATTAAATAATGTATATTTATTGGGTTTTATTTTTAATCACTGAAATTGTGGAAACATTTTTGAATATCAAGAGTAAATAGAATTTTATAAAACAAGCAAAATGACTGCAAGCTTAGGATAGAATACTGCAGCTTCCCATGATAGATGTAATTGAATGTATAATTGAACGGTAGAAAAAAATCTTAGGTCTTTGAAAGGAGGAGAAGTCCTATTTCATTTATCCATAAATGGCCTAAAGCTCTTCACTTCTCTTTGAATGTACGTTTAAAGTTAACATGAACTCTAGGAGTGCACATGTGGAGCTGTGGCATGAGCATGAGAAGCAATGGCAGTTAAGATACAGAAAATGTGGTGCATTTACACAATGGAGTACTACTCAGCTATTAAAAGCAATGAATTTATGAAATTCCTAGGCAAATATATGGATCTGGAGGATATCATCCTGAGTGGGGTAACCTAATCACAAAAGAACTCACATGCTATTTACTCACTGATAAGTGGATATTAGCCCAGAAACTTAGAATACCCAAGATACAATTTGCAAAACACATGAAACTCAAAAAGAACAAAAAATCAAAGTGTGGACACTTTGCCCCTTCTTAGAATTGGGAACAAAACACCCATGGAAGGAGTTACAGAGGCAAAGTGTGGAGCTGAGACAAAAGAATGGACCATCCAGAGACTGCCCCACCCGGGGATCCATCCCATAATCAGCCACCAAACGCAGACACTATTACATATGCCAGCAAGATTTTGCTGAAAGGACCTTGATATAGCTGTCTCTTGTGAGGCTATGCCAGTGCCTGGCAAGCACAGAAGTGGATGATCACAGTCATCTATTGGATGGAACACAGGGCCCCCAATGGAGGAGCTAGAGAAAGTACCCAAGGAGCAGAAGCAGTATGCAACCCTATATGTTGAACAACAATATGAACTAACCAGTACCCCCAGAGCTCGTGTCTCTAGCTGCATATGTAGCAGAAGATGGCCTAGTCGGCCATCATTGCGAAGAGAGGCTCTTGGTCTTGCAAACTTTATATGCCCCAGAACAGGGGAAACACCAAGGCCAAGAAGTGGGAGTGGGTAGGTAGGGGAGTAGGGAGGGTATGGGGGACTTTTAGGATAGCATTTGAAATATAAATGAAGTAAATACCTAACCCTAATAAAAAATTGGGAAAAAAAAAAAGATATCACTCATCAGTAGAACACAGGGGATTTACATGCTACACAGTGAAAGCCACATGCCCCAAAGGGATGGTAAGCTGTTTGCCACTTCTGTCGTAGAAACGAAAAAAGACACATCACTCGTGTGTTCTCCATATTATCAATTTCACACAGTAAATCTCTCCCTGCTTGCCCTCTTCTCCCCATACAAATCCTCCATTCAGTTTGCCCTTTGACCTCAAGCTGCTGGGAAATCATGACAAGCCCAGTGACCCACGGGCACACCAAAGCTCCCAAAGAAGCACCAAGAACACTTAGTACACCACCTAGCTTGTCACCAAATGTGTTCCTTTCAGATACATACTTTGCCGATTCTATTAATTTTTTCACTGACAGCATTCAGCTATGAAAATGACCATTTTGCAAGTTTAAAAAAAAATGCCTGATTGCATGAATACTCAAAATAGTGTGGGTTTTTCATAAAACTGCATCAAAATGGACCCTAAGTGTCTGGAAAATGTTATTCGGTGATATTTCTTAGGAAATAGCCATTCTGACCTATGGACTTTATGACCTGCCTTTCACAGCCGAAGTGCTTGCTTTTGATGTCAATGCCTGACTGATACTTCCTGTCAGTGGATCAGTCGCTCAAGCTGTGATTAATCTTTACCCTGGTAGAGACTCTAAATTTTCAAGAGTTTGGTTTTTTTTTTCTTGTCACATGGAATTCCATTTGCCCTTCCATTCAAGAACAATTCTACCATTTTGATGATAAAAAATAAAAATTAGATGAATAAAAGTGGTTTAATGTAGAAGTAGAAAGGGCTTACGACACAATGTCTGTATGTTCAATTTCTCTGACACTAATTAGAAATAAGAATGATTTGTCTTCATATCACTTTTTAAAACTCCTTTCATATTTAATGTCACCTTTGTCAAAGCCAAACTTACAACTTTTAGTAGTATAATTATGCTATAATACCTCCATTCTAAGTATTACTATTCCAAAAAAAGACTTAAAAGGAATGAAGAATAAGCAGCATTTGTTTAACATCATCATTATGACTATATTAAATGCATCAAGAGCACTTTAAAATTCCATCTATACATTGCTTCTTCAGTGAGTGTTTACTCATTTGCTTAAAAATGTTTTTACATTCTCTTATTTCATAGAAGAATGTGGCTTACAGCATAAGAACCTAAAACCTTAATCAGTTTTCAAGAATGAATTAGAAACTATGAGGCATTCTAAATGTGTCCAGTAATTAGAAAGTGTTAATTTTTTTTCTTTTAGAAGCTTTGTGTCACTCCTGAGATCTGACCCATGACTTCAATTAACACTAGTGATGCCAACATTTTTAATACCAGGACAGCCTTTTCCTGTGGGTTCTAGACATTCCTACACATCTCTTCATTTAATGTTGACTTCTGGTATTTCATGGCCATGCCAGATTCCAAACTGAACCTGTGTCATAGAAAACAGTGTTCTTCAGCAGTCAGGCATGAACATCCAATTGCATATCTGAAAATCTAGGAGCAATTATAACATCTCCAGCTTCCCTTCCCTCTGATCCCACCTCTCACCCACTCCATCCCTCCCCCCTTGCCCATTAACTGCTTTAAGCCCCCCGTGTGTCACTATACTCCTGATTCTGACATTCAGCTTCAGTGTTCCTGGGGCTGCTCGCAGCATTCCACCCAGCCTCTGCTCTAGGATGAGTCCACATTAGGAGCCAAAGTCGCTTTTTATCTTCTTGGTACTGTTGGTTTATTTTTTGCTGTATGTGGGAGGTTATTTGTTTTGTTCTGCCTTGGTGTGTTGCCCTTCTCTTATTTCTTGATTAAGAGCAGTGGGAACTGGAAACTCTCTTCTCATCTTCACTGCCTTTTGGCTTTCAGTGTCTCCTCTTCCCCTTAATGTCTGACTGGATTAGCTGCTAAAATTTCAGTCACTTTTGTTAGGAGTCTTTTTCCTCTTTCTGAATTTCAGGGTTTCTCTGTTTTGATCGTCTACTAATTCTCAAATTATATGACAGATCAAGTGGATTTTTTTTGTTGTTCTGACTTCTTGAAACAAACTGATTTCTTACTTCAGCCAAATCATTTGGTCTGACTTAAATCTTTAACTCTGCAGCAATGCTTTTGTGTTCTCTACCTCCATCTATGTGTAGAATGTTCTCCTTATAATAAGGGCCCTCGTTATTTCTGTTAGGAAAATCAGGAATCATGAATAAAGCCACATCTGGATCTCAGTAACCAAAATTCATCTAAGACTATGTGAACCAATTGAAGACCACATCAATGTAGACTTGTAATGTGGAAGTTGTACGTGAGAGGGGTCTGGGAGGAAGGAGTCAGATACCTATAAGGCAATACAAGCCCTTTTCCTGGTTCTAGCTTTCCTGGTAAAGTCTTAACTCTGAAATAATTGGATGCTTTTACAATGAAGCAACAATGTCCTAACCAAAAGTCAATTATAGGACTTATCACAAGACATAGAGCAATCTAAAAAAGAAAAGACAATTTCTAGTTTGAACTGGCTCTGAACAAAGATACAGTCAGAAAAAAACATGTTAAACTCACTAGTAATGGGAAAATTGACAGAAGATAAACAAGGTAGGGAAGATGAAGCAGAAATCCCAGATGCTATGTGCTTCTTCCTCCAAGATGCAATGGGCTCCTCCTTCCAAGATGCTATGGGCTCCTCCTTCCCAGATGCAATTGGCTCCTCCCTCCAAGATGCAATGGGCTCCTTCCTCCCAGATGCTATGTGCTCCTCCCTCCAAGATGCAATGGGCTCCTCCCTCCAAGATGCAATGGGCTCCTCCCTCCAAGATGCAATGGGCTCCTCCCTCCAAGATGCAATGGGCTCCTCCCTCCAAGATGCAATGGGCTCCTTCCTCCAAGATGCTATGGGCTCCTTCCTCCAAGATGCTATGGGATCCTCTCTCCCATGTATCTCTCATAGCTCTACAGACATGCACTTGCTGTCATAAATCTTTCTGAATTCTTCTTTTGTATTTTTGAGTTTTCTCACCACAGGGCTCAAGAATTGGAGAACCCTGTAGGAATGCCTTTAAGACCTGTGAACAAGCCTCAAGATTCTAACTTAGCCCCTTTGTAGTCTCCTCTTTCAGTTACATAGCAATTTAAAGAAAAAAAAAGAAATATAAATGGTTTCAAGTGAATGAAAGGGTTTTGTCCACGGGGGACCCAGCGATCATTGTGATTGAAAGAACCCGGCCTTTCATTTGCAGACCCAGAAGATGAACACAAAGATAGCATGGATGATCTCAGTTCCTCTACTCACCAGGTGGCAGGGTCCAGAAAGATTCAAAGTCAAGTGTGTCAGTTGCCTGCACAACAGAACCAGTGTGAATGGTACCCACTATCCTTCCTCTATCAGGGTCCACAAACAGTTGGCCAGGACATATTTGCCAGGAGTGATTTGCCATACACTAGGTCCACCTGCTGTTTGCTTAAGGTCAGGCATGACTCAAGGCTTGTTCACTCCTATGCAACATGACTCCATGTGTCTACCCATAAAGTAGCCACAAACTGTCAGAAGATACTGTGAGAATCTTCTGAGGCTCACATATGGCTGTGCTCAGAGGCATTTGGACAGGCAAATATCTGTACTAATGCTTTACATGAAACCTGCAACCTCAAGTCAAAACACAGTCTCTACCCAACTCTCTATCTCTTCTTTCTTATTTTCCTGTTAGAATTTGTCACTTTGTCAGTATGACTTGCAGCTCCTTGCCCCACACATCAGACTGTACCACCCTCTGTAGGCGGACTTGTCTTCCAGTGAATGTAGCAGCACAGGACTTCTGTTTGTAAAATTTCTCTCATGGAAACAGTGTGTGCCCTTCCTCTTCCCAGAAGAAAGGGCAGTAAAGGGCCTGTTCGCAGGTGTCAGTCATTCCACTTTTTGAGGTGGAGTAAGCAAGAGAACTGTGAGAAATCAAATTTACGTAACTAAATTAGATATAGTGGGATGGGGGCTACGATTAGACCCAGCTCAGCAAACACTTTTCTCAGTATTTTTCATTTTTACTGAGACTGTCAGGGTTCCAGAAGTAGCTACTGTGTTATCTCAGAAGATTTAACTTTGGAACTCAGGGATAATTATCAACAAAAGTTTCATGAGACTTTGAAAGCACTCAGTGAAATTTGGGACTGTAGTAATTATCTCTGACCCCTGAAGAATTAGTATATAGTCACTGGAGAGGTGGCAGCAGCATTAACTGTGGGTGAGAAAAGAGAGAATACAAACCAGTTACGGAAGTGGAGAGTTCATCCTTGAGATTGGAGGTGTTGGATGAAGTTTATGGATGCCAAAGAAATGGTTAAAAAACAACACTCATCAGAGATGCTTTCAAAGACCGAAAGACACACAGCTGTTGTTTTGTTTAACAATTTCCTAAAGTTATATAATTTTGTCTTTCTAACACCCTATTCCTCTCTCATGCTCTCCTTTTCCTATGTTCCTGTATTTTTAAAATGTATGATCTACTCACTTTAGCTGTAGTTTCTTGCCCAACCATGGGTGAAAGCTTATTTACTGGGATAAAGGAAAATTAGAAGTTACACCACTGAAGAAAATGGCAGCCCTTCCCCAACAGCTTTTGATTGCCAATGGTCTCTAGAGGAGTGCAGGTCCTGTTGGGTCCCTCCCTCATCCATGTGGACACACTGAGAAGGCTGTCTTATTCATGTGTATAAAGGTAGCCACAGGGGCTCTGAGACAGTGCATGTGAACATCATGTTCAAAAGACAGCGTTACAGCTTCCCAACCTCTGCTCCTTGGGTTCCTTCTGCCCCCTCTTCTGTGATGGCCCTGAGTCTTGGTGGGGTTGTTATAGCTTTCTACCACCACTCATTCTGAACATGTGGCTAGTTAGCACAGTTTCTGTATCAACAGCCAACGTCTGCAGTAAGATGCATCTCTGATGAAGGCTGGATGCAGCATTAATATATGAGCAGAGTGACATAAGACTATACATTTAGCCATCTGGTGAAATTAAAGGAATAATCAAAGAATGTTTTTGTGACAATATTGAGTAGATTGAAGAGAATTTTCACCAAATACCTTCCTTATTCCATCTCACCACAGACATAGCTTCTTAAAGACAGAATCTTCCTGAAAAATCTTTCTCTGAGTCAGTAGACTGAATCACAGAAACCCTCAGAGACTTTCATCAGTGCACTTTATATAAAGAGAATGCATGGATTCCAGCTGCAAGAGCTGCTCTGTAGTAACTGATATTCAGCAATATTCATTAAATATTTGTCATATATATATATATGTATATATATATATCAGAAACTGATGAACCAGACTTAAACCCAATCTCAGATAATATATATTTAAGGGAATAATTTCTCCTATTTTTAATAATGGTGCTGTAGTGATATGCTATAGGAATTTTAACAATTCTAGAAAATAATCTATATAATATGAAATAGTTATTTATAATGCTTTATTATTAGAAATACCATGAGAACATAATGGTATTAACATGTCATAGGTGAGTAAGTATCATATGGTTCTATAGATGATTTTTGTCATAAAGCTATGAGAAGGGTAGACTGGCAACTCAAGCCCATGGTACATAACACTACTTCCAGACTAGGCAGTGGAAACAGCTAGTAGAGTTTGATAACCATGTGTCCACATGAACACTCATGTGCACATATAAATATTTATGTGTAGCCCATGTGCATACTTACATATTTATATGAACATCTATATGTGACCTGCATGTACACTGTGCATCAAAGTCAGCCCAGCATACACTGTTTGGAGTCTTTAGAAAATGACTTCTGGCCTCTGTCAAATCAGAGTGCTTCTTGAATTCAGATGGTGGAAGCATATTGCATACTATGCTCTCTCTCTCTCTCTCTCTCTCTCTCTCTCTCTCTCTCTCTCTCTCTCTCTGTGTGTGTGTGTGTGTGTGTGTGTGTACTGTCTCAGTTACTTCCACAAGTATTTCGGGTATATTTCATCATCCTTATGTTATGGAACCAAGAATTAATGTTTCAAAGTGTTGAACTACTTGGGAGCCAGCAAGATGCCTCAGGAGGTAAAGGCACTCACACACTCAAGCCTGAAGACCCGAGTGTAATCGCTACAATGCACACACTGGACAAAGAAAACAAATCCCTGCAAGTTGTCCTCAGACCTCCACATGCATGTACTATTGTGTGCACACATGCATGCAACCAGGTTCACACACACAACACACTGAATTAATTAACGAATGATTGAATGAATGAATGAACATTCTGATGATCACCTGGTGTCTCTGTCCTTACTACTGTTTTAAGCTGGCCTCCTAGTGGACTGATTTTTTAAATACGAAGCTCCTGAGTGTTACACTGTATAGATGTTAATATCCATGATTTTTTTTCAGGTAAAGTCTGCTTGTTAATTCTGATATTATTTCTATCTTTGGCATGTGCTTCTGCTTAGAGAAATAAATCACTGCCTGAGTCAAACACAACCATCTGGAACAAAAACAACAGCACTCACCTGAGGAAAGCTGTGCTTGCATTCACTTGTGAGCTGTTCTGTGTAAAGGTGAATTCTAAAAAGAAAATCTTATGGCAATCCGAATTATAAGTAGCATGCCCTGAACACCCACTAAGTCTCATGCTCTGCACTAAAATGCAAGGGCAGAAAATGAATCTGGGTTGACTTTTGTTTTGTTTTTCTCATATGAGCAATTTTGCAAGGGAAAAAAAATATCCCGTTTGACTTCTAGAAATGCATCATACCAGATGGAAAGAGAATTCTTATTGATAGACATGAACTATTCTTACTGTTTACCAAATGGGAGGATTATTTCATTGCTTGTCTTTGTACTCAGAACATAAATAGCTGATCTCACTAATTCATCTGATCTCAGGCTTTCTATTGAAGTATCTGATCTCAGGCTTTCTATTGAAGTATCCTAAGATTATGATATTGTCTTAGTTAGGGTTTCTATTGTTGTGAAGAGACACTATGACCAAGGCAACTCTTACAAAGAGCATTTAATTGGGGCTGGCTTACAGTTTCAGAGGTTTAGTCCATTATCACCATAGCAGGAAGCATGGTAGCATGCAGGAAGACATGGGGCTGGAGAAGGAGATGAGAATTCTGCATCTTGATTTGAAGACAACTGAGAGAGAATGTCTTTCAGGAAGCAAGGAAGAGGGTCTCAAAACCCACCCTCATAGTGACACACTTCCTCCAGCAAGGCTACCCCTTCTAATAGTGCCACTCCCTTTGCCAAGAATATTCAAACCACTACAGTTATTTTAAATAATTGAGAAAAATATATTTAATATCGTGAAATGAGTTTCCTGGTAATGGAATAGTCTAGAAACTGAAATGTAACTAGATGAAATTTGGCAAAAGCAAAAATATGTGGACACTGCTTTTGCCATTTGTGATTAATTTTTCACAAATATTTGTTTAATGAGACAATGTGGTTAATCACTCAGGTGAAATTTGAAGTTGCCACCACTGAGTGAGTGATGGTGTAAAAGCTAATTCAGTTTGTTATCATTATGTACATGCTAGTGGTAATAACTTATTGTCCATACCAAAGCTTTATAAGCATTGTAATTAAATATAAAATGCACATTAGAATTATTATGAGTAATTAGGGCAACATAACAAGTATGCATGGAAGTCCCAAAGCTCATTAAAACGTTAAAAGACAAAACCTGCTCTACCCAATGTTCATGCATATTCTGCATAAATAAGTCAATGCTCATAATCTGAATTTTTGGATTTTTATGAATTATGAATGTGAACATTTAGTTCAGTTACCAAATATAGGTTTATTTCCACTTTGGAAAAAAGTAGGAGGCCTGTGTGGGCATTTGTGCATGCACGTGCACACACACGCACATACACGTACACACACGCACACTACATCAGATCACAGTAAGATGTATTATTTGACACCATGGCCAATATACCTCACAGAACTCTCTCAGTATGAACAATGTTAGACTAGGGACTGGAGATATAGGTCAGCAGTTAAGAACACTTACTACAAATGACTCAAGATAAGTTCTAGGATACATGGTTCTTAACCACCAGAGATTCAAGTTAGGGTGATCAGTGCCTTCTTTTGGCATCCATGGGCACCCACTCATGCATGTACACAAATGCAGGAAGACATATGTGCATAATCTTTAAAATAAAATAATTCTTAAAGAAAATAATGCAACACCACCTTGGGCCACTAGGCTGTGGGTCATCCATGAGACCAAGGACTTGTAGATGAAGTCAAGTGTGATCATCACCTGGCCCAGCTTCACTGTCTTGCAACATCGGCATGCACGTCTTCCATTATGAACTTCATATTAAAATATGGTGAACTCATATCCAGACTGAGCCCCTACATTGGAGACAGAAACAGTGTGGCAAGAGTGGAGTACCGCTGCTCACGCAGCTTCATAAGCAAACAACTTGCTTTTAATATCATCATTGAACAAAGGCTGGGTTTAAATTTTCACCTCTCAGTCTACATACAAAGGAATAGATTACCCAAACTACAATACATTTCAGATTCAACTAAAAGAAGGGCTTTTGGGTCAGAATAAACTTTATTTCCTTAACAAGTATATCCATTTATTTAATTACAATATTGCTCCCTATTTCTGTAATATGTAGTGTCTGGAAAAGCTTCAGCTTTAGAATCTCAAGTTTAGATGAAATTATAGGTTAATAATAACTATAATAATAAAAATAATAAAAAATTAAATCTACTTATTAAGCATCTTTGGGAAATGTACATTATTATAAAATGGCAGTTATACATATTAAAGCATATAATAAAATGAAGTGGATTATTATCTTACTCTTTGAGCACAGTCCACAGTCATCAGAGCTATATTGAGTTGAAAAGTCCTGGAAGGAGGTTAGTGCAATGGATCAAACTATGAAACCATCAAGCCTGAAAAACTGAGTTCAATCTTCAGAATTCAGGTGGAAGGAAAAGAATTGGTTCCCTTAAGTTGTCCTCTGGCCTCCACACACCTTGTGATGGAAATGTTGATGCATGTACATACTCCCATGCATGCAGGCATGTGTACACATGTACATGAACACACACACATGTAATTTTAAGTGTAAAATACTTATTTTAAAGGAAAGTCCTAGACAGAAGAATTATCAAAAGCACCCAGCCCTGTAGAGTGGCACATTCCTTCACTGTTCACTTATTTAGCAAAGACCTTCAGTGTCCACAGTGTTCCTCACATGTCCTAGCCTCCAAGACACCATAGCCAGCATTCCATTAGAAACCAGAGCTTTTCTACAGTCACCATGGCTTTAGTCCTTCACTGAGCACATAAATGGATATAAGGAAGCAATAAGAATTTCTGGAGAATAACATGGAGTGTCTGGGTGACATGAGAAGTGCAATCCACATGGTCCTGTAGAGCTGAGAACTCCCCAACAATGGATCCCATCAGCATCTGCTCAAGTCAACTCCTTCCTGACCATCTCAAACCAAGTGTTCCCTGTCATTCCCAATGTGATGGCCAGTCTCTGTGTATATACTCTGTGTATATCTTCAGTGACATACTTTCCACTCTGAACTACTATGGAATCAACTATTTCTTTTAGACACTTCATTTTAACAGAGCATAAAGCATACATTTTCTTTTCTGAAGGCAGACTCACATATCTCTTTGACTTGGGTGTGGAAGAAACATTAAACATGAATGTCTTTGGAAACCTCTATACAGAAAAAAGTCTGCAAAATTCCTTGGCAACTATTGCCCTCCCTTACACACATATTAAGAGCTGTGCTCTCTCTAGCTCCACTGATGATGGCATTGCCATGCTACTGTGTTAGCTACAGCATTACAGTGACATCTAAGTGGGAGGAGAATTCTCATTATTATTCGCTAATGAAGTCACAGAACTGTGTCCATTACTGACTAAAGAGAATCTCTAGCCACATGGTTGCCTCTGATTATTTAATTCTTGAAATACGTTGGAGGGAGCCATATATAAAAACCAAAATGTGAGGATCTTCTGGAATTCTGCCACCTGAGTGTGAGGTTCTGCTGTCTGTGTTGATGGTATAGTGTTCCACATAACAGCATGCAATACACAATACTGAGTCTAGTGCCAGCTATTTGGTTTCAGATCCTTTGCCCCGCATCATATGTAAGTGCATGATTCAAAATGTTAAATTATATATGTAAGAATGGTGTGTGTGTGTGTGTTGTGTAGACAAATAAATGTAAGATAGCTTATGCAAGTTGTTGGTTGTGAGTCTTGAACCAGCCATGAGTGTCAAGTTGTGAGTTGATGCACTCTTGTAGTAACCAATGGGGGGAAATGTAATACCGTAAGGAATTATTATACAGTAAAACTTAACAAAAATGTGAACATTGCATTGGTCTTTCCTGAAGCACACAATGCTGGAGAATCTGATACATGTCTCTTTGTTTAGTTGCTTTGCTTCATTTAACACTAGATGCTTTAAGCACAAAATGAAAAGCCACAGGAAAATTCTCCTCAAGCCATAAGATTGACATTTTTATGGTTTCTTATCTACCACCAAGCTGTCATGAAAACCAACACTATTGTTTTATTTAAAACTTATTTTATTTGACACAAAAATTGTGTCCATGAACTGGGTATAGTATGCTAATATCTGCTACACACAGTGTGCTGACCCAGACATTTCTGTCTCCTTTGATATATAACTTTCAGCTTGAGATGCTAGCTTCTCACTGGTCGGCATACTCTTAACTTCGATGTGTCTACCTGTTGTTCTCAACACAGCATTCTGAGTTTTTTTGTTAACACACATTTGTGGGACTGTGAAAGGTAGCCTGGTCCTGGTTGAGCTAAGGCTAGAAGACCCAGAGGCCCTGAAGGGATGGTGAGAGCTTTGCCTGCTTGCAGGCACCTGCCCCTGTCACTAGCAGCAGCCCCCATGACCACCACCAAGCCCACCAGAGCTCCCATTTTCTCCCCTGCCTCTAGCCCTGGGCTAGATCTGACCCGTAGGCCCAGATTCTGTTCTCTGCTCTTCTGAGACTTCCAGCATCACCTGGGTGTCTAAGAGCCTGGGAACCCTACAGCCTCAGCCTCTTTGCAGGCCCTGGACTTTGAGCCAGCTCAGCTTTCCTGTGCCTGAGACTGTGCTTTCCAACTCCAAGAGCAGTATCCCAGGGCTTCTCTATTGCCTAAGGCTGGCCCAGCGACTGCTTGGGGTAAGTGCAGTTAAGCTTCTGGCACCCCACCTGGCCAAGCTGCCATGCCCTGTGGTGAAACATACATGGGACCCACAACCGTCCGCACATGTAGCCCTAGTGATGAGCATTCTCATGATTACACTCTGCCATTTTCTTTGCATCTTCTCCAAGACCATTTGTACTATGATATTTAAGAATCTTGCTTCAGAGCCTTTATTCTTGGCATCTGGAATGTCCATCTTCTGAGTCTGCTTAATGGTCTACTTCCACCTTTTCTTGCAGTCTCTGCCCTTTAAAGAAAACCCATAGTTTTGTTTAATCACTGTAGGAAGGTTGTTGTTGTTGTCATTGTTGTTGTTTGGTTGGTTGGGGTTTTTGGGGGTGGGGAGGCTGGTAAAATATTCAAATAAATGCACATCATTTCTCTTGAAAATTAGTTTTCTTAGCGACTGTCCTCCCACATCTTCTGAGGTTTTGTGATTTGCTGTTCATTGGAAGCATATCTCCACTTGCCTTCTCATGTCTTGCTCCTCCCTAAGTTCACTCTCATTTACTTCTTCTTTCTACACACACAGAACAGAAATCATGGTATTCTTGAAATGAGGACAAAAAACACCCCTCTATTCTACAAATGATCTGACTTCCTAATAGATGCTTGTCTGTGAGTTCATGTCAGATCTGTGCACACTTCTGTATCTTTGCTCTGGACTTGTAGAAACACCCCCAGCACAACTCCCTCAGAATACAGAGATGGACAGATAGTTTCTTTATACCACAAAATACATGGAGTCAACATGGGTCTGGTTACCAAGCTCATTTTTACCACTAAGGGCACACTCATGTGTCACAGTGGAACTGGCCTTGAGCTCATGCATGCAGTGTTCATGGTCTACTCCCTGATTCTGGGTTCCTGCACATGTGAATGGCAGCTACCACCTACTGCCATGCCATCACCTCTATAATGAACTGTGCCCCTTCAAAGCATGAGCCAGAGACCTCCCCTCCCTGCCACAGCTTCTTGTAGGGTGTCTGGTCATCACAGTGAGGGAAGTGTCCAATATCTTAAGAATTGGTGGTTTTCATATGCAGAGATGTCCTTCATGGGACACACATTCTGTAATCTTGCAAGATTTACACCCTCCTCCCTCAGGCATTTGATATAGAGTACAGAAGGGAGAACTGAACAATTTGCAACCCCTTTTTACAATATGAATTATCGTTTTCTTTTTTTCTCTTTTTCTTCCTACTTACTTAGAGGGTTTCTGTTTCTTTTCCTGTAAGACCATGTGTGGAAGAGGATTCTTTAGAATGCATTAGCAATATGAATTATTCATTTTTCAGAATTAAACAATTTAATAACTGAATCTTAATCAACTTCTTAATGTTCTATTTGAAGATTATTGAAGGCCACAGTAACCAGAGGAAAAATAAAGCATTCAGTCAACTAAGAAACTGATTCTATCATTATTTTGTGAGGGTTGAAACCACTCCAGCCTACAGTTTACTCCCTGATGCTTTATGTTTACAGTCAGGTCTTTGGAGAATGCTAGCCCTGAGGTCAGATGAGAAGCCCAAGGAAGGAATCCATCTATCACCAATGTTACTGGTGTCATTGTTTAGACTAGAGCAAGAATCTTAGGCATGTGAAATTTAATACAACTACATTATGAGATTCACACCAGTCTAAAATGCAGTACTATTTAGAACAATAAACAGAGATTCTTTTTAGTAACATTTTTACTAATTCTTAGAGAATACCATACCCATCTCTTACTCATCCCACAACTCCTCCCAGGTCCCACCTTTACTTATTGTCCCTTTGACTGTCTCTCTCCAGGTGCCCTGGTTCTCTGGCTCTTAAAATCTTTCCATTCTACCTCCTCTTTCACAGTGTTCCTCAAAGCTAGGTGTTTTTGTCCTAAATGTACTAATTATGGCCAGAATTTTCTCCCGTGAAAAAGAAAATGACTTCATCAAATGCTTAACTGAATCAATCAGTGCATTGATTTTGAAATATCCAAGCAAAGGATCCCCCACCAGAATGCAAGTCTTTCTAAAAGACAGGCTTCAGTGCTACATGTATTTTTTTATGTTCTTTTTCATTTTGAAGCCCAAATACTTTATTCCTTGGCTGAAAAAAAAAAGTAAGGCAAAATCTACCCTCTCTGCCTTCTAAAAAGACCAACTCTCTCCTAAAAAGCAGAATGGGTGTGGAATTCTGGGAAAGTTAAAAAAAAAAAAAAAACATATCCCAGAACCAGCTTCCAGTTGAGTTAATTACTGGTTTCTTGTCTAAGGAAAGCATGCTTTTAAAAATCAGCTCTGCTTTCTATCGGCACCTTGACTCAGTCTGTGCTCAGTGAGGGCACATGGCTGGGGCTCTTGTTCCCCTGTGATAACTCCTGCTTTAGATAATGTTTTTATTGACTTCTAACTCAGGGCAAACCACTAAGCTAAGCTCTTCTGGGATCTTCTTATATTGCCTGGGCAGCAGTTTGGGGAAGTAGGAAGCATTTATTTTATAGATGAAGAAATTGTGATTTAGAAACATTTAACTTAGTGAGTGCTAGAGCCACAAATGACTGCAAATGGAGGCTTCTTGTCACATATTTCACCATGTCTAGAAGTTTAATCTCAGAGAAAGTTGGAGGTGAATGTTGGCCAGAGGTTAAACAGTGCTGACATCCTCAAATCATGTGGACAAAGATTCAACTGTATCTTGGTGATTTGAATTTTTGTTAGCATTATGATGATACAAATTCTTTACTTTTTTTTATCAGCAATAACATGCTAAATTCTTGGCTCTCTTTGAAGTTAGAATGGTTTATAAACCAAGGAAATATTTCCTTTTGAAGTTTGCTGATCTTCTGTTCTCTCTGCATGAATCAGTAGAGCCTGAAATATTGTTGGTATTTGTGCACTGAGATTCTACTGTCTTCAGAGAAAATATTTTCAATTATCATCCTCCTCACTGTGATGGTAAAGGTTTGTGGTACAGCCACACGCTATGACATGTTTCTAACTGCCTGAGGCTCTTGATTAGAATTATATCACTGTCTGTATGCATGTGTCTGTCTACACACATACTCCTGTACATGTGCACAGACACACATAGATACACACACACTCATAAACATATACAAGGATTGAAGCTGTCTTCTATGTTGTGATTTCTGGAATCTTTGATTTATTTTCAAACATTATCTGAGCACTTTATTTTACTCCATGAATTCTGGAATTCAAACCAAGGGCATCATTTTTTCACTTCTGTCAAGACGATTCTTCCTGATAAGCTCTTCTTTGGGAGACCTACACTTCCCATTCCTTTTTGGGCATGCTTCCTTATTGCAGTTATTCAATGTTCTGCCCTCCTGACACTGTTCATCGTTGAGGTAAGTGAATAGTTGTCAGCTTTTAGTCATTGGATCTCCAAAGCTGCATTTCACCTACCTTAGCTTAGGAGATCTATTAAGTAATTCTCTTGCTTGCACGTGTTTTTGATGGCAAGGCTGTGGATAGCCAGATTGCCCACTGAGGATGGCAAAAGACAAGAAGGTCTTTGGGCTATTGTCATGTCACTAGGAAAATGAGTTTGATTAGGCTTTTAAGTGCCAAGTAGAGCATTTCTGTTGTCTGCACCTGCACAGCCTGGAGTTTCTGATGAAGAACCTTTCATTATCATCTTCCTGGAATGACTGGCTACACAATGCAAGGAACTAACCCCACAGAGACAATAAAAAGGAAAGACTCCTCTTTGCAGAACATCTAATCATACAAGTATTGGATGGCCCCTGGTTGACCTCTGTGCTGGATCTCCCAAGCATCTGTTCTTACCTAACATCTGTCTGATGGCACTGTTCTAAAATTGATTGTTTTCCACCGTGCATCTGTTTCAGCTCACAGGCATATACAACTTGGCAAAGGGCATTATGTTCAAATGTCCACAGTGCATACCTGTAAGTCTACATCAAGGGGCACCATTATACTCATAAAATTTGAGGGCTCAAGTACTGACTTTCTTTGCCACTTTACTGATTTTGAAATCTTATATTTGAGTAGAACCAAGCAGTGTCTGTGAAAAGAAAAAAAAAAACAGTTGTCAAATACAAGGATGTGACGATGTGTGTGTCCATCCTGAACTCCTTAGAAGCAGTCTTCGAGGTTGCTCAAACTCACAGAGTAGCCACTCAGTTTAATCATGTTCTATAACAGGGACTAGCCCATTTTCTTAAACATGGAACATTTTATCACAGAATTGCTATTTTGAGCAAATTGGTCTAGCATATTTATGGTTTCAGCTGTTACAGGTTTAGCTGGAAATTTAACAGTGTGTAATGGTTGTCAAACAAGTGGATTATCACACCCCCTTGATGCAAATATTTTTAACTTCTTTCTTACTCCAAGTCACTAAAGGCCATGTAGCTTATGAACACTTGGGAACCTAATAATGTTACAAGAACTGGGTCAGCTAACCAAAGACAGTATAGGCCCAACAGAGCAAATTATGTCCTAAGAAATATGAAACCCATATATATGCCATATAAAACCTTTTAGAATTCTGTGGTCAAAAGATTTTTTTAAACCTGCATCCAGGATTCATAATACTCATGTTGACAGGATGGCCTCTGTAAAGCACTATGAGAATAAAGCCTATCTGGCATCCTCAGATATTTCTGGGGTCTAAACAGACTAGTGGGGTTTGAAGCCCTGTGAACTTGGAATTATCCTAAAATCATCTAGCTGCTACTGACCAACTAGATAGATCTAACTTAATTATTTTCTTCACAAACCCTACCTTCTCTATGGAGTAGCCTGTGACTTTGCCATGATCCTGAGCAATTCCAGGACAGCTCCCAACAAGCTCACCTGCTCTGCTCCTTTGTTTGTTTGTTTGTTTGTTTGTTTGTTTGTTTGTTTTTGACATGGTGTTCCAGACAACAGCCAATGACTTTTCATGGATTTAAGTAACTGTCATTCTTCTGCTAAAACATCTGTAAAGCCTCATCTCCATGTGACGAATCTAAAGCTCCTGCAATGGTCTTTCAGATGTTATAAAGCCTGTTTCACAGAGGCATGCACCAAGATGTCCTCTTGAGTATTATATCAAAACCAATGGCTATTCTGCTGGAATTTGAGGAGCTAACTTGGGTTCTAATAGGATCTGTAGACCCTGTTCATAGCTCCTTTTCCCACAATTTGATTCTAACTCAACACTTACCACTTGAGTAATGAGCTCAATCACTGCTCCATATAAAGACCATCATATAAAAGAGATCCCTTCTTTTCACTTCTTCATATACTTTGTAGTTTGTGTTCAGCTGTATAGGGGATTTTTGTTATTGTTTCATTAATGTGATACTGATGGAAAAATGAATAATTAAATGAATTGTATTCCCCCACAATGTCCTTGAAAAAGTTGTAATGTGAATTTTCATGTTCTTAAGAAAAATCAATAGAGACTTTAGCTCATTTTTTTAGCTGTAGACAAGACATGATGTCCATGTGACCCTCTCCACATTTATGGCCCACAGCCCTCAGTTCTATGTTTCCCCACCACCCAATATGTATACACTTGGGACATTTTCTATGCATATTTTGATCAAATACTGATTCATTCTTTGTTTACAATTCAATATGACATGGTATGGGTCTTTGCAGTCATCCCCATCAGAGCTGCTCTCGTGCTCCCAGATAGGTACTATCTCTTTAACTTTGGCTGTAAAGCACCCAGTGCCCAGCCACCTGCACTCTAGACTGCATAAAAAGCCTGTTAATGATAAATCGGGGTTTTATTTCGGTTCATTACACCTGGGTTTTCAGGCAATGTTTGGGATTTCATGCATTTGTTTGTAATGAGTCATGGGCCCCTTGACAAACAGGAGACTAATTTCACTAACCAGGTTATCAGTAGAAGGTTCAGACAGAGGGCCGGTTACATATGGTTATTTGTCTTCAATAATAGCTGGAAACCATAGAAGATTATAGCTTGTCACTATGACAAGGAGAGGCTCAGAACGCCTCAGAAAACATTAGGGAAAATGCCTCTTAACCTGCTTCTCTCTCAAACATCAATCAACTAAGCATCTAGCAACTGATTGGTGCAGGGGTTGGGGTGGGCTGTGTTGTAGATGTCTCATGTATCTTTGGCTGCATTCTCCAAGGTGGCTTGAATCTCTGGGTGAATAAAAAGGATTATTCAATTGCTTGTTATATTGTATTTCTGTCTATAATGTACATTCACACATCTATTGCATGCATACATAAATTAGTTCATATTATTTTCTCATTCAAACATTTCTGATAAACCGTTTTTCATTATTTTCATGAAGTTACTAAAACAATAAAAATTACTACCTTGCATTTTTCCTTAGATTATAACACAAACTTTACCATTGAGAATAAAATTACTGCAGCTAATAGAGGTGTTATTATTTCAAAGTGAAGTACTGGGAATAGAAAATGATGAATCTAGTTAGGTATTTTTAAAGGAGAGACAATATTCTCTTCGAAGAATGCGTACTGTTTTCATATTCACAAGATACTGGAAGCAAATATTAAAGTTTCCATTTTGATGGGTTTCTAAAAAAACTTCAAATGTACTTAAAACATACTTACTCAGGTCATATTTTAAAATTTCTTGTATTTAAATCTTCAAGTTCCTAGTTGTAGCAACTCCTCTGTGTGGTGCCATTTATCGTCTGTTATATTCAGACCTTGTTAAAATGCAGACACTTAGAAAAAGATGTTTTCATCCAACTCTTAGATTCCCATCCCACCAGGTAGGTATCCTTGCAAACCTTCCAGTGGTCTAAGCCAATTGCCCTTGCATCTTGGTGGAATCTTACTATCTTCTGTCAAGAAGTCCTTTGTCCCCAATGTCTCAATGGATCCCAAAGCCCAGCCACTTTTTGCACCAAACTCACTGCCCCATCCCTGTGTGTGAGCTCAGTGTGCCTCACTCATAGTAATCCCAAAGCCTCCCTCCTCTACCCTTCTGGAATCATACAGTCCTCTACTGAACACAGCAACCCATAACCCTTGTAAAGCACAAGCCAGGTGACATCCTGTGTTACATTATCCCATTTCTGTAACTACTCCAGGAACCTTAAGGTCTTCATCCTGAACCATCTTGACCCTATCCCTCTTTGCTTCACCAACATGAGAATTTCTGTGGTATCATGGTCTCACAGCTTAGCTATTCTCTCTACCTGGGAGACTTTCTTCATATATCTACAGAACTAGCACACACATAAGTATCTTCCTCTTTCAAGGTCCTTCCTTCTCAGGGAGGACTTATGGTTTCTGCATCCATGCACAGCAGAAAGAACTCCTGAGATGTCTGTGTGAAGCTACATCATTCCATTCCCTTGTTCTCTCTGGTGGTGTTGTGTTATGGATCAAACTCAGGGCCCAGGAAGTGCTGGCATGTGCTCTACCACACAACACATCAATCCATTTGTCACTTTCTAATGCTTTCCAATTTATTTATACCACTTAGCCAGGAAATTTACTGATTGTAGTCTCTCCCCTCCTCACCCACCCCATGCAGGACTCATGCTAGGTTGTGTTAAGAATCTAACTTCATTGTGCTTTGAGAACTGCCTGGCACATGTTAGAAGCTCAATAACCATTTGTTGAATAAAGTCAATGGTTTTATCAAGTATAGCAAACCACTTAAGGAGGAAGTATATTTAGCTGGAAGCATAGTGAAGAGATGGGAGGACATAGCATCCAGAACAGGCTTTGGATCATTGGAAAAGAACATCTGGGATAGCAGACCAGGTCACAAAGTAAAAAAACAAAACACAAGGAAGGGATCCCAGGCTTCACTCACCATAGCCGATTTCAAATCTTACACCCAAGTAGCTATTTAATCCTCATACATTATTTAATGTCTCTGAACTTAGGTTTTTGTATTGGTAAAAGGGAATAATGCTATCCAGGCTCAGAGCATCATGTGAAGAAAACAAGAACCTGAAGCAGACGGCCAGTGCCAGCTGCCTGTGATCGCTCAATAAAGGATGGTTAGATGGAGTGTGGTTTGACCGGGATACAGATGAGGTGTTCGCCTCACTGTGCTATTTTTCCAATAGAAACCGAGCCAAAATGTATTGCATTTACTCTGTACTCCCTGAGAACATTCATCTATTGTCCAACTTGAAAAATGGAGCTGAAAATGACTGTTCTAGCATTTGAAGCATAAAACACAGGGGCTGGTATGCACTGGACTGCCAGGCATGCGATTCCTTTGAATACAGAAGGAAAAGAATTGCGCTCGCACATGTGTGTGTGTGTGTGTGTGTGTGTGCGTGTGTGCCATCCCTGCTGAAGATTACTTCCTTTTACCCACCCTGGTGCTTTTGTTTCATTTTCAGTTGCGCCTACAATTCAGGAAATTAAATCTGGCACTGTGACCCCTGGACGCAGTGGACTGATACGATGCGAGGGTGCAGGTGTGCCGCCGCCGGCCTTCGAGTGGTACAAAGGAGAGAAGAGGTAAGGGCTTTTGTGAGCTTCTCCACGTTCCAAGCACTTGGAGCTAATGTGTTTGTATTTCGATACTAACTTTAAGCAATTTCTGTAACTGGCTTGAATTGTTCTCAGCAGCCTTCTTTTGGGCAAGCAGGATGGAGGGGCCCACATGGGAGGCATGAGGAGCTAACAGCTTTCCAGAAGAAATGTCCACATTGGTTTCTGTAATCTCAGAAATGCTTGCAAATCCCCCATTGCTGATACCTTTTGCTTCTCTGCCTCTCTCTTCCTAGCAACCATGTTTGCTTGGACGGCAACCTGCCTCTAACGGGCTTGGGCATGGATTATACAAGAGCACTTCAAAAGCAATAGGAGCTACAGTCTGTACTCTGCTTCCTTAATAGCCAGAGCCCTTCCTACTGCCTTACTCTACCATAAGAAAGTTTAATATTTTGTTTTATAGGCTTGTGTGTTAGATATTCCCGAATTGTCAAGCCTGTGGAGATGTTGTGCACAAAACAGGCCTGAGCAAGGAGATTTCAAGTTATTCTTTGACTCTGCTTGGTATGGCTGTGCCCTCGGGATGTCCCAGAAGTCTAGGAAAAAGCTACTGAGCAAGAGAAGATTTGAGCCCACAGAGTTCACTTTATTTCCCAGGAGTGGGTTCAAACATCTCCAGTTGCTCTTGCCAAGCCAGACATGAAGATCACTGTGGGTTAACTGAAAATCACAATAAGAGACGGAATATGTATCTGTATTTTACTTCAAATCTTAAGAATATAAAAAATGCTAGTGGGCCTTTGTGAAGTGGACCTTTGCTATTTTTAAGCCTAAATATTAAACTAAATACTGTCAGCCATATCATTGAATAAATGCCTGTGGGGATTACACACTCCAATCATAATCATAACTATTTTCATCTGACATCTGTAAGGAAAGCTAGGGAAACCCCATGAAAATTTGCATATTGTCACAATGAACGAGCATAAGCATGGTGCCAACAGGTGTCCAGGTTTTATTGTATTTGCACATGAATATGGTGTATGCATGTGTGTTTGTGTGTGTGCACATGTCCATTTGTGGGTGTATGCATGCTTGTATGTGTGTGCGCATGTGTGTGTGTGTGTGTGTGAGAGAGAGAGAGAGTATGTGTGTAGGTATGCTCACCCCTGGGTGTACATCTGTAGGACAAAAATTCATGCCCAGGATTATCCCTCTACACTTGAGTTTCTGTGTCAATATCTGTATACTCTTCACCCTGGTTGCTAGGACAAGGTATCTCTCACTGAACCACCATTTGCCATTTGGATCAGCAGGTTGGCGATAGTGTTTCTCCTATTTCTGTCTTCCTAGATTTGAGGTTATAGACATTTCCAGCCATTACAAGCTTTTCCTGGGGGTATGAGCATGAGCTCTCACGACTAGCAAAAATTTTACCCCTTAGATATCTCCTTATCCTTCTGCCTTTGAAACCAGAATCAGAGTTAATATGCAGGAAAAAACCTCCCATTTCAATAAAAGATTTATCTTAATAATTAAGGCTATACTCAACAATCTTTATACTAAATAACTATAGTGTTACCTAAATTTTTGGCACTGTTTTATATGCAACTTCTTATAATTGGAGAAGTTTCAGTTTGTCAGTCATTTCATTAATTAACTTATGCTATCCAAAATTCTAAATCTTCTGATTAGTGGCTTTATAGGGGCTCCGTAGTTTAAACATGCTGGAGTTAGAAGAGCTGCACTGTGGTTTCCCTTATTCCACTCACTAGGTTTGGACATCAATATCAACACCAACAACAAAAAACCTTTCTAAGGTCTGGTAAGGCAGGTTGGAAAGCTCATTTTTGATGCTCTGTGTGAACATTCCCTGTAGAGTGATGCTCAAACTTCTGAAGGCCATGAAACTTTTGTTCAGATATGACCTTATCCACTTGCCCAAGAAGTATCTATGAGCACAAGACACTTCTTGGCAACATCTGTAGTAAGTGGAGCCTCAACTCTTCCTTCCAATAAGACACTTTGCAAGAACCCCATGAGTCTCCTGTCCTCCATAAAAGGAAATTTAATCTGATTAAGATTGTCTTACCTGCCTTTTAAAGTCAGACTTTGATCTGTGGCATTCATTTCCTAAAAGCTAACAGTAAGAATCATTCCTTTTGTCCTCCAAATATGAGCCCATTTGTTGGTACCCACCTAATTTCCAATTGCCTGTAATGCTCTGGAACCATACATCCTCCTAATTTCTTGAAGCATTGCCAAAAAGGCTATAGTGACCCTGGGAAGTTTTGCAGCCTATAGCAAATGTAGCAATAGGACAGTCAATGCAGACATGAAGCTTCAGTCCTTACTGGGGAAATGGGCTGTAGACTACTTGCTCACAAGGAAGGTAAATTGATTCTCTCACCAATGCTTCCAAAACTCACACACCTGCGGAATGTCAAACCAGATGCACATGTGAAAAATAACTGGGCAGAACACACCCATCATTGTTTAAGTTTTAACTGAAGAAATATCAAAATTCCCAAATGTTGCTAGAATAATTTCCTTTCCAACTATCATAGCAATTTATATGTGAAACACAGGAGAGCTGAGGAGCTGCCTACAACACTGTCTCCACATAAGTGATTTGCCATGAGGGCCCAGGCTGTGTGTTTACCTCACCACAGTGAAACTCATCCAATGCTGTATGAAGGTGCCACTGTAAGCTACTGATAGACGCTAATTCCTATGAGCAAGTAATAACAGATGCTGATATTTCTCCACAGAAAACAAAGTGTGTTCCTGAGCAATCTGCACAAGTCAGGGCAGTTGGTGACAGCTGGGTTTCATAAATCTTCAGACAGAGTCTATGGGGTCAACCCTTTTACTCTGGCACTCAGTCTATCAACAATGGCTTGAAAAGTCAACAATAAACATCAAGAGCAGTAGCATTTCTGGTTGATTACTGATTTGCAGAACAAGACATGGCTCATAGAAATATTCACTAATACCTACCAATGTTTACAAAGGAAGCAGAAACAAAAATGGAATTAGGTGGACAAGTAACAGGAGCAGATATACCAGGTTTCAGAGTTTTTTTCTGAACCCCCAGAAACCTATCCAGGAGGAGACTTCTGTCAGAGACCCCATCAGGATAGAGTAGTTCTTGCAAGCTCTTTGTCTCCCAGAGATCTTTCATCTGTCATCCTTATATAAACATTCAGAAATAACCCACACAAGATTTTACTTGTATTTAAGGAAATGCTTAAAATGCCCATGTCTCTCACACCAAGATCATCAAACATGGATTTTCATGCAGATGAACACACAAACACACATAATACATATACACACATGCACATATGCCCATGAATATACATGCATACACATGTATACATATGTACACACAAATGTACATACCGGTACACACACCCATGAACCCATGAACTCACACAGACACACCAAGCCACAAGACATGACAGCCAAGGCTGGGTAGGCATTTACCTCATCACAGTGAAAGTCATCCATTGCTGTATAAAAGTGTCACTGTAAGCTGCTGATAGACTCTATTCCTATGAGCAAGTGATAACAGATGCTATTTCTCCATAGAAAGCAAAGTGTGTTCTTGAACAGTCTGCATAAATTGGGGCAGGTGGTGACAGAACTGGGTCTCATAAATCTTCAGGCAGAGTCTATGGGGTCAACCCCTTTACACACTCACACATGAACACATGTACAGACATGTATGCACACAAGCACACAAACATGCACAACGACACATATTCACTCACACACACTCAACACACATACATAGACACACATGTGCTCACACACAGAGAGATACATACAGGGATACACATAGATATTCACAGACACGTGCACATAGACACACACACACACACACTCACATTCACATGGTAAGAGTGGTGATGCTAGTGGCAGTTCCTGGCAGATGGCCTAAGTTATTTGTCATGTGGATATCTCCACAGGACTGCTTAAGTGACTTTATGTCATGGCAACAGACTTTCTCCAGAATCTGATCCAGGAGACAGCAGGATAGAAACTGCTATACCAAACCTTCTTGTGACCTTTGTTAGGTCTCATACTGTCATTTCTGCAGTATTCTATTATCTGCATGTGGCAGCCCTACTCTCTGCTGAAGGGAAGTATCACGCATATTGTATCAGGAGGTGAGATCATCAGATGCCTATACACTGTATCTTATTGATGGTCTAACTGGGTTTCATACTAGAAATATTGCCAATTTAATTTACTTCATTGCACTATCTTAACAGCTAGCGTGAGAGTGACTCCATTTATCCATGTTTTGTTAAATCATTAGCCATTGGTATAAGGTAGTCATTTTTAAACACCAAACTCTCAGCATAAGGACAATCCTAGTGAGCTTAATTTTATTTTAAATATATTTTAATACTGGGGAAATTAGGGTTTATATAATTGATATAAAGTACCACCATTTAAACTTTCTTTTCTTGATAGCATTAGCATGTTATATTAGGTCATATTTTTATTTTACATGACGCATGCCATACTTTTCCCCTCTTTTTCAAGATTTCCTGAAATTCAAGCCTGAGGGCCAGAAAGCCATGGTTTCTTATTTCTATTGATCAGTTAGACTGCTTAAGCTTTTAGGCAATAGGTAAATTTATTAGTTCATTCTGTTTGTATAAAAATCTCAAAATGTCTACTATACTCTGTAAACTAATATCTATCAATGAAAAACAAAATGATAAATCAATAAATCCAATTTAAAGATATAATTAAAGTCATTTAGCACAGAGGCTAATTCTAGCTATGCTTTGGTAAAGTCTTTAATTAAAAAAAAAAAGTGTCTTTCTTAACTCATCCCCATAACTTAACATAGGAATGTAAAAGGCACAAACGAGTCCAATGAATACAAAAGAAATTCACAGTGAGACCTTAAAAACTCTCAGTTGATGAGTTAAAAAGTAATGTGCTCCCAAATCATGCTATTTGCATTTCGAACTGGGAGCTATACCTTCTCGTCTTTTTGGCAACACATTCTCAACTTAGTCTGTGCAGATTTGGGTATTATTTACAACATCTGCTAAGAGAATAAATGACTAATATGTTCAGTTTAGCATTTCTGTGAAGGATGAGTCACATACATGCACAAAATATGTATGTAGAGACTCATACAATGATGATCAGATATGTGCATATATGTGCACATGCAGAAAATCAGCCACCTAAAATTATAATTGCATGTGATGACCTTGTATGGTTGGTGTCTTACTTTCTATTGCTGTAATAGGACACCATGCCCAAGGCAAATTGTAAAAGAAAGTTTGGTATATAGAGAAAGAGGGTTAGAGTCCATCATGATGAAATAAGGGAAAGCTCACATCTTGGTCTACAATCATAAGGCAGAGAGAGAAAGAGAAAGAACACTGATAATGCCAGAAGGAACATTTGAGGGAACAATTAGATTGGAGAGCACTGTGGAAGGATGACTAGAGCTTCCTACCCAGGTGACAACTGGGGTGAAAACTGGCGTCATTTCCTGAGGCTGGAACACAGGAATGAGGTTTCATGGGGGTGAGAAATGATATAATGAAAAACATGGCAGATCAAAGTGTCACTGTTCCACAGAGTTCACCACGCAACAGCAGGAAGTGTGTCTGTGCCTTAAGACTTATGACAGTCAAGCTCTCATCTGAGCATGTCACATGTCAGCCCATGAGGGTCTCTTCATGTTTCCTCTACAAAGAGCTCTCTCCACTACATGACAGGCCATCCCAGCCTGGTCTTACTTTGCTTTTTGAGTGACAAATCTCACACTTCTGCCTCCCACAACCTGAGCCAACATCACCCTGAGAAATTTCCATTTCCAAAGTATGACATCATGTTATTTCAGACCCCTTCTTTATTTGGTACTTTTGCTGTTAAGACCCTTGCATATACAAGTACACCCATGCATGTACTCATAAGCATGGATGCACACATGCACACACACACATAGCAGTGCATACACATACATGCACACACATGCATACACTAACACACCCAGTCTCCTGGTGCGCCTGTATATTTCCTCTCACTACATAATCTATAGACTCAGTGCAGGTGTCTCTCTCCCCACAAAGCCTCTGGAGTCTTTCATTCTTAAGGTTTGGCAGGGTTTCTAAAGGAGGCCAGAGTCTCCCGAAGGCCCAGTTGTGCATGATCTAAGAACCAAAGATGCTGGATACACAAGATAATCAAAGACAGTTAGGATACTATCTCCAAGCTCATTTTGTTATGCCAAAGAAACGTAATGACCTGGACCTTTGTGAGAGTGTGTGCAGCAAAAGCAAACATTGGTAAGAATATTATAAAAAAGAGAAAGCTTGAAGTAAAGCCACAATAAGTTTTAAAAAACAAAAAGGAAAAGCTAGAGAGACACTCCTAAGAGTTTGAAGGGTTTCCCAAGGGAGGGAGGAACCATGAAACTTTTCTGGATATAGGTTTTATAGTGCAATGGTAGAAACTGGACAAGAGCTAGGTAAACTCTGCTGGGATTAGTTAATTCTCTGGGCTATGTGCAACGTCGATGTGTGTATTTTTGGGTCAAGGAGGAAGATGGAACTCACACTTCCCACTCAGTTTGGGGTGTTGAATCGAACTAATGTGCATCACCTACTCCGGCCTACTGTTGTCCTTGACTGTCCGTCATTAGTCACACGGCCATCATTACATCCTCCACCCTTATAGCTGTCCTGAGTGCATTAGTGATACTAAGTTCTCTTGGTTTACATATTTTCATGACTGCTTTGTGGCTTCACCATGACAAACTTCACTATTTCACAGCCATAAAGATGGAGTTGTTATCACTGCTGGTCACATACTACTTACCCTTAAGCTGGATGCTTTTCGTTAGAAGTCATAATCACAATTTAGTCTGTCACAATTAGCTGCATTCGAAGCAAAGGTATGGTAAAGTGCAGCAGTGTCTTACTGATGTGGCTTGAGAGCAGCCACTGGTCCAGTCTGTCCTCCCTCCTGTCTATTTAACTGTTATAACATTTATAGGTTCAAGCCCTCTTCATACTCAAGCCCTTTTATTCCTTTTCTTATCGTTCAGAACTTATGATCGTTTACTGCAAGCCATTGTCCTTTGATAGTTCCAGAGAGATAACTTTTGTTTCAGGAGAAATTTCTCCAACTTGACTCTTGGATGCTCACCCCATCCTCAAATCCATCACTGTGTCCATTTCTCTTGCTAAACTCTAGACTGTGGAGCGAGGATTCTTCTTTCATTATCACCTTTCTGGCACCCGGCATGATGTTTCTATAACTTTGTTACATAAATGAGTTATGGTTTTAGTAGTTCTATGATCACTGACCCTGAACTCTGTCGCTATGCATGCAAACTCACATCTGTGCAGTTCTTCATATACAAGTGTGCATATGTGAATGAAAAACAAGTGGTTACCTGGGTTGATATTGCAGATGATCTGTCCACACCAGGGTTTTTGGGAGGGGTGTTTCTGGTTTTCTTGGGTTTTTAAAATATTTATTCCTTCCTTCCTTCCTTCCTTCCTTCCTTCCTTCCTTCCTTCCTTCCTTCCTTCCTTCCTTCCTTCTTTCCTTCCTTCTTTCATGTATTCATTTATTTAGGTTTTGGTTTTGGTTTTGAGACAGGTTTGTCTGTCCTGGAACTCTCTGTAGACTAGGCTAACCTTACTCACAGGGATCCACCGGCCTCTGCCTCTTGAGTTCTGGGAAATAAGGCATGTTCTACCATTGCCCAGCTTCATACTCTTTAAAACAAACAAACAAACAAACAAACAAAAAACAAAACAAAAACAGAAACAAAGTCTCTTGGAGGTTTGAGTCTTGTCAAATAGGCTAGTCCAGATAGCCAGCAAGCCCAGGGGAATCCTCCTGTCTTCATGTCCTGTGTACAAGGATTCTAAATGCATGCCACTTGGATGGTTTTAATTCTGTTTTGCTCATTTGGGTTGTTGGTTTTATTTTTTTCACATGTGTTTATGAGATCACACTTAAGATTTGGTGCTTATAAATCAAGCCCTTTTTCCAGTGATCCATCTTCCCAAAGATGTTTTCAAATGGGAAAAGGAGGGTACATTCAATTGATTGTCCAGTTGTAGTCAATACCAACCCAACCCCAACATGATGAGGAAAAAGGAAAGTAGTTTCTGTTGCTCATTTGTGACTTCCTTTTATGTGATCTCCAGCTCTGAAAAATGATTATATTGTTATATTTTAGTATAAAACTTAACATTAAACTTTCAGGTACCCAGCTATTAGGCAAACAGCTCAAGCAGAGTGAGAGATTCAGGAGTTGTCAAGATTGCCAGGGTTCAGGACCCACTGTTATTAGTGGGAGTGGGATCCTGCACTGTATGTAACCTTTGTTCCTTTCATATGGTACTTAAAGTCCCCCCACCCCAGTGCAAACCAAACTGTCACTAGTAGGGCAGCCCCAAAGTCTTGGATCTAAAATTATTAATTTCATTAAAATGGATAGAGTAAACAAGACATACATTTTAAATAGCTTAATAAAGTCTAAAATCATTAAAGTATCCTAATGTATTATAATAACATTAATTTATTCAAATATACAACTAAAGATAGATACCTCTTGGGTCTCAGACAGTGATGCATAATAGTCTTCAGAATGCTCCCAGGAATAAACGCTACCTTGCTATTCTCTAGCCTCAAGTGTCAGCCACACAATAAATGAACAGGTTGCTATAGCAGCATACACACAGAACCTCCCTTCCACACTGGTTTGTTGAAGTTCTCCTCCTCTACATTTTCACTATTGGTTTCTCTGCCTGCCCTGGGGTATCTCCCAAAAGCTTGGATGAGACTGATAATGGGCATATGACTGATACAGCGTTTGGCAAGTCTTGAAATCACAATGCCATGATCTTTGCCATCACTCATCTTGCTTTAAACATAATTTCCTGTATGTTCAATATTTAATGTTTGACTGCAGTCTAGGGGGAAGTGAATACATTTTAAGAAACAGACTCTATCATTGAATGATGGCTTAGCCTGCTAGAATCTAGTGTCTGCTAGATTTGAGGTACATGTACTTAAAGAGTACACATTATTACTTTAAACCATTTTCCATCCACAGTTGGCTACTGGGTTAGCTTCTTCCACTTCACAGATAAAATCATGAAGGTTTACCAAGATATAATGAACTAATTCAAGCAACCAAGCATTCAGTAGTCACTGTGTGCCCACATTTTAAGAGGCCAACACTAGCACTCTTGTATGATGTTCTTAGAATCAAATACATAATAAAAGCATTGAAAAATATTTTCATTATGCAATTCCAGACTCCCAGGCAAGATGGGCATGAATCTGAAGTACTCACAAACATGTAGGAAGATGTGCAAATAAATCTGTGTTAGATGTGGGGACCCAGCCAAGTCTAGTGGAGCTCAGCAATACCACAACTCTACCAGAACTTGAACAGTAAAGACCATTTTATAACTAAAGAAACCACATTTTTGGCCCATAGCTGATTTTTGCTGTTCTTGACCATGTTGTGCAGGAGAGATTTTTTTCCCCTTTCCATTTTATAGTGGGCTGAGAGATGAAATCACAGACAGTAACTGCTGCCAATGGGGTATGTGCTGGGGCTATGTGCAGCCTGAGAGACTGACTCAAGGGAGAAAAAATGGCAGCTGTGTAAAAAGCTTCGCTCAAGGCAGAACTAAGCCCCAGAACTAGTAATGAGCCTCCATCCCAGAACGATATCCATAAAGCCCCGGGAATGAAAGCTTGCTGTTTTGTTGACTCTCCACCCCATGAGACTCACCCCCTGGATTGATCCCAGCTTTCTTGGCTTGCCTACAGCATATCAGTTAGCTATTTAGCTCCAGTAGCTTTGTTCTAAGGCCCAACTCAACTTTCCTGAAGCACTCATGCTTTCTGAGCTGTCTACCAAACTCAAACATAACATCCGGTTTCTGCTTGAAGATGTCAGCGCTAACTGCCAGGAGTGGACACCAGCAGTCCAAGGAGATCCACATTTGAATATCAGTAGTTGTGTCAATTATTGGATGATTAGAAAATGAATTAGCTTAATTTTTCTAAACTTCTGTCTCCTCATCTCTAAACTAGGACTAATAACACCTATCTCCCAGGGTTGCTGAGAACATTCATTTCATGTTCACAGAAAGTGTTCATGAATGAATGTTGGCTTCCCACTCTTACCACACATGCATGAACAAATACTGAAGAATTTCAGTTATAAATGTATTGAGCATGACTGCCATCTTCTAAGTATATGTAAAGCTTTCCTGTATACAATGAGACTAGAAATACAGTCACGGCTCTGGTCCTGTGTCATTTATTGTTGATTCTGACCTAGAAAGAAAGAGCAGACAATAATCACAAACATGAAGCGAGGCAGGCCTGAGACTGAGCAAGACACAATGCCATTGCCCTAGTTATTTTTGCAATCTTAGCAATTGATACTGACACTATGTGGTTGGGTTTTTCTCTGGTGACTATGCTGCTGGGTTTCTTAGTCACCTTAGATATCTAGAGTCCAAAAGAGATAATGAGGGTAATTTGTTATCATTTGATAATTAAGCATGCCTGGTTCCCTTTGTTACCTCTGGTGTGAGATAATACAGGACTCTGTTTTAATACAGTAGTTCCTTTTGGAGCTGTGCTCACGGGAACCTGCAGCAGATGCTGGCAAGTCAAGCAGTCTACAGTCCACAGATTTATGAGGCATTGGCCAAAGACATATGAGAGTCAGAGTAATGGGTTCAGTATGGACCAAACTTCAGCTGGTGCCAGGGGTGGACAACAGCAGGATCTGCAGTGATTGTGGGATCTTACCCAAGCTCCCCTGGTAAGAGTAAGCAAGGACACATGCCCAAGCACTTCCATATAAGTACATTTGCTCGTATAAAGAACAGGAAACCTGGTATGTGACTTTTAACTCCGAATTCAGTAAAGATTCTCTTCCATTTTAGGGAAAGTCTATAAGAAATAAATAACCTGTCAATATAAGACAATATAAGAATAATTCTATCATCTATCTATCTATAACCTATCAATCTATTATCTATCTATCCATCTATCTATAATCTATTGATCTATCCATCTATCCACCTATCCACCTATCTATCCATCTATCTATCATCTATCTATCTTCTATCTATCCATCTAATTTCTATATTTCTATCTATATTTCTATGGGACCTTATGTAGCCCAGGTTAACCCCCAGTTTCCTTAGTAGCTAAGGATCACTTTGAAGCATCAGAGGTATCATCCTGTTTCTACCACCTAATTTGAAGTATATGCTATCACACCCATATTATGCAATGTTGGAGATAAAACCCAGGTTTTCATGCTATAGAGCAGTGTTGCACCAACTTTAGTATGTCCTCATCCAAAAAAGAGTCTCTTAATAAAACATAAAATTATAGGAAAACATCTTGGATAAAATCTTCAAAAAGAAAAAAAGTCATCAATTAAAATTAAATGCTATAGCATTTAGGTGGGACTCATGTTTTGACATTCAGTTACTGGGGTGGGGTCATCTATGGCCTGGGCTACTTTTTTCCCTCAGCTTCAGCATTTGGAAGGGCAGAGTTTGTGTTAATCTATCTTTGATCACTTGACATGGAACTCACCTTTTATATTGATTTAGTAAATATTTTCAAAATTGCATTGAATCTTTGATAAAACTTCCAGGGCAAGATCTTTGTGATTAAAATCACAGAGGCCCGTTGTCTGGACGTACACCTCAGTGTCCACAATCAGGTGAGCCTCAGTAGTCACACTCTCTCAAAGACGGCTTTACAAAGCACTCAAGGAGAAGAGCATGTCTGAAATGCTGTGTAAGGAATAAGCAGTTCTCAAACGTTCTACTGTAGAAGGAAGTTAGCTATAGACTTCATTAATTTCAGTGAAGTAGGCTCCCCGGGAGACTATTGTGAGGGTAGACTCTTCTCTTGCTCATTGTCCTCATCATCTCCCTGGCTGTTGGGTTATCACTCTGGCATGCTACTGTGATATTGGTGCAGATGCTGCTGCCAGAGCACTACAGGAGGGGCTGCACAGAGCATGGGCTATAACATGCATGACTCAGCAACATATGTAGCTTTGCTTCATTGAAGGGCAGAAAACGGAAAGTCAACTCATCCAGAGAGATAGCCATGACAAAGAAACCAATGGAGCCAAAGAGCTTCTCAATGTACTCCCTGGAAAATATCTCAGAGTTCAGCCAGCGGAAGATTCTAGTTCATTTCTTCTCAGTTCTATAGAAATGTGACAGTTCTGGTTTGGGGCACATCAGAGATTCAGGAGTCTAGGGAATTACAGAGCCCTCAGAAAATGTGTCTGTAACAGACATGGGCACAATGACTTAAACCCTAGTACCAAAGTAGGCAGGAAAATGGAACTGTGATCTGTACATGTGGCATAAATAATCAGTTTAAAATAAAGCTATTAAGGGGATGTGTGCAGATATTGCCCAGTTAGCAGAGTTCTCACTAAGCCCGGGTTCAATCTCAGGCATCAAATTATATTCATTTATTCATGAATTGGTTAAAGGTTATTAATGTGAGACATGAAAGTGTACAACAAGGCACTAGGAATTTAGCATATATTTTCATAATTTTAAAATACTTTCATCCAATATTCTCATTTAGAATTGGGGATCATTATTTCTGCTCAAGTTTAAATTTTGTTCAATGTTTATTCAACTCATAGTTTTGTTAATATGATTGAAGTTTGCATTTTGAATAAGTCAAATTCAACCACTACAGCTAGTAAAGTAATTCTGAGAGTAATCATATCTCACTACTTCTGATTTGCACTACACGTAGACTAGTTTGTCTCGATTCAGTGTAATATACAGATAATAAGAAGTCAGTGCCAACTCCAGGGAAACCATAGATGAACTTCTTTGTGATCAGACATAGTTGATACTGAAACTATCATACATGAAAGAAAAATCTAGCTGGCCACTCACCAGGTGAATTTACTCACTTCTGATCACCATGTCTCATTTATATAAATCTGACATTGCTCAAGCAGAAGATAGAATCTGGTTTCATCCTCATTGATACATAATTTATATTTAGAGAGAAAATTTCTTCAATTTGGCTTCATTTAATGATTATTCTAACCCATTGTCCTATAGAATACTCCATGTACTTGAGACATCACTACAAATGGTGTATAATTTTAACATCAAAGAAAGTATATCCTTGTAGTGTGACGTTTTTTAGGAGATTCAAACAATCCAATCTGTTAAAAACAAAAACAAAAAACAAATAAACTCATGTATCCACACTGAGAGAACCATGCAAGAGTGAGTTACACAGAGAAGACAGTCATTTAAGAAATAATAGAAAACATAGACTAGATGGCATAAGGAGAAAGTGGTTTAAATGACAGGAAAAGCAGGATGTCAGAGCCAAGGGTAGATCCAGGAAGAGGCAGAAATGGGGAGCAATATGACTGGTTACTACAACATAGAATCATGCAAGCTCAGATTGAACACGGGCCTCAGGTGCTGTGTCTGGAGAGAGTGTGAGGATGTCAGCAATATCAAGCAGATACTATTGACATTTTTACATGGAGAGGTTTACAGGAATTATAAAGTCCTAAAAAATGGGGCAAATATGTTTTAGGATACTGAATGCTGTCAACATTGCTGTACTTCCTTCTCTAGGTTAAAGGAAGTCATCCCCCAGCCTTCGTTGTCTATGTCAACAGCTATATGGTATTGACTTTTTCTTGAATCCTTGTAACACATGTTTTCAGAGGAGTTACCCATGAAGTATCTTAGGCTCCTATCAACTAGCCAACTGACCCAGAAGCCATTTGCCAAGCTTTTGGTGGGCAGCTTAAGTCTACTTCCTTTTTCCTCTTTCTTGGTTTTCATGGATGAGAAGCCTTTGCTCTACTGGGTTAATTTGTACACTAGGAAAAGTACACATGAAGAGCACATGGTCTGGTTTATCATGTAGCAGGGCAACCCATCAAAGCAAAGGACCTCTATAAAGCCTGTCTTCTCTATCAAACCCACCAAGGGAGGAGAAGTGTTGCAGAACAGAACTAACACCATGTTGGCAATCCATGAGGGTGTGGTCACATGATAGCTTCCAGGTTGCCATGGCATCTCTGCCTAAGCTGAATTTAAAACTGATGTCCCACATACATGCTAATTATAGTATGTTCTCTTCTCTAGGCTCTTCAATGGCCAACAAGGAATTATCATTCAGAATTTTAGCACAAGATCCATCCTCACAGTGACCAATGTGACGCAGGAGCACTTCGGCAACTATACTTGTGTGGCTGCCAACAAGTTGGGTACAACCAACGCGAGCCTGCCCCTCAACCGTAAGTTAAAAAAAAAAAAAAAGAACTCAGAAAGCATACTCCAAGGGCCTCCAGACTCCTCTGCATGAGCAGGAATGAAGCCCAAGCACGGAGTATTAGCTTAGACCTAATCCTAATGTAGGAACAGAAAAGTTTGTTCCAAAAGTATCTGGATGTTTGAGAATTTTATGATACCTGTAAACATTTACATGTAAAAAGTCTTAGAGTTTAAAAGGAGTAGGAGTTACAGAAATAGATGAAGTGCATCTTCTGACTGAAGATAGTTAAATGAAGTTTTATCTGTAGTGGTTTATTAAGAAAAAAAAAGTCTTCTCTTGAAGCATGGAGGAACCACGACTTGAGTTTGCTCTTGGTTGTTCATCTGTAGACACTCATCTTGGGAGTCACCAGAAAGTCACATGCTGTATGTAAAATGAGATAGTGAGTAAACAGGCATTGGAAAAGTATTTTATCTGCATATGTAGCATATTGACTTAAAACTGTATCTTGAAATACAATGTAGGGTTTAATTAAGAAAAATGCTACGTTCTCTATACATCCAAATGTAACATAATGGGTTGTCTCTTGGGTTTAAGCCCAAAACAAGCAGAACCAAGCAGTCAGGAAGAGAGGGAGGTGGATCCCCTGCTGATAGAACGTGGGACTCATTTGTAAAGCAATGTCTTCATTGCTTTATCTAACAAAAGACATGTGGGGTTGTTGTATAAAGACCCTATATTTATGTATATGGGCAGAAATTTGAGGGTCTCCATGCCTGAGCAGAACACTTTTGCACATGCTCAACTTGAGGTCATAGATTTCAAAGGACAGGTACTGTGCACATCAATGATGTTCTTAGCTCAGGGTCATAGGCGTCTGTTCCAAAGATTGAAAAGGCAGATATGAACACCTCTGGGCATGCTCCACTTTCTCCAAAAAGTTTTAGCAGATAAAAGGAAGGGATACTTTGAAGACGTATTAGTGTATCTGCCCTCAAGGTGTCCGAGTGTCTTTAGAGCTCACTCTAATGCTTCTCAGGGACTGGGAGTGATTGAGCAGCAGCCCTAGGGACCAGCAGGAGAGGGAAAATCCTACATTAATGCTCTTCTCAGCAACTACAATTAGTACTTTGTGGAAGCTGAGTGACTTACAGATGGTTAGAACCATAAAACACCACTTATTTTAAAGCTGACTGTTTATTTGAAAATTCAGAGAAAAATGCAGACTCTCTGCTTCCTCAGTTTCACAAAGTTATCTGAATGAGTCTCCTCTCAAAGTTAGTATTCTTACTGTAACCTAGCACACATTCTTATGTTACCCCATGATAACAACTTACTCCAGGAAAATGCAAATACTGTGAAGTTCATCATAGGCAGGGGATTTTCTGTTTTGTAGAAACAAAAATGGTATGAAGATTTTCATCTCACATAGAACACACTTCATTGTGTATTATAATTTATGAGCTTTTGAATTGGAGTGATTAAAAAACTTCTAATATAGAATCAAGTGCATAAGTTTATATCAACTCTTTCATTGGTTTAGTTAAATATTTCCTAATATTTCTTAGCACTAATTTTGAAATGAAAACAATCGTGGCCATGCAATGGTCTTCTGTAAAATTCTTGCTAAGATTTTTTTTCTCATGAGGCTGTTTTCTATGGTGATTAGTAACAAGAGCCACTGAAGAGATCAGGAGCAGGTTGAATTCTAATTTAATGTAAATATTCACAGTTCTATAGAATATTGTCAATATTTTAGATGGCTTAAATATTCAAAAATCTGAAAAAATAAATTGATTTAAAAAGCAAAGAAAAATTAAGAATTAACAGCATGTTAACTTGCTAACAAAATTTCTAAATCATAGTTTATTTTCTAAAATGAAGTAGTAATAATATTTCTTACAATTTAGGATTGTATGTTATGTCTATCTATCATCTATCTATTTATCATCTTTAATTTACCTATCATCTGTCTATCATCTGCCTATCATTTATATATCTATCATCTATCTGTTATCTGTCTACCATCTATCTGTTATCTATTATCTATCTATCTATCTATCTATCTATCTATCTATCTATCTATCTATCATCTATATATCACCCATCTATCATCTCTCTCTCTCTCTCTCTCTCTCTCTCTCTCTCTCTCTCACTTATTCCTGTTAACACAGGTTAATGGTTGGCTAACAAAAACAGACTTTGTCTATAACTATGAGCTGGCCCTGGAAGTTTGATGGTGTGTCTGTGTATGGAGGATTCTTCCCTGCAATGACTGAAGCTCTTCTGCACTAAAGTATCTCTATTATGTACTCTAATTATTGTTTCTGTTTTATCTTTTATTTCACTTTTGTGGTACTAGAAGTCAAATTCATGATTCGTGCAAACTAGGCAAACACTGTAACCTTGAAACAACATCTCCAAAGACTGTAGCTATTTTTACACAATTTGAATTTTTCTGTTGCGTGCTGTGGAGTTTCAAAACTGCATGAGTGTCTCATCAATCACTTTAGCTGCCAAGTCACCAAACACAGTACATACTATTTAATAGATAATTAGCAAATTTTTAATGAATAAAGAAACTTAGCCCTGGATGAATGGACTAATGAGTCAATGAAGAATGAGCTGTTTTGTAGCTGTTGGCCTCCCTTATTAGCCTCAGATATGCCAAGCAATGTCCCAGGCATTAGAAATGACATTTACTATTATTTTATTCTGGCCCAGATTTTATCCTAATTTCTTACAGGAATTTGTCTTTTTAATCCTCACACAAGTCAATGATGGGGTTCTCCAATCCCCTCTTTACAGATAAGAAAACTTAGAAAGAGTATGTTCAGTGGCAAAGGTCATTAGATTAAGCCAGTAGTGAAGCTGAAGCTTGAGTCTTTGCTGCTGGCTTTATGCTTAAGCTCTGAGCTGCTCCACTTATCTACCTAAATCTAAGACCACAAAACCACCATGGAATGAGAGATGATCATGGCCACTTGAAACAGAGTTGAAAAATCATTTCTATGTATAACTGTCCTCTCTCTAGGTTTGTCCTTAGTCTTTAGAATGAACCCTGAGACCATTTCAGTCTACTTTTAATTTACACAATCTCTTTTTCCAGATCAACAAAAAGATATAAGATAATGTGTAAGTTTGGGAAAGCCATCAATGAAACCATGTAAAAAGGATGTCAGTGCATTTGGGTATGAACATGTGTGAGGGAAGAAGAGTGGAGGGAAGGGGATGGAAGGAGACAGGAGTGGGGTGGGGGGAGGAAGGAGAGAGAAAGAAAGCCGTGTGTGGTGTGTGTGTGTGTGTGTGTGTGTGTGTTTTACATCATAGGAGAAAAATAGATCTCTCTTAAATCTACATTTTACTGCACTTCAGCTATGTGTTGCTTTATGTAAGTTACATGTGTTTCATTCAAATCCTCAGTAATTCATTTCCAAACTGAGGGCAATCATAAATTCCCCCAATAGGAATTTAGATGATGTCTTTAATGCACCTGTCCCTTTGTCTGAAGGTATTCAGTAAATGCAGTCATTGTTATTGTAACATCACATATACTAGCTCTTAGTTCAATGCACTTGAAGCAGCACTGTGGCTATATGGGGGATAAATGACTTATGATGATGACTGTCTATCCACTGCTTACCTGAAAGCTTCTCTGGTAAACAATCCACTTGGGAGAAAGGTGGAGGAAAATAGGCTTGAGATAATCTCCTATATCTAACTCACAAGTTTGCCTCATGCCTCTCTTAATGCACTGACCAGGATTTGTGGATGTTAATTCTACATTAAATGTTCTGTCCACAGCATAATAGTGCAGGCTTCTGGGATCTTTAAAGGGTGAAGATGGAACAAATATGAAGTTCCATGTGGCCCTCATATGGCTGATTCAGCAATAGTGCTCACTTGTCAAATATGGGTGTTGATGGTCTACAATGTTCAAAGCCATAGGCTTCATGTTGGAAAGATCATGGTAAACAGATCTCCCCTCAAGGAGCTCAAACAATGGAGAGGAGAGAATTACAAGCATAAGTGGCTCCAGTGCAAAATAGTCAACAGAGAAGAGGCTCTAGATCTAGCCTCAAGGGCCCTGAAGTGACCACCCACCAAGAGAAGCTGAAATTAGTATTTGAATTGTAAAAAACCAATGTGTAGCTCAAAACATCATCTGGGCCATCATTTTCTCATTCTCTGAGGAAGAATTTTCAAAAATTCACTCAACAATAATGATGAGCATAGAGGAAATGACCAAAATGACAACATCCCACAGCCAGGAGCCAGACAGGAGTCTGTGTTCCCAGATCTAGGCCAAGGCCAGATAGGAGTCTCTGCTCCCAGAGCTAAGGGCAGCCTTTAGTAATTAGCAATGATGACTGAAGAGAGAGACATGTAGAACTGCTCATGTGATGATAGGGAAGAATGAACAGCTGGACAAGAAGTCATGCTGGTCTCTTTCTAGAGACAGTAAAGGGAGAAGTGAGACTGTAAAGAAAGGCTGGACAAATTGACAAGTATCAGGACAGCCTTGAATATATGTTTTGACTTTAGGCTTGGCGTCATTAAATGATTTTTAACAAAGAAATTGTATGAACAGATCTGGATTCTGAAAGACTTTGTTAGACTGTGTGGGTTCTAAACCCCCACACAAATTTTAAATAACATGGTCAAATAAAAATGGTGCAGTCAGTAGCTGAGGTGAGAACTGAGAGACAAGGAGATGTAAGGCGGTGGCCAAATCTGCAGAGAATAGGACAGCGTAGGAAGCAGGACTCAGCTGACTCCTCATGGCTACTGTGCGTAACATTAACCAGAATCAGAACATGAAAAAAGGCCCAGTGCTTTTAGCACCTAGAAAAGACCAGGGGTTCATTTTTGTGCATTTTTAGTTTTAGACTATGTCCAGTAGGCAGTTGGGTATACAGTTGAGGAAGGAGATGATCTGGAAGTTTCAGACAGAATGCAGATTCAGTGATGAGAACAGGTCAGATTTCTCATAAAGACAGGAACAGTGAAGTACATGAAGGATACATATCCAAGCAACATCTCCAAGAAGAGCAAACAGCAGGGAGAAGTACAAGACAGAGAATGGTAGGAAGCCAGGGGCTGTGGAGCGCTCTGCCACCTCAGACCAGAGAAAAACTGGTGATGAGCCACTGTTCTTAGAAATCTGTAGTGGTTGGTGATTTCTCTAGAGTAGTTTCTGTGGAAACCTTTGAGAAAATGTCACATTCTATATATTGAGGTTAAATAGAGATGGGGTGAGTTATGGGTAAAAATCCCACTTTCTAGACGTCTGTCTGTGTAAGGAAGTATCAGAGCCTCATCCTGGATGTTTCCACAGGATCTGGTCTGCTTAGCCTACTTTTCTAACAGGTTGTGTACATGTCAGTCACTTTATGACCTGCACAGTCTCGTGAGTTTCTAGCCAGGAATTAGTGCTGTGACCCTGTCCCCATCTACTTGAGCCTTGCTTCTTCCTGCTATTTGAGATTTGAAAGAGATGTTTCCTCTTAAGGTTTTACATTGCAATTGTAAAAGGAACTATAATTTTAAGCAGAGATTTTAAGCAATTTTTATCAATAAAACAATTTTAAATTGCTGCAAATGAGAGAAAAAAAGAAGTAGAGAAAAATCAAGAGAAGGACAGAGAGAGAGAGAGAGAGAGAGAGAGAGAGAGAGAGAGAGAGAGAGAGAGAGAGAGCACTGTAGCCCTGTATAGCTCAGTGCTTAAGAAAGGCATTCTTTAATATAATTCATAAGGGATAATAGTGTGACAACTATTCATAATAGATTTCCTTGTTAAGTAAAAACTATGGGACTCAAAATTGCATATGCTAATGTTTTCACTTATGATATGCACAACACAAGAATTACTCTGTGTATATTCCTTAAAGGAAGGAAGCTCAGTGGGCCCTGTTACTCAAGAGCTCACTGTCATGTGAGAAGGAATTCCCTCTCCACCTGCTGTCTTTGAGAACAGTGCAGTGCAGTGCAAGGGCCTTGCTCCTCATTTTCACCGAAAAACATAAGCTGGCTTTAGTGTATATATGCAAAGGTTCAACATCTGTAGAGAAGCTGAGGAAAGAATCATTCAGAATAGAGGCAAATGTGATCAGAGTGCACACAGCTTCATGGAAGTGCTGCTTTCTCCAGAGTCTCAGTGTGTGCACATGAGTGGGACAAGTCCAGCCTGGATAATAACAGGGAAGCCGTTTATAACCACAGACTAGATAGGGACTTTGCTATGGTATGTGCATACCCACTCTCCCTGTAAATGTGTTCCCAAGTATGTGTGAAACCTTTGCTGAAGAGTAAATCTTGACTATGTTGAGGGCCTTCTTGCCTGTGCCCCTACATCTGCTTCAGAAAGATGATATATTAGAACTTCAAAGGACTCAACAAAACTTGTACCTGCCTTGACTTCTCTGCTAGAAGGTCCAATATGAAATGCTTTCACAAATATTACTCCTTAACTGTCCAGAAAACTCTCAGATATTACTAAGAGCATATGGAATTTGATGGAAAATGACTTTACTTCAGTTGTGCAAAGGTGAAAGGAGACAGGGTGTGGCAGCTATGCCCAGATCGGAGCTGCTGGTGGCTGACTTTTGTGGCTGGTTTGCCAAACTCAGATTATGCTTTTCTGGAAAGTAATACTTCAGCTCTCTACTTGCTTAAAATATCTCCAGATACCAGTAAGCTGCTGTGGGCTCTCACCACTCTATCCTGGTATAGGCAGTTGATCTTGTGCAAGGCAATGATGATACCACAAGTTTAAATGTTTTATATTCTAGATCAAAACTGACCTTTGCTTCTACAACTTAAAAGGAGTAAGATTTCATTTAAGCTGAAAGACATGGTCATCCATTTAGCCTTGGGGACTCCTAAGGACACAGTGATGTGTGAGCCCTAGGGCTTTATCCTTGTAGCTTTGAGATGTTAATAGGAAGGCTTGGCTATGTGCTCTTAAAACAAATGCTGACAAGAATTATGTTGAGGTTTTGACACAGACTCTGATATAGCAACATGGTCCCATGCAGTGGCATACTGTCTGGATCTATTCAGACAAGATCAACACACCGTGAATGCACATAATTTTGTGGGAACAGAGTTAAAAAATAACAAAAAGCAAGAAGACCTTTCCTCCCAGCTGATGTTTAGAGCTTTAGTTCACAAGCAGATGGATAAAAAGCCATTCCAAACCACATGAAATGGGCCTCATGAGCTGAAGCAGAAATGGGACTGCCAGAGCCTGAAGTGCTCCAGACCACCATGAAGAACAAGCACAGAACTTAGTCCTTTGTACCTCTGGTAGTACAGTATTGCTGCAGGCAGGGAGGGTCAGACATGATAGATTCTATTTTGTGAAGCAACAAAATCCCTCTTTCTCCCAAGTGAGGCCTTCTGCAAACTCTTGCTGTGTCCAGTAATACATAACTTAACAATGGGGGGTGGTGAATTCTGCAAAATACATTATAGCCCAAGGTAATGATTTACCAATATCACGAGCTATATTCACACAAACCTGTATCATTTAAGCCATCACAGACCTAGCCTAGATGCTACATGTGTGATAGAGCATGCTGTTCCTAGGGCTATGATAAACAAAGCATGATATTAAATCAAGCACAGGATAAGTGGAGAAATAGGACTGCCATCAAGATAAGAGTGTGGGTGTGGGGAGGGGTGTAGAATGGAAAGAGTAGAGACGTCAAGAACACCACATGAAGACCTACAGAGTCAACTAACCTAAACCTCTGGGGGACCACAGAGACTCAACTACCATGCAAGGGCTGGACCTAGACTCTCAGTTGTAGCAAATGTGTAGCTTGGACTTCATGTGTGTCCCCTAACAATTGTAGTGGGACTTTGACTATGTTGCTTGCCTTTGGATCTCCTTCCTTTAGCTAACTGCCTTGCCAGGCCTCAGTGGTAGAGTACTGCAATGACTTGATGGGGGTGGGAGGAGGAAGTGGTACCCATGGGGAGATAATTGGGGGATAACTGGAGGAAGAGGTTTGTGAGAGTAGGACTGGGATGAGAGGAGGGAGTGTGGATGCATTTGGGATGTAAAGTGAATGAGTAAATAAATAAATAAATACATGGAAAAAATAAAGAAGATGCAGAGTAGTCATGAGATATGCATATGAGATTACTGCCAGGTTAAGACTACAAAATATTTTATCTTAATGCCATTTTTTCCTAAGTAGAGGGAATGTATTCCAAGCAATGGATAAAAAGCATTGAAGGGGTCTGGAGAGATGGCTTAGTGGTAAAAACACTATCTGCTCTTAGAGGATTAAGATTAAATTCCTAGTACACATGGTAAGTCACAATCATTATTAACTCCAGTCGTAGGGGATCCAAAACTGGTCTCTCTGAGCACAGCCTGCACATGGTGCACAGAATACATGCAGGCAAATCACAAGTGCACGTAACACTTTTGAAGGGGAGAGAGCAGGAAGCATAGTCATTCACTAAAATTCTCAAGGATTCGATGCCATTTATCATTACACTGCGACACTTTTATACCACATCCACAGGATTCTTTCTGTCTATACTACTGAAGGCACTGACAGTACACCAACTGCAAGGATGCCTCAACAGCCACAGTGTCACTAGACTTCAGCTCTATTATGGGATTATGGGACAACCACATCCCTTGTGGGCCTATGCAATGACAGGTCACAGGTGTGTAACAAAGACGGTATGTAACAAAGTGAATTGGAGCTAGTTTGGTTGATATGGACGTAGACCTGGGAGATCTCCCTTCTCTCTCTCTCTCTCTCTCTCTCTCTCTCTCTCTCTCTCTCTCTCTCTCTCTCTCTCTCTCTCTCTCTCTCTCTCTCCCTCTCTCTCTCTTTCTCTCTCTCATACAGCCCTTTAACAGTGAAGCCTGCTAAAATGCCAGAAGTTTCAAAAGATTTGATTCGAAAAAATCTGCTCTAGAACAAAGTCTTGCTCTGAAGGTTGAAGGAAATGAGCCTGAGCTCCCACCTGAGCACCCAACGCCTGCCCACTCTCCAAGTTGAACATCTAAAGCTTTGAGTTAAGCAGATTTGAACTGGAGGATTTTGGACCGTTCTCTCAATCTTTGAGGCTTAGACATCTCACTTATAAAATAGGAAAGAAGTTTGGTTTTATTTTTTATGGCAGATTCTAAAGTTAAATAGAACAGGGCCGAGAGATGGCTCAATTGGTTAAAAGTTTGATGGGTAAACATGGAAGACACCTAAAGTCAACCTTTGACCTCCACAAACAAATACATACCTGCATATGTACTCTTGTGTGCATGTGCGCGAGTGTGGATACTCACACACAGCATATACATGCACAAAAATAAATAATAAAAATAAATGGAATATGCATTATAGCCCACACACTGCCTATCACATGAAATATCCAGCTCCTTTTCTATCTTCTGTTATAAATTATACAAATGTGGAAGGAAAAACACAAATAGACTCTGCATAAGTGAATGGCTGTAACTTTGTTTCGCTGGGTATCCAAGCAAACAAGCTGGTTCTTTGCTTCATTTTTCAATGCACCAATGAATATCATTATGATACCATCCTTATTAGAAATATTAATTAAATCAGCCATGCACATAAGCATTCACTTGTAATGAGAGGAGGGAGTGGGAAGGTTGATGAGAGAGGCTGTAGGAGATTAATTACCCTACAGTTGTCTTTCTCCCAGGTTAAGAGGCAGTTTGACAAGTGCATTTCAATCTGTTCTAAAGAGCACAAGCTGCCCAGAGATGACCAAGGGTCAGGAGAAGGAGGGAGAAGGAACTTTGACACTTGCCACTGTCATTGATGAGCCTTGAAAGGCCACAAGCTTTTGGAAATTAAAGACCATAAACAATTAAAACTTACCCATACCACATACCAGACTTCAGAGGTCCATTATTGAGATCATTGAGATTCTGCTCTAAATTGAAGATATTTTTATGCTTCGGTGGTCCCAGTCTCCTTACCCATACAATGAGAAGACTAGAGGAATCTACACGTCCATCAGTTGTTGTGCTCTAAGGTACTAAGAACACTGTACGTCTTGGAGAAAGAGTAGAATGTGTTGCTTATTTTAAAGATATATTTCTACTAACATTTTCTCTCCTACTTTTATCAGTGAGCTCAAAATTATTTTTATCGGTTGAAAACATTTTACATTTGAATGTGCTAGATTCCGTAGTGAGTTTCAGGATTACTAGAGCAGCTTCAGTGTTAGCTTCACTACCTTCTCCTTTCCAGAAAGTTCCATTCCCTGGCAAGTTTTCTTCATGTTGAGAGTTTCCTTTCTTCTGGTCTGCATCTTATAAAAAGATCTTCTGATCTTCTATGTTGTCTTACACAGCCCTAATCCTTCAATAAATGAGACCCAAATGCAGCCCTGTGGGCATGAGGACTGGAACTGTGAGTCTTTATACAAAATAAAACCATGATAGCATATGGGTTCACAGTCAATGGATGACCAGACCCTTAGCATGGCCAAGCATTTCCATGTCTCCTTCTGGAGCATGCTGCCATATTCTTCTTGTCGTTGTTATTTCTGAGAGATCTTTGAGTTCCCCCATCTACTATGCACCATGTTCCCTGCAGCTGTGACCATATCTGAAACATGATCAAATGACTATAGCAGCAGGCAGCACACAAGCTTGTCCATCAGGGCCTCTGTGCTTTCATTTCTTTCTCTGAGAAATGGAAATGTAACCCCCTTATTAAGAGACCCAGCCATATAAGTAAACAAAAGCATTGTGCAGCTGTAACCAAACTCCCTCTTTACTTAGTATAAGGCATAATTATTATACATTCCTCAAAAAGGTAGAGTGAAGTGAAATTGATTACATTTTTTTTTCCTTTAGACCATTGTAGTTTCCAAGTAAAGAAGGGGGAAGTATGGCAGGGATGATTCATCCACAGGACATACTTTCTCCAAAGCACTGAGAACTCAGTTGTGGTACCTAGAGGGGCTAGGGTGATAGTTGGAGAACCCTGCTCCTCAGAGAGTCTATCCAGCCTAGGTGGAGCTTCCATATCCAAAAGTGTGCAACTGGGATTTTTCTAGACACACAAATTAGCTATCTTCCCATGTGTACTTTAGTGAGATATAATACATCAAACAATAAATGTTATTTTATCTTTGCTATGGCCAGCATTTATATAGCTTGGATTTTTTCCAATTTTACCTATGAAAGAAAAAAGAAAAAGTAAGCTTCTATGTTCAACAGTTTTAAGACAAGCAACCAAGTTCCATGCTCAGAGACATGGATTTATATCACTTCATACTCTTCCTTCCTTTGATTTTGTTAAAGACCCAATCCAATTAGCACACATGTGGAACTGCCTAATTAGTGAGGCAGATGAGCTTCCTGCCAGAGCCAAGCAGGTTGCTGTCAGACACTTCGAAGGAATTACAGTTTTCTAAAACTTTTAAAAGAAGAACTAACAGCAAATTTCTCAGGAACTGGCATGAATGTGGTCTGTGCTCCAGGAACCAGCAGCTACAACTGCGGTGACATTTGTGTTTTCTCTAAGACTCATGATCCTGTAGGAGTATTGCAGCATATGGATGGATGTGTGTTGTGCAATGTACAGAAGCTGCTGTCATGGGGTGAAGAGACACTCAACTATTGTCAAGATTGTTGCCAGTTCTAGAGAGGACTTTTGTTCCCAGCATCAACATACAGCTCACAGCAACCTTGCAGCTCCAGCTCCAGAGGGTCCACTGACCTCTTCTGCCTCCTCTTCAGGCATCTACACACACATGACACATGTGAGCACACACACACACAAACAAAACAAACAAAAAGAAACCAGATTCATCTTAATCTGTGCTCACATTCACTGCTGTTATGTGAGTCAACATAAATTTGGCTTGCCCAAATTTTTAGGAGACATGAACAACAGTTTATATACTTCACTTATCTGGGAAAAAAAATTGAATGGGGTTTACTCTGCTCTAGTCAGCAGGGCATATGCTGGTTCTCCTCTCAGACATTGTTAAGCAGAACATCTGCCAGCTACACCTGAAGAAACAGGATCATTTTGCCTTAATCAATGCACTTCAGTGTGCGTTACCCTCAGGAGACTTCCCCAAGACTTTCTCTTCCTTGAAAGATCCCTCCACTCTTTCCTTTCTCTATTTTTTATTGTTTAAAATTACTAAACAAACAAACAAACAAACAAAAATGGGTGATATTCTGATACCTTTAATAAAATCTCCATCTATTTTGTTTCTGTTTCTTTGTTTTTTCATTTTGGTACTTTTTTTGGATCTTTCCCATTGTTTGGCTTTTTCTCATTTTCCCTCAACTGCAAGATTCAATCAACTCCAAAGAAGACAGGCTGTTAGGCAGCTGCCTCTGTAACCAGCAGTATAGATTTGGGGCAGAACCAAACAGCCTCAGAATAGGCAAGCTCAAAATTGCTTTTGAAAGCTTCATCACTGAAAATGTAATTAAACTTGACTTACCCCAAATTGATTTAAGTTACAGCCTAAGGGCCAACCTTTGACCAAGGAGCTTCACACCTGCATTGATCCCCACATGCAATTGAATTACCCAAGCAATCCGTGCATTTTCACAGGGTAAGCCCTGGAGTGCAAATGGCCAATTTGAGTAGTGACTAGGTTTTATTTCAAATGTGTTAGAAGGCTTTCTCATAAGTTCATGGGGGGAAATTGGACTTACTTTCAAAAATATTCTCTTAGTCATGAAATTGATTGCCCAAAGGGTATTTTGTTTGCCATAGTTTTTAAAGTTTGTTTTGATTGTATAAAACTTTTCTTCCCCTAAGAATCTTTTCTGACTTTGAGAAGATGACTTCAAGTTCTTCTGAGTGTGTGCCAAAATGTAGGAGGAAAAGATTTCTGGGAAAATAAGACAGTGTGACTATTACCCAAGTGGAGATGATAAAGAACACTGTAGACTGACAGTCAAGAAGCAGAATACAATTGTTTTTACTATGATAGAAGCAAGCTAATCTTCCATGAGTCTCTGAAGAATTGTATACCATGACAACACTCCACTCACTTCCTTTCCAAAATGTTTGATAAGATTATGACAATGAACAGTCACTTATACTCTTAGAAAGCAAAACAAGCTGATATTATGCATTTTAATGTATCATGGCTGTGTCCTTTTTTTGTGTGTAGTTGCATGTGACTAGTCTCCTCAAACTCATTACATTTTCATGTAAACCATCTTTACATAGTTACTGTGTATACTTGAAATTGGGAGATAGATTCAGTGGTTGTATAACTTGCCAAAATGTCTCCATATTTTGATTCAGCCTTCTGAAATAACATTTTATCTATCCAGGGTTCTGTTTGGAAATATTTAGTGAAAATAATGTGTATATCAACATTCAAAATTGTAATAAGATACACAATTCTCTGTTGAAAAAGCCACTTAGGCAATGATTTCCCCAAGACACTGGCCCCAGAGGCACATATATGCAAACAGATCAGGATCTTAGTATAACCACAGTGTAACATGTGAAACACTAATTCGACTATGAGAGGAGTCTTAACACAATAGTGGGCTGGCAATTTTGTGCAAAGTAGCAAATCAGAATGATTATGTATACACTCCTCACTGACTGAAAGGATGGTTTTAAACAACATGCCTAGTACTTCCCAAGGTGATAGCTACAGACTCAGCACAGTTCTTAAAGTTACTTACTTACTTACTTACTTACTTACTTACTATTTACCTACTTGATGCAGGAAATATTAAAAATACACTATCTGGCTCCAGCGACCTTGCTGCCTCCATGGCTACCCCAATGCAATAACTGCCCATCTCTCTGTTCATTCGTTCTCTTCCTGTGGATCCTGCTCACATTTCCAGCCATCCAACCCCCTGTGGTTAGAGGTCACAAATCCCAGTAACCTGATAAAATCAAATTTTTAGAGGCTTGTAATTATCAGTCAGATTTATATTAGTAAATTTTCAACCCACAAAATGTCCACACAATGAACTCAAAACTCAGTTGAAATAAACACAAGCTACACAGCAAGATGGGGCAAGATGTATAAATCATCTATCTAAGAAATCCCCAATACTTATGGTTCCCAGGACTGTGTGGTTCTGTCTCCTCTTCCTCTCCTATAAGTTCTATCTTATTTCTTCCTCTCCTACCCTTCTTCTCCTCTCTCTGTCTCTCTCTCCTTGTCTTTAAAATTCTCAGCCTTCCTTTCATTTCCACTGCTCAATCACAGGCTTCTTGTTGTATTAATATTTAAACTAATTGGGGAAATTTCTGCTACACTTACATTAGTTAGTTAGTTAGTTAGTTAGTTAGTTAGTTAGTTAGTGTGTGTAAGGGTGTAAAGGGCATGCATGGCATAGTATGAATGTGGAGTTCAGAGGATAATCTGCAAGAGTGATACTCTCCTTACACCATTCAAATCTCAGGCCCTCAAGGTTGGTAACAACATCTTTATCCATGGGGTCATCTTGCTACCATTCTCTCTATGACTGTTGGGGGGAAAGGAATTATTTTGAATTCTTAAATTGGGTATGATGTATAAGGTAGGTTTCTGCTTACCACTGTCTACTTCAGTGACTATAATGGAAATCAGAGGCATGCTGAGATGCAATGGTGGGTTGGCACACAATGTGAGGACCTGAACTCAGATACCTGATAGCTATGTAAAAAGCCATGTGCCTATAACCCCAGCCCTGCAGGGGTACAGAGACAGAAAGATTTTTCCAACTTGATGGGTTGCAGCCCTGGTCCAGATTCAGGGAAAGACTGTGTCTCATTGGAATGAAAGCAGAGTGATAGGACATCTTACAATGGCCTTCACACATGAACCTGTAGATGTGCATAATGCACACACACGTACCCCACCCCACAACACACACACACACAAACACACACACAAACACAAAGGTTCCACTATACAAACTGTATTACTCTGGCAAGGTGTGTATACTTTCTTATTTTTGACTTCCCATCTGTAAGATGGGCTTCGTTAAAGACCACATGAAATTGGAAAAATGCCGTAAAGAGCTATAGGAAATTTCTGTCACATAGTAGGGATTTATACACAAGTAGCCTTTCCCCTCCTCACATTACTTCAGTCTTTCACCTCATGGAACCCATTACCTCCTTGGCTCTATTCTGAGCTTTTGATAATGTAACTTAGCATCTCTGATCCCCGTGGCAGCCCTAATGCTGTAAACTGGGGCTGCCTCCATGTGGTGGTGCTACTACATGTTGTCCAGTTGTTAATGTATTCATGTAATATGAAGAATTTTCCTTCCTCATGATTGGCACTGTCACTGGCCTTCACCCTACACCAGGCTTCAAGCTGCTTCTACCTACTTCTTTCTTTTGCAAACTTGAACTTTTAATATCTGGAGCTGATAAATATGTGTGCTTATAGGATACCGTGAAATATTTTGATAAATGTATGATGGTTCAGTTGAGTAAGCATTATTTGTCTCCCCAGTCACACATTGTCACCATAATGGAAAGTTGAAGCTGCTTTGGCCTAGTGTTCTGTAATAGGCATTGTCTGATAGTGTACTGTAACTTAGATCCCCTGCAGGTCTCTATGTAGGTCTTAATGACCTACCTGCACGTGGACACAGATCACAGATTCTGCCTTTTATATGGTGGAATAGTATTATGTTGCATGTATGAAACACATTTATCAGTTACTGGACATTTTTACTCATTTCTTTGCTGGAAGGGATAAGAAAAAACAGCTGTCAGTAAGTGTACCTTTTGTCCACTTAGTGATGGTAAGACTGTTGCATCCCATGCCTGCTTCTTTTTGTCTGGTTCTCTCTCTCTCTCTTCCTCCATTCCTCTCTCTTCCCCCCCATGTCCACGTTTCTAGGTATGAAATCTATGGCCTTACATATTTCCAAAGAAGTTGCTACAAAATTACTGCCAGTCTTTTCATAGTAATCCTACTAAGTTATATTCCTACTGTGTGTGAGGGCTCCTTTGTACATCCTCCCCTGGATGTACCATCCTCACTTTTATAATATCTGTTCTTATGGAAGGGACTTGTATATGTTTTGATTTTCATTTTCCTGGTGGTTAGTGATGTTGTATATTTCCCAGTGTTACTGTTGGCCATTTAGATATCTTCTTTTCAACATATTATATATCACCATTTCTTTTTCTTTCTGCTTGCCAAGTTTTGAGAGCTCTTTATACACTGGGTTATACATTTTCTCCTACTCTTTGGGTTTTCTCTTCGATCTGTTTTCTTGTCTCCAGTTCCTTTTCCATTCTAGATACTAACCTTTCGTTACAAATGTATCAAGTTTCTTATATATTCTAGCTACTAACCTTTTGTTACAAATACAGGTTGCAAACAGTCATTTGTGAGTTGTCTCTTCTGTTTGTTGTTTTCTTTGCTTACAGACAATCCTAGTTTGACAAAGCCCCATCTCTCTATTTTTTCCTTTCTTTCCTGTGCTTTCAGGGTCCTGTTCAGAAATAGCCTTCCACTTTCCAGTATCATTGTGAGTTTCAGCTATAGGACTAAATGACAGAAACCCCATGAGGCTAGAGCACAGCAGGGTTCTCACCAAATGTACACTAGCCACAGCCCCAGGAGGAAGGATGGCAGTGAATGACCTTAGGAGGCAATGATACTTTTAACAACATCATAAAAATGTTCACATCTCAAACATCTATTCATACACTATCAAGAGCTTTCAAACTGTGAGTGGCCATAGAGCAAAATATAATTGCTAGAATATTCTAATACTTTAGTTCCTAAGATATTTCCTGCTGTGACACTCCCAGGCAATGTATCCCTGTCTGCATTTCTCTCCCACTTCAGCCATTCCCCTCACATCTGCTTTGCAGTGGTCTAGAGGTGTGTGAGCCTGCATTGGTCTCTTCTTAAAGTAGCCCAGTCATTTTACTATTTTGTGAAATTAATTATATTACTCTTATGCTGATCAAAGAGTGATTTAATTAATGCTACATTACTTAATGAGCTATGTAACCTTTCACTAATGTATGCTTCTTCAACTTTTTGTAGTCTACTATTAATCTACTCATTAATTCATACTTTAAATTGAAGTTGAAGGCAGTCTTTCTTGCTTTTGGACTATACAGGATGTTGTGAGACACCTTCCAAAGACACGTTAGCACCAAACTCTTTGTGTCAGAGAGACATAATAAAATTAAATACTTTTGATTATGAACAAATCAAGAGAGAACTTCAATATGTAGATTTATAACACGTAATCTTATGATGAAAGAATACTCTGATTAGTAATGACAAGAATGTAGCTGATTAATAAATGTTATTTATCTCTCAGAAAATAGCCCATAAGGATAATTTATCATTTGGTTACAGTTTCTTGTAGCTAAGAAACTCTCTGGCATAGGGTGCACTGCCACCAGACAGAGACCAAGAGAGGCTTTGAAGCTAGGAAAAAGGTGCTTGTTGTTGTTTCTTTTGCTTTGCTTTGTTAGTAACTATAATGCAAATGCCTGTGTGGACACTCAGAGGTGGGAAAAGTAGAAAACTCTGCTGAGTAGACTGGTGTCCATCCAGACTTGTCATCCCAGCTCCATTAGCTGATGAGGCAACACAGGGAGAATTATGGCATGGCCTGGACTCAGAGAACCATGGCTTCGGAAGTTCAGAGAGTGTACATCCAAATAGGAAACAAAAGAGCACCAAGTAAGCACTGAGTCAGCACTGCAGCCCTTGCAACTTAACAATAGCTAAATTCAATGCAAGACAAGCTTCGTTTTCTTTTTAATGTCATTATATTGCTGTTGTTGGTATTATTTATACATGAGCATGCAATAGAGTAACAAGCTTAGACCATGTAAGCCCAAAATGGACTGATTAGTACACAGAAGAAAATCACATCACATACATGGGTATGCAAGTATGTTGTAAGAGTGCACTGAAGAATTAATGTTCCCCATGTTGATGGCAGTTCTTTGTGCCCAGCATTGCATGTGCTGGTTACACCCCTTCTCATACCACAGGTATCCCTAACATGCTAATGAACAACACTTCACAGGGGCTAGATTAAGTACTATGTCCTAACACAGTTATCTGCTCTCAGAAGGTTGTGCCCATTCCATAGGCTTCTTCATGGGTGATCCTGTACAGCTTTTAAATTCTAACATTTGTCTTCTTTAAAATGACTTTTAGACTCTCAATGTCTAAACCAAAGGTCTAGGAATAAAGGCAAATTATTATGGATATTCTATTTTACCACTAAATTCTATTAAAGCAAAGTACTTTCAGACCCTTTGCTTCAAGGACAGGGATTTTCCAAGACCTAATTCATCATTTTTATTCATTAATACTAAAATCCTGTGAGACTAGGAAAGAACTGACAAAAAAATCTAAAATTGGGTGAAGAATATTTTAGGCCACTTTTCAAAAACACCAGTATTTCTTGGGATTAGGAAGAGTCACAAGCTTCAAAATGCAAAATTAATAATGACCTAAGAAGACAGTTCTGTGTCCCTCAGACATGAAAGTCTACATTTGATAACAGAATTCCTGAAAAACATCGCAGTACATGTTCAGCACTGCCCCTGCCTGTAGTTATGTTCCACTAGCAAGGATCCCTTCCCAAGGTCACACCAAGGTTGACTATGGCCATAACAATCTGAGTGCTGTCTCTGTGCTTCTTGCTAAAGAGGGAAGAATGAATGTCTCTTTCCTTCCTCTTGCAAATACTTCTTAAAGTCCATGTATCACCATTAACATTGATTTGTCTCTGGTTCTTAGATAGCATGGACTCCCTTAGCTGCATGGAAGTGTCTGGTGCCTTCTTCCATCACTTCTACTATGCTTTAGGATCATCATGATTTACACCAGGGGCCACTAGAAAAAACATGCTTGAGATCTGGGGACCAAGAGCACCTATGTGACTGATGGGTTGGGACTTGAGGTTAACACTCATCTGAGAACATGGAAAGAGAGAACATATGTAAATAATCCTCTAGGATTATATACAGTTTAAAGTGACTATATAGCAATCATATACAGTTTAAAATGAGTGAGTTATTTCTTCCAGTATTTTTCCATCCTAGAAATTGCTTTTCAGACCATGAGTGTCTAGCAGACTGAGATATCAAAAACCAAACCATGGATAAAGGAGGTGGGGAGGGGTCACTTTGGTCTTCTCTGTGCCCTCAAAGATCACAGGCTTGTACTAAAAATATATTGGTGTTATTTTCTGTTCAGGTATATGTGCTGTGAATACTTCTTTTTATTTCAATGGAGACAAAATAACTGGCTTTTTGGTTGTTGCAGGATAAAAATTACAACACTCCTCATCAGTGTAGACCATAGGCCAGTGGCTTTTTGCTTACCAGAAAACATCTCTGAAGTGCAGCCAGATCTTCACTCATGACACATAAGGTGGTGAAGCTCAGGCAACATATCAGCCTTTTAAATTCTGTTCTTTCTTCTTTAAAATTATCACTCATAGGCTTAATCTGATAAAGAGTATGTGTTAAATAGTGGACATAGTTTATCTTCCAAACATGCCTGTATTATATAATTCTCCAAATACCACGATCTAACAATTATCAAAATTGAACTAACCCTAGAGATAACCAAAATTAGTTCTGAATTTTTAATCCAGAGATAAATTATCCTCACTGAATAAGGCATCACACATACAAAGAACATATGCATATGCTTTAATATAAAATAGGAGCATAGTAAGGAAAATAAATAATTAAAGTTCAATATGAGATTTCCAAGTCTCAAAAACTGAGTAAAATATAAAACTTATTTTTGCAATTATTTACAAAATGTGCTGACTCTTCCAGGAAAAAATATAACAAAGAATTTGTAAGACAAGAATGCTGCCTATTAGATACTGTATATGAAATGCCTGCCCACTAGATGCTAAGTATAGAATGCTGCCCATTAGATATTGTATATAAAGTACTGCCCATAAGATACTATGTATAGAATGCTGCCCATTATATACTGTATATAAAATGCTGCCCATTAGATACTGTGTATCAATTTTCATCATTGAGTTCACCCTCTAGCTCCTCCCCTCATGCTAGATGTGAAGAAATCACCCCAGGGAGAAGACTTAATACCATTATTGTCATAACTCTTCAATGCAGAACTTGGATAAGATCTCAATTCTCCTAACACTTTGTTTTTTATTTTATTCCTGTGCTTTCAGAAGACCACAGAACTTGATGTCACTATTTGAATTGTTTGAAGTGTTTCCCTTCTCAAATAGTGACATCTGCTTGACACCACCCATAGATACTTTAGAAAACACAAGACTCCTGGCTCAAAGACACAAGACTGTTTCTCTCAGCAATGGCAGATGCAGTAGCAGTAGAATGAGCCTATTGCATTAGTTTCAAATGCCAAAGTAGTAGCACAGATTTCCTAGGTGACCACGCACCAAGCTGATGTTTCTATTAGGGGGATGCAGAATCCAGAGGACCCAGGGTCGGGCAGCAGCCAGAGACTTCTCTTTGTTTTTGGGACCTGGAAAACAACATTTACTTTTTATTTTTATTTTTTTAAAAGTTATTGGTGCTAAGTCATTTTAATTACTAATGCCTCCTTCCATCTTACTCATTTTTAATGAAAGCCCCCCCCTTTTTAAATTAGGTATTTATTTCATTTACATTTCCAATGCTATCCCAAAAGTCCTCCACACGCTCCCCCACCCACTCCCCCACCCAACCACTCCCACTTCTTGGCTCTGGCATTCCCCTGTACTGAGGCATATAAAGTTTTCATGACCATTGGGCCTCTCTTTCCACTGACGACCGGCAAGGCCATCTTCTGCTACATATGCAGCTAGAGACATGATCTCTGGGGAGTACTGGTTAGTTCATATTGTTGTTCCACCTATAGGGTTGCAGATCCCTTTAGCTCCTTGGTTACTTTCTCTAGCTCCTCCATTGGGGGCCCTGTGATCCAGTAGCTGGATATAAAATTAACTCAAACAAGTCAATGGCCTTTCTGTACACAAAGGATAAACAGGCTGAGAAAGAAATTAGGGAAACAACACCCTTCTCAATAGTCACAAATAATATAAAATACCTTGGCGTGACTCTAACTAAGGAAGTGAAAGATCTGTATGATAAGAACTTCAAGTCTCTGAAGAAAGAAATTAAAAAAGATCTCAGAAGATGGAAAGATCTCCCATGCTCATGGATTGGCAGGATCAATATAGTAAAAATGGCTATCTTGCCAAAAGCAATCTACAGATTCAATGCAATCCCCATCAAAATTCCAACTCAATTCTTCAATGAATTAGAAAGGGCAATCTGCAAATTCATCTGGAATAACAAAAATCCTAGGATAGCAAAAACTCTGCTCAAGGATAAAAAACATTTACTTTTTATACTTGACATTTCCAATAAAGTCAGTAGCAACAAAACATTTAGCAATATCAGGGAGCCAGGAAAGAACGGCTCCTGACCACCTGTGGGGAGAAGAAATGACAGCAGTGGTGGTTGTTTTCCTAATTCCTAATGTTTGTTCAGGTGCACTGGAGCCTGTGTGAAAATGCAGACTAATGTGGCAGTTCTATGTGAGAGCTAGAGTCTAGCCTTCACACCTACAGGGAAGGAGACACAGAAGGTTCAAAAACAGCAGAGTCACATAGCCAGTCTCTCCAGGAAGCCGGATCTCAGAAGAGCGTGCTCAGCCTGTGTTCTCCATTTTGGATATCTCTTTCAAAAGTCCAGGAAGTCTTCTTGTCTGATCTACCAGATTTAGGAGATGGTGGTAGACTGGCACAGCCGTAAAAATTAAACATGAGCTAAGCATGTATGTGAAGAAACCCTGGCATCTAATCTGAATATGTAGAGCAGATCAGCCTAGAGCACCATGCACTACAAGCATGGTCAGCTCATTCTTTCTGAAAAGTGAAACTACAGATGGAGTCACTCCACCTTGTGAAGCCCGTCTATGGATTCAGCATGAAAGGTCATTCTTTCAGAGACAGAGTTTGAAGCCCAAGATGTCAGCTGCTCTCTCTATGTAGGTGATGTGAATCCATAATGGAAGTGACACTTCAAGTGTCCCCCAATCAGAGGCATAGGAGAGTGAAACCTCAGGGCTTGAGAATTGTCCAGAATTTATTTTCTCCTGTCAGAACATGGCCTCTGAGCTTTTCCATCTCAAGCTTCCTCAAATGCTTCTCTGCCAGGCTTCTCAGCATAGAAAACTGTTTTAAGATAATAATCAGCAACATGGTCACCCTTTATCGGGTGCTTACCAGCTTTTCCTCCAGGGCCCCTCTGAGGATGTAACACACCAAGGGCTAAGGTACCATTTCTATTCATTTACTAGTGTCTAGCACAGCAATACATGAAGCCAGGCACAGTTATTAACTGGCAGTGTTTCCATGGCAATAACTTCAACACTGAGGAAGCTTAATGTGCTTAGCATTTACAAAACAAGCTTGAACACACAGATATATTTCAGCAGCCATCCTCCCAAAAGCCTGTTATGTAAAGTCATCAGACCTCAAACACACATGCTCTGTATTGGAAAAATCAATGTATATGATTGGCAGCAATTTAGAACACCTGCCAATAGAAATCTCTGTAGGATTTGCTCGTCTCAATCACGAGAGAGACTTAATGTGCAAGGGAGGATTGTGGATGACTATGCCCCCTGTTCAGAATTCTTAGGACCTGTGTATTCCAAGCCATTTCTTACATTACACACTGCAGAGACTACATGGGTCTGGATCCAAGCAGAGCACCAAATCTTGAATGTTTACCAACTTCTTCCCCAGGAGCAGTTAGAATCTCTCAGAATCTCAAAGGCTCCTTTTTCACCTTTGTTGAAATTTTCTGTGTGTCACAAGCCTAATGGGCATTTTCAGTAGCTGTCATTAAGAACAAGGAACTGGGGTTGGGGAGGTCAGCAATGCTTTGATGGCTTATGAGAGCTTTAAACTTGAATGAATAACTTGCAGTGGGACTAAAATCAAGTCTATTGAAACCCAGAAATGATCGATATTCAAATATAAAAGGAAATGGCTGATACTCAGAGTTCATTGTGAAAGTATCTCCCCAAAGCATGGCTATGAAATGTCACTATCTTCCAGTGCTGCTCTGTCCTATATCAAGTGAGAATCACCTGTGATGGACAAGTCACCAGAGCATGTGTCGCCTTCACCCTGTGAGCTGTTGGAAAATGCAAATACATCCTGCCATCTGTAAGGAGTTCCCAGTTCAGAGCTTGAAACTCATCTTTGTTAGTGCTTTCATGTGTTTTAGATAGTTATTTCAACATGTATCGTGACAGACTAAATTGATCAACCCTACAGAAACTCCTGCTGAATTTTTATTTTATTTTATTTTTTAGAATGCCAAATCATGACACCAGATCAGATGATGATTAACTGTAGGTGGACTAGGGCCTCGGGGAATTACTAAATTGGATTTGGATTGACAAAGTGATGAGACTCTAGGCTGCTAACTGCTTTCCTACACAGCCTAACACATAACTCCCTCATCCTGACTTTGAGAAAACTTCAGATAAGTCTGTCTAATAAGTCTCTCTCAAAATATATTCGTGAATAAGAAAGATGCAATGATAAATTCTATTCACAAAATGTATCCCACTTGCTATTAATTTTCACAAGATATATGAGCCGTTAACACAATAATCCATTATATTTAACACAGTGCCTACAATGAAGGCTCTTTTTGGCTGTTTGACACACCATCGGTTTAGTCGAGAAATTAGGCCAACGCACCTGTCCAGAATGGCAGGTATCACAGCTCTGAGAATGATGTGGTGTAGACTTCGCCCAGCAGAGCATTGGCCTGGCTTCAGCTGTTTCCCCAGCATTAAACAAAAAGGAACATAGACACAAATAGACACAATAGAGGTCACCTTACAGTGTCTTTATCTAAATTAAGACAACAAGGGAAAAGTGTGTGAAGTTGCATGTGTTGGGAAGAGAGGTAGGCAGAAAGTAAGGAGAAACCATGAACAACAATAAAAAAAAACTTTTGAAAAAGTTTATTTTCAATTAAAAAATTTAACAAGGGAAACTTAAAGAAGAAAAAGAAAGAACTGCAGAAATTACATAAGCACATTGACAACAAATAATAATGATAAAAGTTTTGGGCCAACCTGCCATCCATATGTTCTGGGAAATCATCATCAGATTGATTATACTATAGGTTAGTTTTCCTTATGGTCCATGATGGCTTATTTAGCAGAGTTAACTATAACATCTTCAAACATATACATATATGTATACATATACATATATACATACGTACACACACATATGTGTGTATACTTTTTTATTAGATGTTTTCATTATTTACATTTCAAATGCTATCCCTTTTCCTAGTTTCCTCTCCGAAAATCCCCTATTCCCTTCTTGCCTCCCCCTGCTCCCCAACCCACCCACTCCCACTTCCTGGCCCTGGTATTCCCCCATGCTGGGGCATAGAACCTTCACAGGACCAAGGATTTCTCCTCCCATTGATGCCCAACTAGGCCATCCTCTGCTACATATGCAGATAGAGACATGAGTCCTACCATGTGTTTTCTTTGATTGGTGGTTTAGTCTCAGGGAGCTCTAGGGGTACTGGTTAGATCATATTGTTGTTCCTCCTGTAGGGCTGCAGACCCCTTCAGCTCCTTGCTTACTTTCTCTAGCTTTTTCATTGGGGACCCTGTGCTCCTTTTTAAAGAAGTGGCTAAAGCTATACATATTAGTTTTACTTGAGAATTAATAAATAACTCTACTGTAAATAAACTTTATAAATGCCTTTAAAATATTTTACTGTGTGTACTAGCTAGTTTTGTGTCAACTTGACACAACTGGAGTCATCACAGAAAAAGGAGCTTCAGTTGAGGAAATGCCTCCATGAGATCCAACTGTAAGGCATTTTCTCAATTAGTGATCAAGGGGGAAAGGCCCCTTGTGGGTGGTGCCATCTCTGGGCTGGTAGTCTTGGGTTCTATAAGAGAGCAGGCTGAGCAAGCCAGGAGAGGCAAGCCCGTAAAGAACATCCCTCCATGGCCTCTGCATCAGCTCCTGCTTCCTGACCTGCTTGAGTTCCAGTCCTGACTTCCTTTGGTGATGAACTGCAATGTGGAAATGTAAGCTGAATAAACCCTTTCCTCCCCAACTTGTTTCTTGGTCATGATGTTTGTGCAGGAATAGAAACCCTGACTAAGACACTGTGTAATAAGAAAAATTAACCACTAGAAGTATGTGTTTTAAATAAGATGTTTATAATACCAATTTTATTATATTTCAGACAATAAGAGGATATTAGATTACCTGGATATTGGTACTTGTCATTTCCCAGTTTTAAATGTAGGCAACTTTGTTAATTTTAAAGTCATATTGATACCAAATAGAACTCAAGTTGATGGATCAGAGCTGGGCATAAAAGCAAACTCAGACTATTGATAATCTGTGGTCTGAAATGGTAAGAACGAACCCATCACTCTATGAGATCCGACACCTTCGGTGTCTCCTGTCAAAGCATGTGTATAAGGAGTCCAGGTCTATAATAACAACACAGTGACCAGATCTGTGGAGGTGGCTCATCTGATAAAGTGTGTGCAATTCAAGCATAAAGTCTTGATTCAATACCCAGAGCTCACATAAAGACCAAAGCATGGCAACACATACTTATAACTCCGGCTAGAAAGTCCAGGAAACCTAACGTACTCAGGATGCTCCATTTAAGTAGGAGACACTGCAGGCTACCATCTGGACTCCACAGTCAGCATGTGTGCGTGAACTATGAACAAGCAGACACATCACACACACACACACACACACACACACACCCCACTGATTCTTCTTCTAAAAGACCAAACTCTTCTAAATCCTTCACAGCTTTTCAGTCATGAGCTCCCTTAGGAAATGCCCTGTGTGTGTTTATTACTGATTACAAGACAAGGTTTTTCTTGATGTGACAAGTCTTTCAACACAGCCTGCTGAATTTAAGTCTATTTCACCCTGCAGTTGTGTGACATGGGAGTGTGCCATGTTCTGGAACTCATCACCAGGTACATGAATTGGAAGCTTGTTTTTTTTTTTTTTTTTTTTTATGTGATGTCCACCCTCCCACTTGAAAAGAACCCTGTAGTGTGTGCTCCAGGGGAGAGTCCAGTAGTGACACCTGTTGTGACTTATCTGTTCTCTCACCACCTAAAATGTGGGTTAAATGACCCATGTATCTCCCTGATGGGAGAGCCCCTCAGTGGCCTCCCCTGAAATGGTGCTTTCTGTGTCCTGTGACAAAAGAGAATGCTGGCTCTCACTCTTAATAACCAGAATCAATAAACAGTCAGAGTAAAGTTCAGGTGTTAGATATTTATCTCTATGTCTCTGCAGTCAATGAGGAAGAGAACAATGTGTTACCCCAACCAAGCTGGGTTATGTTTGCTTTAATATATAAACATTAAAAACCTTAAACAACAATCTACTTCATTAGTGAAGTTTTTAGAGATGCACAAAAGGTGCTACATTATCCTGACAACAGCAATAAATTTCACCTATTCTTGCCTCGAAGTTATATGGAACCTTATGTCCATTGGGAAGTGAGGTTCATCTTCCTCCTTCAGACTGAAGGGTTTACAGGCTCACTTACCCACCGTTTCTTTCTCACTCTCCCTTTCTCTCAACACTAGATGTTGGACGTTTTGTCAATTAGTTATAGGAACTGACCCATTAACTTTTCTAAGATTCTAAAATGTACATATCACCCTTTAATAATAGGTAACAAAGGAATTCTCTGTATATAACCCATACAACACATAAACATCTATAGCATTTTATAATTTGAATATGAATATACACACATGCAAACATATATGTACCATGCATATTTTTGAGCACTGATATATATATATATATATATATATGTGTGTGTGTGTGTGTGTGTGTGTGTGTGTGTGTGTGTGTGTGTGTGTGTGTATTATAGGGGACTCACCTTTTCATTTGTATGATGTTTAACACTTGTCTGGGAATCATCCCTTAGTAACTTCAATAGACATCACATGACTGTGAACAAATTATTTATTTTCTGACTCTGCTCATCTGGTACTTAGTGGAAGCCAAGAACCCCTGGTACCCCTGGAAGCCCATATCTGCTCCTCCTTCCCAGGTTTTCTTGGAATATTATCCCTGACAGCCTCTTAGAGTAAAAGACCCTGATGAGCGAAGCACAGACTGGGCATGGAGCAGAAATTATTAGGAAGCACACTCCCTTAAGAGCCCCATTTCATAGGCCAGTGAGAAGAAGAAACCTTTTCCTTAGGTATCCGGAGCAGGCTGACAGGTGGGAGGAAATGTTAGTGTTTTGTGAATCATTGCAATTAAGTATTATACCAATGTATTACTTTTGTGTGAGCTGCTATGTTGCAGACTGTGAGATTACATGAGTAACAGGGAAGGGCCAGGGCAGAGGTGGTGTGAGGCTGGGTGCTGCTGAATCCCTTGCTGGCTTGCAGACTCTTTACTTTGGATTTGGTCCTCACACAGCAGGAAGACAGTGAGAAGTCTCTGAGATCTCTTCTACAGAGACACAAATCTCAACCCTGGGGCTGAATGATTGCCTGGTATTGTACTGCAAAAACAAGGAAGGCACTAATAACATTTCTGAGACTACACAATCGTGACTTCACTATTCCTCAAGCCACACTTCTTGTACATCAAAACCCTTGCACTGGGGTGTGAGATTTCAACATAAAGACGTGGAATGATACAAGCATTTGACACTTATTTTAGTGATGCTTTCTATTGTGAATTTATTTGCAGAAAAAAATCTAGAAAGCATAATGCAGAACACTGAATTTCTACAGAAACATACACATATAACATATATTATATACACACCCCCATCATGTGAGAATCAAATAACAGTAGAGAAACGGCACAGTTTGCCTGAAATTTGCTCTAAGTATCAAGAAGTCAGGAAAGTTCCATACATTATTGCCAATGAATTCAGGCTCAAAAGAAGTGCAGAATTCATGGCTGAACTGTAGGCAGTAAGGAGGCTTATCAATATCTGTATCATTTCTGCCTTTCGATTGAAATATTATTTTTATAACAATCTTCCCTCAAATTACTTTTCTAAACTCAGCAACAACATTCAAAGCAGACTCTTTATAAAAACACACTTCTGAAATTGTACCAAACTCTGCAATACTCAATCAATTATAGCTCAGGCTTATAGTTAGGGAATGTGATAGAAATATAGATGAAAAGGGGAAAAGAAACAGAGTAAGGAATGGTGGTATAGGCTTACATTGCCTAAATAAATCAAGATATATTCTATCTCCCTTCAGTTGTCCTCATAGAAACAGAACACTTATCTAGACTTTAGTGATGTCTGTATCCCTTTAAAATTCACGTGTGAAAATTCCAACTCCAAGGCACCAATATCAGAAGCTCTTCAGTGGGTAATCAAATACCAGATGGAATTTATGTCCCTTTGAGAGAGGCCCTATCTGACCTGAATGGTCAGGATCATCTTCCAAGATGACTTTTCTTACCCACCCATCTCCTAGTGGGATGGTGATATGTTAACTCTGCTGTTTGTTGGATGTGTAGTTTCTGGGGTTCTGTTCTGCCAGCCAAGTATATTAAGACAACGCTAACCCCTTGAATGCCTTACTTCATCATGTTCTTCTATAGGTGTACCCACTAAAGACTTAACCATAAGTGTAGATCATCTCCTGGCTAAAGTGGTTTTTTTTTTTTTTTTTTTTTGTAGTTTAAAGGTCACATTTATTAGGAGATTAAGAGGTGCATTATCCATGGACTATAAATAGTGCCCAGCTGACACTTCAGTCACAGTCAAGCAGAGATGTAGCCAGCTCCAACCTATTTTGTAGACACTCTTGTTCTTTTGTTCCAAGAAAAGTTGGCACCATAAGACTTGGACTTGGGTTTCGGAACCTTCTTCTCTTCCACATCATAGCTCCATCCGTTTTTTTCTGCAAAGGCAATTGCATCTTCTTTGGCACTGAAGGTTAGAACCATGTTGGAGAGGGGATCAGCGGTTGATGCCCAACCCATCAAAGGATTTTCCCATCTCTCTCTGGTATCAAACTCCATCTTCCATTTCTTTGTGTTGTTTACTCCAAACTGCATGTTATTGCGAGCAGGAACAAAGATCCTGACCTTTCTGGTTTTGATGTGCTCTTCTGGAACAACAGTTAAAGTAGTGATATCCAGTTTCTCGTCAACTGTTATAAGCTGTGTGTCCCGAGTCTGGTTGTCTGCCAGCTTCCAATTGGATGTGCTCAACAACCTGGATGGAACTCTACAGACGGAAACGGCAGCTGTAGCCACTGCCCTTCGCCCCAACATCGCCTGTCTCAGCGACACTGACATTGAGACCGCCGCCATCTTCCTCCTGGCTAAAGTTTTAAGGGCAGTTGTTGTTAGTCTTGCTTTGATAAAACCATCAGTCACCAGAGGGGAAGTTTGGGGTTTCCCCTGCTAGTGGAGAGCAACCACCAAGCTATGTCATGGTGGAGAAGACTCAAGATGCCATTCCAGGTTTCTCCTCAGCATCTACTCACCCCTGTCTTCCTTTGTCCATTGGTTCCTCCACAACTGTGTCTTGATTTGTGGAATGCAGGCTGTGCTGGTGGCATCCCTGCTATCTATTCCAAGCAGTTGTCCACTTTACAAGGCACATTCACAGAGGGTAGTTCCCGGGAATGAGTGAAGGGTACATGGACTCCTCCACTGCTGTGAGGTGGAGAGTAGCAAAAAAATGGGAAACTCTTAAAAGTAGGCTAAGAATAGTCCCCCAGCAGTTTCTGCTTTCTTGATTTCTAAATTTCTAGTGTCTACAAAACCCTGTAGGGTATTCTGCTCTAGTTTGTTGATACACTTTTCTAACGGTGGACTGACATGATAAAACGTCAGAAACATAGAAATTAAGTGGTGGTGGTAGAAAGTACAGTTGGATCCTTTCTGAGCTTTGGGCAATCGGTCCAAACCCTCCTGGCTTGCGGGGCTAACTGGAAATCTTTGGCATTCCTGGTTGTGCCAGCATCAGTCTTATCTTCACAGTTCTCCTCATACTGCCATCTCTTCTGCGTGCTAGACAGGAGGTGAACTCCAAGCGTGTGGTTTTATGTCTTATCACCTATCCATGAGTAGACTAGCAAAAGTAGATAATAAAATAATACAGAGCATTTTTAAATACACATGAAATTATTAAAAGAACTTTATAAAGCAATTAAAGATGGTTCTCCTACCCCGAAAAACCATTATCCCCTTGAGCCTAACCTGGCTCCTTCACACCATCATTACTTTCTGCTTATCTTACTTCTAAGTCCTCTGTCATGTCCTATGCCCCACTGTTCTGTAGCTACTGAAGAATCTGAGCATTAGCAGCCACTCTGTGTGGTCCTGCCTGCATGCCCACGATTACAGCTTTGTCCTGTGCAGAGCACCTGTGTTCTCAAGAAGAAATGTGCTCTGTACAGAGACCAACACAATTTGGGAAACCACAGGAAGAGGCGCTTACTTCCCCTGTGGAAGCAAGTGGCTTAGTCTCCAAACCATAGAGTCTGTTTACAAGAAATGACATGAATTATAAAAGTCTTAAAGGTTTGTGTCCACATACAAAGAAGCATGCACAAGCTCACACATTCCAGCTGTTTATTTTCCCTTTTCTTTTTTCTTTCTTTTTTTCTTGACCATGCCTTAATTCCCCAGTCACTCCAAGCCAAGGATTAAGTCAAGTGAGAGCTCTGCAGAAATCTGATCCAACCCTGCATGTGGGTAAAAAACACAGAAAAGCTCAAAAGAAGCAAAGCACAGCTTCCTCCCAGCACAGCCTCAGGTATCCGTGCCAGTTCCTTCATGCTGCCTGTTTCCCTGCAGTAAGAGCACCGTTGGCTGCTTTGAGAAGAGGAGCCTAAGATTGTTCTTTGCCTTATAAAAATATCTTGCAAAAATGTATCATAACTGCTGACTGAGCTGTTCCTTAGAATTTTTAAATTTTGTTGATTGGCTGAGCGTGTGTGTGTGTGTGTGTGTGTGTGTGTGTGTGTGTGCCACAAAGCTCAGACAGATGATAATTTACAGAAGTCAGATCTGGCCTCCTAAGATCTAATATAGGCCACTACCTGTATTCTTTCTCTAGTCATCAATGCCAGGTGTGAACGACTGAAAATATTGGCTAAACTCTTCAAAATTAACTTCTTTGTCTCAAAATTTCCCCTCACTGTTTAAAAGTTACTGTCTGCTGTAGAGAACACAACTCAGTACTCAATCCCACTCCAGCTCTGGAAAATCTAGTGCTCCCTTCTGACCATTGTGTGTACCTACATACACACGCATATGCACGCAGGCAAGCATGCACACATACAGACATGCACACACAAAATAAATGTTTAAGAAAATATGATAACAAAATTTTATTGCTACCATCTTTTTAAAAAAAAAATTCTCTTTTTCCAAATAATAGCAAAGACCTAGGAACCGGTTTTTGTCTCTCTACTCCTCTCAGTCAATAATTGATGATAATTTACTCTCCCTTGGTATGATTAGAGCATATTTTAAATTATCCATTTGCATTTGGTCTGTAATTAAAATTATGTGGCATTTAGGACATTATTCTGCAAAATGCTTCACAGGCTTTCTCTGATCCAGCACAGAGAGTCCAGGTGCAAAGCCACATAAAACACTGAGAGAAAATAATTCTCTGTGATTTCACATGCAGGCCACTTATGTACCAGCTCCCAGGTGATATACACAGATCTGGATTTCCAGGACATGTAGACTCTCCAGACTTATCTTACCCTGCTAAACCTGAGTGGAAAGAAAGCCAAATATAGTGAATACAGTGCTTGGAGCACATGTACCCATCAACAAGCATACAAATACGTTCTATGAGAGACTCTATTACCCAGCAAGAATGACTCAATTACTTGTAAGAGGAGGACATCTCCACACACCTGTGAGCACAAGCATGGCCTGCTGCCCCGCCAGTGATCAGGGGACTTGTTTTGCCAATAAATCAGCAAAAGTGATGCATGCTGTATCTAGGAAGAAGTCATTGGAATTCCTAACAGGGATGTCAGACTTCCCCATGAGAGGAGTGTAACTAGATATATCCAGAGTAAAATAACATAGAATCTTGTCAAAACCGCACCTGACCAGTAAGCAGCAAAGTGCCTGAGGGCTGAGGACTGAGCTCTACTGTGGAGCAGTTGAGCAGCATGTGTGAGATCTTGAGTGCAATTCCCAGAATACACACATGCACAGGCATGTGCACGTAAATGCATGTGTCCATGTTCCAGAACATACAAACATATGCACATACATACACACACATGTATTCATAGATTACATGAACACAAAATATATTTTGTGGTTGGAGCTACAGAGTTTTGATTGGCACCACAAAACAATCTGGCTACAGATGGTAAGTCAGTTTTTTGTTGTTGTTCTTTGTTTTTTTGTTTTTGTGCATATACAACTGACTTTACAGAAAGGAAACAGAAACCATAAACTGTAGAAAATAAAGGGAATTAGTTAAATATTAAATCATTCCCAACAGCTATTTTTGAAGTAAATAAGAATCCCCAAGTCACATTCTGGCTTTTGCTTGAATAATTTAGAAAAGCATATACCTTCATAAAGATTTAAGTACAACCTGGATGGAAGAGCCTGTGGGTGCTCAGGTGGAGATGACCTTGGGTCAGTGAGAAGGGTACTAGGGTAGAGATGATGTTGGATCAGTGGTACAGGGTCCTGGGTTAGAGATGACCTTAGGTCAGTAGGTTAGAGATGACCTTAGGTCAGTAGGACAATTGCTGGGGTAGAGATGACCTTGGGTCAGTAGGACAATTGCTGGGTTAGAGATGACCTTGGGTCAGTAGGACAATTGCTGGGATAGAGATGATCTTGTGTCAGTGGGACAGACAGGTTAGCATCTGTCTGTCTGTGATGGCGTTATGGTAAATGCTACAATGTTCTTAATGTCCTTCCCTCACATCAAGAAAGCCACAGGTGAAGTGATGCTGTGGGCAGTGTTTTGAAGAAAAAAAAATAAGATCTCTCCATCGCATCCTTCAATTCACAGTGCGAAATGGGGGTCAAGATGATGACAGGAAGGTTACACAGCAGGGCAAGTTCTACTGAAAAATTGTTTCCTTTAACTGTCACCCATGATTCTTGTTATCTTACCAAATCCTGCCTGATGTTTATTAATAACATAAATCAAACCTTGACACCTACCTGATCACTGAAAGCTTTTCAGCCACTGAAAAACAGAAAGAAATTCAAGAATCTGTCTTCACCTCTTCTTCACACCTCCATTCATTTCCATTTATAACCCAGCAATGAAACTGATCAAATCATGTGACCTCAAAAGATGGAAGTAAGCCTGCACAGATTCAAAAGTATGGTTACTCATATATTAAAAAAAAAAAAAAAAAAAAAACTCTAACAAAAACTTTATTATCCTCCTACACCGGGTGATTCACTGTGCTATATTTATTCATATTCATGAAAGAACGGCCTTAAAAGAATGCTTTGCATGGATTATCCTTTTTTTGATGTGGGCAGAACAGATAATAAAAGTTCACCAACACCATCTGTTTAATGCTGGAAACTCTAGGCTTCAATCTGATGGCCCACACAAGTCTCTGAGCCTGTGCTTCCAGGATTTCTGCTATGCAAAGGATCCATGATGCAAACATGTCAAAGCCTTAAATGTTTCTGTTTCAAATGGCCATTGTTCTAACAGTATAATTGGCCTTAAATTTTAAAAAAATTGACGATTACCTAGTTAAGTTTAGGTTAAGGTTGGTATTGTGTGCATGTGAGCATAGACATGACTTTACACAATAAGTTCTTTTAATTTTCTTTTAAGGAGTTAAGTTCAGTGGAGCCAGTTAGTTCAGGGTCAAAAAAAATCCTTTTTAAAATATGTTTATCTTGTAGTTTATCATCCCAAATGAGAAACATGTTAAAGGAAATGAGAATTCAATAAAAATTTTTATAAGCAGGGCAAAAATCTCACAGCCCCTAACCTGAGAGGAGAATTACAGTCTCCCATGGCTGTGCTCCCTTTCGGTTGTCCAATGCAGAGTGGTCAGGCTTCAAGCCATACACAGAAACCACAAAAACAGATTCAGAAAATTATATTTATCTATTTATACATGCATACATACATATATACATATAAACATACATACAAAACAATGATAATCAAAAAGAAAGAGGCCATCAATTTGAGAATGAAGGAATGGAAGGGTTAGGAGAGGACTTGAGAGGAGTTAGAGGGAGGAAAGGTAAGGGAAAAGGTGGTGCAATTCTATGTTAATTAAAATTCATTGAAATTGTATATAAGGCAATGAGATGACTCAGGGCGTAAAAGTATTTGCCATGAAGCCCAAAGACCTGACCCAAAACTCACATTGTTGAGGGAACCAAATTCTGCACATTGTTCTTTGACCTTCATAGGCATCATGGTGTAACTCCTACTTAGAAAGAAATTTACAATGCATTTACATGAGGATTATCTCAAACAACCAATGTGCAGCTATACTAGTTCTGTATTATTCTCTAGAAGAATGTAGAGTTTTAATACTGAGTCAAAACTCATGGCACCAGCTTGGGACATAACTCAGCTACAGAAAGTCTGCTCAACATGTTCAAGGCCTGTGTTACCCCAGCACCACTTAAAACAAGAGTGACTGCAACATGATAAAGTCAAATTCCCTTGATCCTCTTGTGCCCCAAGAGGAAGAAAGAATTTAAGTACCACCCTCAGACCTGCTCTCATAGGGGAGGCAGGAATGTATTGCAGATAACACTCACCTCACATTCATTGCTACTTAATCTGTAATGTGTGGTTGAAATAAGCTCTCAGTTTTCATGTCAAATAAATATTAAGCTTCAGAGCATTAAATGACAAGTCTAAATTCATGCACCATACAAACATAATGGAGATTCAAGTGTATTCCCCCTTAAAGTTCTCAAGATTTTTTTCCCGTGGAAAATTTCAGGGCTGGAAAACACATTTCAGGAGACTTTCCCACTTTAGGGAAGATGGTAGCTCCCAGGCCTACTCTTTTCTGTTGTATCCACACTCACCTAGTGAAGTTAGGATCTGTGTTATGGCTTCAAGCAAAAAAAACAGCATTGGTATTGAGAGATAAATATAATTCTCAATGCCTTAATAAAAACCAAAGTTGGATAGTTCATTGGAAAGAAGTTGAGTTTGCTCTTATATAGCATGGAGCTGAAGTCTGCAGATGTGAGGAGCAGTTCTGTCTCCAAGTTTGTGTATTTTTTCCTTTAAAAATGACAGTAAATATATTAAGATTTACAGTAGGAAAATGGCACCACCTAGGACATTTAGAGTCATAAATGTATTCTTTCCCCCAAGACCACTGAAAGCCTCATTGTACATGATAGGAAGGGTAAGAAATTTGAAAGCAAAGATTGGATTTAGCTCTTATATTTATTAAATTTTTAGCTTGACATAGCCTGAGGTTCAATTTCCTCATCTTTTACTTTAGAGATTGTAATGTCAGAGCCCTTCTTTTCCATTAGGATCTCAGTAGCTGTGAATGAAAGACTGTAAAGGTATTTCAACACTGGTTACTCTCAAGCATAGATGTGATTGTATTTTCATTATCAACACAGAACCTTAGTCAGCAAGCTGTTATCTGCATAGGTGACTACTATGGACGCCAGACTTCAAGGGAAGTTGGTACAACTGGTCAGAGGATAATACTGAAGATCCTGAGAGAGACTAGCCAAGCAGGAGAGGTGATAAACCCATAGGTTCATAAAATAGATTCAACCCTAGGTCCTGTGACCATTTTGGACATCAAGAAATGGACAGCTTTAGGTTCTTTGAAGATTTTCTAATAGAATAGTGATCTGATGATTAAAGATGCACTAGTATTGGTTGTGTGCTTGTACAGTTTTGAGGTATTGGTTCTGTGGGGATTGTGGAGTCAGTAAATAGTCAAACTGAAGTCCTGCCTGGCAGTGGTGTCACATTCTTTATGCTTTCAGACTATAATGAAACCTCAAGGTACTGCCGTGAGTCTGCTTCGTCTCTCTTCAGAAGCATTAACTGAAAAAACTAACAAAGATGTAGTTTGCTGGTGGATAGGCAAAGCCCTGCATTGTCAAACCCCACAGACACTGTGAAAGCAAACTTCATTACATGCAAATTTTAAAAATTAAACAGGAACTCAGAGTAACCTGGTGGAACTCAGACCCTGATAAATTTGCCCAGCTTTGTAGCACTGAGGTAAGGAAGACAGGAGGTGATCTAAACAGCTAGGTAAAATTGTCTTTAAGTTTGATATTGGCAAACTGAAGACCAAAAAATAAATCACTGCTGTTGAAAATTTCATTTCTACAGATTTATGGCTAGCATGTTTTTAAAGATTTATTTTATTTTATGTGTATGTTTATGAACCATGTGCATATAGTTGCCACAGAGGCCAGGAGGTGTAAAAAGTACCTGGTAAGCCACTATATATGTGTGTTCTGGAATCCAAACCTATGTCTTCAGGAAGAACAAATCAGTTCTCTTAGCCACTGAGCCATTTCTCCAGCCCTATAACACATTTGATCATAATACTAACTGTATATTGGGTTGGGCAAAGGAATAACTATATTATAAGTAATATAGAACTAGTTTTTTTTACTATAAGCAATAGACAATCCAAGAATAAACGATGGGAGCTTGATTGAAAGTAGAAACAGAAATATGAAACATGAGTTTACATGTGTGTGTGTGTGTAGTGATGAGACATTCATTCACAGGCTGAAGTTCACACATAACTCTTCTGATGCAACCTGCTGAGATACCTAGAAACACTGTGACACCAGGAATGGCCCAAACAACCAGCACCCTGGTCTTGATGTCTGATGTCATGTCAAATGATCAGCTTGACTTAGCTCACTAGAACAAATGAGAAGTACTAGCTTTGGATGGATCTCTCTCTCTCTCTCTCTCTCTCTCTCTCTCTCTCTCTCTCTCTCTCTCTCTCCCACTATTTCCTTCAAATGCATGGGAAGGCACTTTACTGTAGTCTGGAAAGCATTCTGCACCTGACCTCCTGCCCACACTCCATGTATCACAAAGCTGATATCAGTCTAGAGCTGATCAGTTCCTAGCTCCTCCTGATCCTCATGTATGCCCTCGTTAGAAGCATTATGCTGTTGTGTCCCAAATGGAAAATTAACTCTGTTACATTAAGTGACTAATTCTTTATAAACTGCAAGGGTTCGGAGTATTTGAGTGTCTGTATTGAGAAGTATCTTTCCTGGGTGCTTGAAAGGAGCCCATACAATGCTGCATAAACTGTACCAAACTGTGCCTTTCCTACTGCGAGACATTTTTTTGTAGCTTACTGCACTCTTCAAATTCTGCTCACTCTTTGCAGAGTAAAAGACACACATCTATCTCGACATTTTCATTTTGCTGTTCTGCATATCTGCTGTCCCCAGGCACTTCTCATTAGGTGTGTTTATCGCCATATGTAGTCACAAACAAATCCCAAAACAGACAGTAGCGATGGGTAAACTCAGCACCCATGTCTGCTTTCAAAACAGAACACAACCTTCCTCCCTTTAGGAAGGCTGGCTTTGGGAGCACCACAGCCTTCCTCTGTTGCTGTGCTTTGTTCCTGCTGTGTGTCATTGTGTATGAATTTTAGTACATCTGTGAACTTTTAGTAAATGGATGGAAACTCGCTTTAAGACATTGTCAGGATCCAGAGAGAATGGTTGCTCATACATGAGTAAAATGTACATGAATATATGTATGTGTATATATATGTATATATATATACACATATATAACATATATATGTATGTATATATGTATACACACTCATATTATCACAGCAAATGCATCTGGAATTAGTACATAAATCTTAATTAATATGGTGTAATTGCCACATTCAGTGCTTTGAACTTCACTGATCTCTTCACTGGGTAAGTGATCAAATGGCTGCAGACATTCAGGGCAGGAAGGTTTGCAGGTGTACTCCATGGTAATGCAAACCCTTTACTCCAAAAGCTGAAGCCCAACAAAGAAACTTCTTGTATCAGGGCAGGGCTAATATTATACACTAACGTTTGATCCATCTGAGCTCTCAGAATTCATCCAAAAATATTTGATTTTCACTTAAAGACAAACGATCTAGAAAAATGACATTTTGTACTACGCTTCATAATATTTTGTAAGCATGCCAGAATTTTCTAAAGTTCATGGTCTAGTCATTTCTTAACTGTCAGTTTTTATATTTTCTCACATTAGCTAACATCACAGGAAATGTATTTTCTTGCTTATTTATTATTTAATTATTCACGTTGCTGTGTCAGAAATAGACCCCAAAGTATCTTACATGATGGGCAAGCACTCTACCACTGAGTTATCTCCACTCTCTAGGAGATAAATCTTTCTAAGTTTCCTGGGTGATAAGGAAAGATATTATCAAATAAAAACACAACTATCAGGGGAAAAAAAAAAGAAAGAAAACAGAGTTGCCTTCCTGAAACCTGTCTGTTGCTATAATGTCTCAGTGAGAAACAAAAGGATATTTGAAGATATTCTTATCTCTTACGATTGAGAAATAAGGCTTCAATGGAAACCTTTAGAAGCAGGGAGCACAAATTCTTCAAAGGTCATGTCCTTTACCTTTAATGGATATTTGCCAGCTTTTTTTTTTACCCAAAGTGACAAATAAAACTATAAAATCTGACAAAACATTACTTCTAATATTGACACTGTTGAGTTCAATATATATTTATCAGTATTTTTATCACTTAGTTAGAAGTGTATGCTTCATGCTTATGAAGAGACCACATCTGCGTTATCCTTAGGTGTTCTCTGCACAATAAACAGCAGTGTTTTATTTGTCAAGATTTAAGTAAAAAAAAAAAATGTATTATGAACCAAGTTCAGAGACGAGAGTCTAACCCTCAAAGACAAGGAGGACATTATACGGACAGCCTCCCCTTTCACCTCAACCCAGGCAGGCATTGATAATCAACTTCCAAACTGTATGCTTCTTGGTCTAATTGTCGATATTTACTGCAAGGCAGTCAGACCCTTCCTTTCTTGAGTGCCCGTCTGCTTAGACAGCCTTGAACGTGGCTGGCACTGGGATACCATGTAAAACATAAACAATATGTAACTGAGGAGGTGGGGTGGCAAGCTATCCTAATGGAGGTTCTGTGGTCATTTTCACTTCTTAATAGTCTGAAGTGAAAGTCTAAGTGTCTGTCCTAAGGGGGTATGACACCAACTACTCACAGAGTGGAGGAAAGGAAGAGTTCTGATAGCTTAGGCAAGGCAGCTGGGTACCTGAAGGCAGCCTCTTCCACTTTTCTACTGAGAGAGTCTGTTTACCATTTGGTTTGTGGTATTTTGCTCTCAGCAGCATCCCACCCTTGACATTACAGTTTGATGCCATCTACAAATGTGCTGGGCTCACTCATGGCAATGCTGTTTGAACATCCTGCAAGCCTGAATCGTCCTTCCCCTTGAAATACAGAAGCATTCCCATTCTGGCTTTCTAGCAGGGTCTCCACTCTCGGCCCCTGAAAACCTGTATGTGAATCCAGAGAAGCAACCAAGAACTTGGTGGTTAGTTATCACATCAACAGAAGTAGAAATCAGACCTGAAGTGTAAAATCAGACTCTAGATATACTCAGAAAAAAATGAGAACTGTGGAACCTGTGGTAATGTCTGTCTAGGAACAGAGACTTGATAATCAACACTGGGTCCTCGATAGTTCAGGGCAAGAAGAGGGTTTATGGAGAAAATATTCATTACCAAGCATGACTCTCTAATCACAAACTCCTCTTCTACAAACTACCAGTTCTTGCTCCATCTGGAGGTGCTTTCTGGCAACAAAAGGCTACCTAAGCCTGCCCTATTTTGGATGTTTGAGAGCCATCATCGCCTTTGAAAATAATATTATTATTTGATTTTTATATACACATTCCACTTTAGGAATAGTTACATTTTGTTACCAAAGTAGTATTGTCTAATTCACAGCATGATATATGCAATTAGCACCCGCTTGATACTTATATGCTTGTTTAATGCACAACTTTTCAATAGTAGAAAAGTTATATTCTGAAAAATGGAATTCTTTTAAGGCTAAAAAGTTAACTAAAGTCATTTATATTATAATATCCCATTCTTATTTCCCTAGAACCTACTATATTTTTAGGGTTTAAAGAATAAAGCCATATAATAAAAATGTTTTTATGAATCCTTTGAAATATTAATTAAAACAGTGAATTTTCATATAGGATGCTGACTCGGGTTTGTACAAGAGAACAGCCTTCTCTGTAAGCCTCACTTTCTATTGTCTTATTTTTAAACGTTCTTAGAGAAAGATACTCAATATTAGCAAAAGCAAGATTGTTAACTACAAAAAAAAGCTTTTTGTACTAATTAAGTGTAACTATTTTGAATATGCTAAGTACATTAAGACACTTGGACACATAACTGTACACTCAGATAAATTGGGAGTTCAGCTAAAAGGGTGTTTTAAAAACCATAAAGTCCAAGCTTTTTTTTTTCTCTAGACTGCTCTAGAATATTGTCAGAATCACAGGTACAAACAGACATAAATCCTCACCTCTGCCTAATTCCTTGAAATAGATGGGAGCTCTGATACCAATATATTTCAGATGAGTAATGTCTCAGCTATTAATTTAAAATATCTCCATTGAATCATTCCTTTTGAGAATTTTCATCTAAAGGGTTTATCTTTAAGTCAGTTTCCTTGCTTAGGACACATTCTGGCAGTGTCTGGCCTACTTCTACAGCTTAAAAAGTGTTCATTAAAATGAAATACATTAACATATAAGCCTCAGACAGGGAAGACGAAATTGCCTTAAATAACTACCAAAGAAGTAGGTGTAAATGAAAACAGTTATAAGCTGAAAATTAATTCAAGAATTAATACTTTGGTACTAGACAGATTCCAGGCTAGGTGATTAATTATTCATTCAGACATGCTTGAAATAGCCTTATTATTTAAAAACAGAACAACATAGAGACAAGACTGGTCATTCAAAGGGTAATAAGTAAGAATTATAAGTTAATATGCTCTGGGTTACAAGGTAACAAGTTGATAAATATATACTATGAAAAAGAATGTTTCTTATAATCTTATTTCTAGAAAGTATATCTTGAGTAAAAATTTTAATAATAGGTAAAAAAGGAAGAGAAAAATCATAGTGTAAATACATGTAGTTTAAAGCTGGCTGACATGACTCTCATCTGGAAAACATATATACTAAATAAATTAAGTTTGTATTATATAAACCTAAGCATGGAAAGGCCAGTGCATATCCCAAATTCAGGTCACATGCAAAGAACTGCCTCTTCCTGCAATGTGATTCTTGCTGTGTGGAGATATTTGGGGGCTTCGATGCTAAATTCCCCTGAGAATGTGCTGTAAAGCAAAATGCATTTTTGCTTACGTACACATCAAAGGGGAAAACAGAGCTGGCAGTTGCTGAAGCAATGAAAACAGATTCCGTTCAGGCAAAGACCTCAGTATGGAACTGGGTAGCTGTTGGGCATAGCAAGATGTATGGGTGTTTTAATCAGGCAGTATAGGAATGGGTGGGAATTTTCAGGGAAGCAGCCAGGCCTGGGTGTTTGGTGAAAGCGACCCCACAGAGTGCATGATGAAAATAACCAAGAATGCTCAGGTGACACCGAAGTGTGAGGAATTTGGCCAGATAAGGAAAGTCCTTCGACAGGGTAAGTTCTCTTCAGCACTGGCTAAGAGTCTTGCTTCTATTTGCAACAGTGCCAGGATGGAGAACTGAAAGTATCAGCAGTCAGGCTATAAAGGCTCAGCCAAAGGTTTCGTGGAGTGCATGCTGAATTCTAAAGTGAGAAGAACAAAAACAACTGATAAAGTTTACACACTTGCTTTTTTTTTCCCCCTGCTGTTCTATAAGTGTGTGGAAATGGGTCCTTCAGGGCTCTAAATCCTTTTGTTATCAAAGTGTATTTTTTAAAGTGAGCTTGGGAGAAACATCCAAAGTTATTTACCTGAGCTAGCTGGTGAGCTTTAGACTAAAAACTCTCAAAATCATCTACCTGAGTTTTTACTGAGCTAGCTGATTAGTTTTAGATGCAGATTCAGTGAGACACTCTTCCTCAAAAAGAAGGTGAATAGTGACAGAAGAGGACACCTAAAGTTGTGGGAACACTGAACCCTGCTGCACACTGAACAAAGTCAGCATCTCATCAGTAAATTTCAATCAGAGTTCACTAAACAGTTGCTTGGGAGCTGGAGCTTCCTGTGGTAGCCGAATGGACCCTGTCATATTGGGTGAGGGCTGTGGAATCAGTAAGGGCTCTGGGAGAACACATTATTCAGGCACAGTGGGTACTCTGTGTTCACCACACCCCAGCATCACTGTTACTGTGTGTCAGGGGTTCTGTACACTGTACACACTTTGCTCATGAAAGCATGCAGAAGAGGGATTATTTAAGGGCAGGATGAGAAAGCAGGAGAGTGCATATCTAAAGTGTGAACCAAGCATAACCGGTTTGTTTGGAAATGTTGTAGAAACCCATTATTTTAAAAACCAACTAAAACAATAATAACAAACAAGTCATGGGATGGGAATGGCAATGGATTTGGAGGTTTTTTAATATTTAGTTTATTAAAATGTATGTGTTTATGGAGTGTATGGTGTGTGGTGTGTGTACATGTGTGCTGTTTATATGTATGTGTGTTGTGTGCATGGTATGTGTGCATGTGTACATGTGTGCATGTGTACATATGTAATGTGCATATGGGGAGGTCTGTGTGTATGTTGTGGTGTATGCATATGTGTGCTGTATGTATGTATGTATGCATTGCATGGGTGTTGTGGTGTGTGTGTGTGGTGTGTATGTGTACATGTGTGATGTGTGTATGGGGTCTGTGTGTGGTGTAGTATGTGTGCGTGTGCTGTATGTATGTGTTGTGTGTGGGATATATATGTATATGTGTTTTGTGTCTGTGGTGTGTGTATGGTGTGGTGTGTGTATGTGTGTGCTGTATGTATGTGTGTGTTGTGTGGTGTGTGTGTGTGCTGTATGTATGTGTATTTGGTCTGGTGTGGTGTGTGTGTGTATGCTATATGTATGTGTGTGTATTCTATGTGTGTGCTGTATTGTGTGTGTGTGGTTAAGGTATGTGTGTGTATGTGTGTGCTGTGTATGTGTGTTGTGTTGTGTGTATGTGTATGTTGTATATATGTATGTGTTTTGTGTGTATGGTGTGGCATATGAATTTGTGTACATATTGCCTGTGTTTGTTGTGTATGCATGCAAATTTGTGAACATATGTGTAGATTCCCATCAAGGCCAAAAGAAGGCATCATACACCCGGAAGCTGAAGTGACCTGATGTAGGTACTGGGGACTGAACTCAGGTCCTCTGCCAGATTCTCCAACCAGCTTTATGTTTTAAGTCAATACAGTCTTAGCACCTGCCAGTGAAACAGGACTATTAATTACTCTTCTTGCTTTGACCAAATACCCAACAGAAGTAGCTTAAGAGAAGAGAGGTTTATTCTGGTTCATGGCTTAAAGGAATAAAGACCACTGTGGCTTGGTGGTCACATCTAGGTAGATCAGGAAGCCCCTGTGGCTGACTTCTGCCAACACAAATGTTCTGCAACACCCCAAAGAAGAGCCCCAGCTTGGACCAAGTGTTCAAACCCAGGAGCTCCTGAGGCAAAGTGAACATCCAAATGATGGCAATAGCCTGGTAAATTCATTTGGGGAAGATTTTTTAAGCAAGATTTGGTGGCACTTTTCTGGCTAATAATACTTTAAGCAGTTCTGACACGTGAAAATTCTACATAGAAGCATGGAAGAGCCATGGCATGGTCCTTGTCACTCTCCTACACAAAACAAGAACTTGGTCTCTCCCACAGGAGATGGTAGCCACAGGGCCTACCTGGCCTCTCAAGGGTGCCTCTGTGTGTGCCAACGTTCAAGTCTGGAAATATCTAAAAAAGTAAATGTATGCTTGGTTAATTCCTGAATTTTTAAGATTCTTTTTTATCTACCTTATGATAATATGGGCCTGAAGTACATTCAGTATTTGAAGTGTTTAACCTCAAGGCCTGGGATATAGAAAGCACCCAGCAATGCTGGTCCTGACTTCAGTCACAGTGGACTTAACTTGTCTTGTGTGTAGAGAATTGAGGGTAAGATACTTCTATTCAATGTCCACTCTCTCCAGCTCTGGGGGCGCAGATGCAATCTACTTAGATCCACAGACTTATATGAAATGACTAGCTACTTCTTATATTTAAATCACTGTACGTTGACAATATTTGCTGTACCAAAGGGGCTCGTGTTATTCAGCTCAACAAAGTCACAAATAATATATATTTGAAAACAAGGGGTAGCTGATGTAAGCACCAGATGGCTCCAACATAAAATCAAGGGAGCTGCTTTTAGCTCTACCCCAGGGCTCTTAAAGCCGCCTTCTCAGGGCGCCTTTATGTGTTGTGGTTTATTTCTGAAGTGACAATAAAATCGGGAAGAGCAGAATGAAGAGAGCACCCAGCCTGGGCATGTTTAACAATCTGTTCTGCATACGAGGGGAGCATTGCCATCACTAGAATCAACAACATCTTGACACATGATTCAAACGTCAAAAATATCCCAGAACACAAGATGCCTTTGCAACAGCGACAGAAAGCTGAAGTCAAATCCAGACTGGGCCTGATCCCTGAAAAGCTGTCGTCTTCTCTGAAAGTTGAGACCTGCACAGGGCACAATATGGGGCTTGGAAACTGAACCCTTAAGACCTCCATGATGTAATTCTCTCTACATTGTGGCTGTTAGACAGTGAACAACACCAGGGAAGTGTCAGGCATGGAGCCACAGGAATACTGCTGCTAAGGGAAGGCACTGCTGTGTAAGAGCCAATGGTGTCTGCAGATGTAGAGAGATGTTAAAATGCATGTGTGATGGGTTTATTGTAGTTTTGTATATACATGTGTACATATACATATGTGCATATGTTTATGTATGCATGTTTATATGTCTATGTATGAGTGCATTTATGCAGATTCATGAACAGATGTGTACACATGCATGTGGAAGCCAGCAATCAACATCAAGTGTCTTCCTGTATCACTTGAGACAGACTCTCTTCCTGAACCTGGAGCTCACTAATATGGAAACATTACTGTCATCAAGTCCCAGAGATTCTTAAATTCCCACTTCCTGTATTCTAGGCTTGTAGATATACACTGCCATATCCAGTTGATTGTGTGGTTACAAGGAGTTGAACTTAAGTCCTTGGGTTTACACAGCAAGCACCATTGACTGAGTATCTCCAGCCTCCATTCACAATATTTTGCTGCATGCTAAATTATCTCAATTCCTGTAGCTTCAAATCACAGTCATCTACCTTAGGTCAGAATGGGGCCCATGCTGGAAGAAGATTGTAATGAAAGCCAAGACTGTAGTAAGGCTGGCAAGGTGGTGCCTGTCCACTGTCTCTTCTTTGTCTGAGCTAGATTAGTTTTCGTGTGTGTGTGTGTGTGTGTGTAATATGTGTATGCATGTATGAATGTGCAAAAGTGTGGTGCACATATCTGCATATGCATGTGGAGGCCAAAGGTCAACATTGGGTGTCCCCCACTCTTGCCCTCCATGTTCTCTTTTGAGTCTAGACCTCTCACTGTGCCCAGAACCCATCACTGTCCAGAAGACTCCAGGCAATCTGTCTATATCCACACACTGCCTGGATGATATATGAGAACCACCACACCCAGCTTTATACCTGGCTGCTAGAAATCTGACCCAGTACCTCATACATGTGTGGCAAGCACTTTACCGCTCAGCCCCATGACAAAGTTTTGTAAAATGTACAGTCATCCTCACTTCCATCTGGATCATATGGGGGGAATTTGCTATTTATTTATCTCTTGTGTTTATTTCTTTAAATCATTAACATATCTAAGCATCTTCCCCAGTGTATTTCATTTCTGTGCTTGGCTTTTCTTCCTTCTATTCCTCATTGATCAATAGTGAAACCACAGAGTCTGGGCTTTAGAAGCCATTACCCAGACAGGAAAGATAACAGAACAGACTGGGAGTGACAGAAAGAGTCAACCCCCTTTCCTCTTCAGTGATTTACTGGACTGTTTACATTCACTCCCCTCTGGCAATCTTGCCCCAAACAAATACTTCCACAGCTATTAGCCACACCCCTTGGCCAATGAACAACTAAGCTCGACAGCATCAGACAATGTAATGTCAGTGAAATTAATACAGGGGTAAAGTTGGGTGAGGCCGGGGAGCTCGTCATTAAAGTGGCCTCTGCTTTAGCTATTGAAATGCATCAAAAACATCAAAGTGTTCAAGAAGGAAAGGTAAAAGCTCTGAGTCATGTCTTTCCATCTGTTATTGATATCAGCCTTAGAAAACACTGAGAAGAGTTGTGCCAAGAATAAAAATCTGCAGCCAGAGAGGCTCACTAAGCCTATCTAGATTATTTGACTATAGAACTTGTGGCATGCCTGACCAGCATCCAGAATTGATACAGGAGGAATCCATCACTGAATCCTCTCTTCTTTAGGAAACTTGAAGGTGATTTGTGTCTTAGCACTGGCTACAATTATTCAACTTACTCAGATGTCTTTTACTTTGCTCTTTTGAACTCTGCTCTGACCCAATCTCCTGAAAGCCCCTGATATAAGCACTGAGCACATAGTTTCCAGAGGCCGGTTCTAGGATGGGACCTCTGCCCATACCATTCTTCTCTGAATCACCTGGTACAAGGTCTGTTTCTCTACACTCCATTTCTAAGGATGGTATGACCACAGTATCCACATTTCTCCTTCGTCTGGTTCCTTCACTGTAGCTGAGTATGTAAGGCTGAGTGATCTCTAGAAAGAGATTCTTCCTCTATGCTACAAATCCAGCAAGAAAGGAGCCATGTTTGGTAAAGACATCACAGGGGAGAGAGACTCCATGGGGTCACAAGGCAGAGCAGGACACAGCTTGGGAAAATGCCTAGGCAGGCCTTTCCTCCCCAATCACCCCCAAGACCCTGCCTCTCAAATGCCACAGATATTCCATAATTCTACAACTCAAAATGTTGCCTCATAATATACACAACACTGTGGTCACCGTTTTTAAGTGAAAACTGTCCTTGGCTGTTATTAGAAGTGCATGTTTTATGTTGTCACATGTAGTTTATCTTAACTGTTGCCTGTATGCTGTTATTTACCTTCTAGCCCAGTATTTACATAGCACTTGACCTACAGTAGAGGGATTCTGTTGTCTTTTAAATCTACAAATCCATAAATTACAGGTGAATTAAGCAACTGTACTCATTACTGTCAGATTTTATTTTGACCTCTGTGAAAAAAGTATTGTGGGAAATATTTTGCCATAAAAATTCAAAAATTTTTTTAGATTGAAAAAAAATGACAGGCTCCTCTCATACTGTGCTTAAACATGGATTAAACAGTTTTAATCCATGGATTAAATAACTTGGGATTAGTAAGATTTGGATGCTAAAGAACCAGTGTATCATTTGTTTTTTTTGTTTGTTTGTTTGTTTTTAAAGTATTTGTCTTTGGTAGTTTATACCTTGTGTACTCATAAGTCTTAGATTCCTCTTCATAGATACAATTATCACAGAAGTCATGGACTAACAACATTTCTAAGTTGCAATACCATATACTCAGCTTGTGAGGAGCACAGAAAATGGAACCAAGCTCAGATGCATGGTCAGAATACAAAATGAAAAGTGTGTCCATGGAGAAGTGGCAGAAATGGCATCCTTATCCACCGTGGCACAAGTGCTTGCTGCACTGGCCTCTGCATGTGGCCCACCCAGGCTTCCTCTCCATGGTCTGGGTTTTCCTGCTCTGTGCTCATTTCCTGCACATGAAATGGAAACATGGAAAGATTCGACATGAGAGAATATCAGCAAAACATTCCAAACCATATATAATTTTAAATAAAAATAAGGCTCTAAGAAAATTACTAAAGAAAGAGGTGAGAAAGAGAAAAATGGGGAAAAGGGGAAAGAAAAATGGAGGGAGCAAAGGGAAAATGTTTGGAATGAAAGCTGTGAGCTATTCATGAGGATATATATATATATATATATATATATATATATATAATCATTGACTTCCACATGTCACACAAACACACACACACACACATTAGCACCCATGATTGACCTTCACATGTCACACCTACACAGACAGTAACACCCATCATTAACCTACACATCTCATCTATCTATCTATCTATCTATCTATCTATCTATCTATCTATCTATCTATCGCACACACACACACACACACACACACACACACACACACACACACCTGCAGGCAAACACATGGCTGTTTCCTCATACCTTTGCTTTAATAGAATATTATCTTGTCCTGAGCAAAATTACATTTAGTAAAAAAAAAATAATCTTGTCCCCAAAGACTCTTCATTTTTCTATATAACTGTCTAAAATGTCTGATTTGGAGATGAATAAAAAATGAGATACCTAGCACAATAACTGAATATATAGCGCACGCGCGTGCACACACACACACACACACACACACACACACTACAGTATACTTACAATATACCAATTTTCGTATCTTTCCTCTGTGTCCTAAGTTCAGCTTTTCTGCTATTATGAAAGAACAGGCTGAAAGTGCAAACATTTCCAGGTGCTATTTTGATTGTATAACTATAAATAACTAAGGAATAAAGATAAAACTCAGAACTAGTAATAAATAGACATTTCAAGAATCTCCAGCTTTTATACATATTGGAGATTATTTTTAATTATGTACTGTTTATTCCCAAGTCTGTTTCATACTATAACCAAGACATTTCTCTTCTATGGTTGCTTCTGTTGTCACATTCTCAGGACACAGAGTGCCCTCAGGGCAGTCATGCTGATCAGAGGAGGGCCTGCATTTGAGTCACAAGAGTCTGGCAGGAGCCCACTGAGTTGAACTAATTGAATACTGGATGGTAGGGAAAACTTAAGAAGAGAAACTATTCTTTAATTAAAGCAGCCATAGTGTGCCTGTGTTACTAAACAACTGGTTTTGTAACACAAAAGAGATAATTCAAGTTTCTGATCCTCAGATTATGACTTTGTGAACTCTAGTCCTTTCTTTCTCAGCAGGCCCATCCCATCTTGTTTGTGCATTTATATGTACTCATCCAAGCCTAAAAGATAATTCAAGTTTCTGATCTACCTGAAACAATGCAAAGAATATTGTGAAAAATAAAGTTAAACTGAGCTAGGTTTAAGAGACAAAACAAAAAGCTTATGGCATCCCTTAAAAATATAGAATGTCCCTGCTTTTAAAATATCTTATAAGATATAATTTGGGGACAAACAATATGTACTTGTATTACAAATTAAGAAATTATTGTTTGTTGTGTTAGATGCAATGTTTATAGTTGGTTGCACAGCAGGTCTTTAGTTTGCAGACAAATGTACAGATATGTTTCATTATATAATATGACATCTGTAATTTTGTTTAAAGTGGTTCTAGATAGATAGAAAAGTAGACAGAGACATAGGTACCAAGATAACATTTGATAAATGAAAATATGATAATGATTTCCAAACATGTGATTAGTACATCTGTCAGCCAGGTTTCCATGACAGCAAGAAATACTAGACACAATCATCTTATAAAGGAAAGAGGCTATTTTGGCTTACTCATTTGGAAGTCCATGTTGGGTTGGTCTTGTTTGGGGGTATGTGAAGAGGTATTGTATTATGGTGGTGAAAGACAAGACAGCTTATGGCCAATGTGATGGCTAGTGTTGCCACCTTGATAGGATATAGAATCACCTCTGTGCATGCCTGTAATGAATTATCTAGATTACTTCATTAATGTGGGGAAACCCACCCTGCATGCGATATCATTCCATAATGTTCCAGGCTTAGCAAAAAGGAACCACTGTGCTGAGCACAAACATTCCACTGGTCTCTGCTTCCTAGCAGCGAATGTAACATCCACCTTTAGTTCATTCTATCATGGGCCATATCCTATAATGCTATAAATCAAAATAAACCCACCATCACAGATGCCCTTTCCATTGTGGAAAGCAAATCCGATCTTGGCCAGTGCAAGATTGGACACTGGACTCACTGATTGAGGGCCGGATGCAAAGAGAAATAGATTCAGAGCAGACAAATTTGGCTCCATCATGGACAGGGTCTGTGAGCCAAGAGGGGAAGGGCAGATTCCAGGAGGAACCATGGGAACAGGGCAGGCTGGCAGGTTTGTGTCACTCCAAGCCTCCTGGGGCTCTTTTTGAAGCAATGGGGCCATGACACAGCATGCAGGAAGCCAGGCCTGCCAAGGACAGCTGTTCTCTTGGCTTAGTTAAGGAAAAACAACCAAGTCCCTAGGCAAAGCCATAGGGTGATTAAGGTGGGGGCTGCATGACCACAGAGACTTTAGAACTCTGCTCTTCTTCAACCCCACATTTGAGGATAGTATCCCATCATCCCAGCACCGTGCTAAAGATGACAGTGCCTAAGACACTTTCTCTGATCCTCCATAAGGAGAAAAAGGCACCAAGTAAAAACAGCAAAAGAGCAACATGACTGTGGTCAATAAGAACTGTGGGGAATGGCTCCAAGCCACCCCCAGAGACCAGGGAAACTTTCCCAAACTGACCTCCTAAATTATGTTGTCTGTCCTCGGACAATATGCTTGTCCATGCAGAGAGACAGTAGAAAGCAGGCCCATCTGACTTGGTGTTTTTCTGAGCCTACTGAAATATTGGACTTCAGTATTCTGCACTGGTCAGAGCTTGGAGGGAATGGGGTGCTGAGTGAGCAGTGAGGTGCCAGGCCCAGTCTTGTAAGTAATGTCCATCACAAGCCAAAGGAATTCCGGAGGCTTCTCTGTTTCCAGCATTTCTTCTGAGGAGTGGTAATAGTGAGGCTCAGGCAGATGAAACACCATCTCCCTGTTTTCAGGCCAATAGAAATGGAGAGGGAAAAAGCACAAATGCAGACTACCTCGCATCAACGTTACCCTAACTAGAAGCAGTCAGCTAAAGCCAAGTCCTCCAGGTAAACAGGAGGGCCAGTGAACTCACTTTTTCCTTGAAACCACTTGATTCTTTGAAGAATAGTGGCTAAAGGTTCAGGATGCTCTGAAGAGCATGGGACAGTATGCTCTCTTTCTCTTACAGTGCAAGCACCTCTCCACCAGCATGGAAGATGAATGTGTTCTGGTGTACCTGGAATTCTGTGTGTGTGTTACATGACATGAAAATCACTTTTTCTGTGATTACATTCTTTCTCACAAAATGTAAACTTCACAAAGTCAGAAACTTAGCATTCTTCACAATCTCATTTACAGGAACTAAAATACTCCTTGGACAACATGCATACCTGATGGCTACTTACTAGATGAATGGGAACACATGTGTGCCAACATGAACACCTTTGTGGGCTTATCTGAAGAGCCTTTGAAAACTAAAGACCTTAGTAAATCTTTTTTAATGTGCAAATTCTAACAGTGACATCTAACCAAGATAATTGCTGCTCTGACCATACCATAATTTTCCCATTCTCCTTCAGCTAATTATAAAATGATTTGTTACAACAGAGAAAAGGCAGATAATGCGGGGGAGGCATAAAGATTGAACATAAACATGTCCTAATTGCAAAGCTTCTGTGCAGACACAAAGGAAACACATATGATTTTAGATAAGCTAGACCCCAGAGAACCAAGCTCTGTCAAACACAGTGTAGCTACATTTTCCTTGGTCTGGATCCTTTCAGAAGAAGTCGTTAATTCCAAGACCTTTAATCATTCCAGAAACAATTTACTGGAGCAAAATATCAGTTATGATTGATTCTCACCCAAAGTACATATTTCAGAGAAGCAAGCTTTTCTTATGCACACAAAATTAAACTCCTGGGACTTGAGGGAAAGTGGATAAATTGGAAGAAGTGTTTAGAATACCCCGAGATCTTAGATTTTATAAGAAGTCCAACCTGCCCCTAGAGATGTTGGAGGTGTGGCTGCTGTATCTTATGTATGTCAGTAGGTGGCAGAGAAGAAAGAGGCTATGTCTATGCTCAGTATTCTGACCTATGAACATATGAGTGATTAGAAGCTTAACATCTCCTGAAAAAAGTGAACCTAAGACCACCACAAGTCTGGTGCCAGGAGACCCAGACAGGGAGATATTCTAAGTTGACCACTAGTCCAGCACCATGCAGGCCTGGGTTGGGGGTGGGGGTAGGCAACCTTCCTCAAGATGACTCCTGCCCAGGGCCTAATTTACAGTTGGGGCACAGAACTCCTGAGGCCACTCCTGAGATGATCTAAGACACTCAGAGACCCCAGGAGCCACTAAGTACAGCAAATAAGTAGTGAAGAAACAGAAGAGAAAGAAAAACAGAAGGAGGTGGCACAACAGAGGCAGAACTGACTCGAGGGTAGTGAGGAACAGCCTGATGTGAGTAGCCAGAGATGCCACCTAGGGTCATAGTGAGGTCCTGGCCAGTGCTGCCACCAAAAGCCATGTCTGAGTCCATGGCCCTGCAGCAGCAGGGGTCTGTTACCACCAAAGACCAGACAGATCTTTCTGGTCTGGCCTGCCACCCAGGGAAATGTTGATATCTGAGGGCTGTGCAGAACTGGCCCTAGCCCTCACCTGGGCACTGTGGGAGAGATGACCGTAGAGTTGTGAGAGCAGGAGAGCTGACCCCACCCCTAGCTAGCTGCAGTATTTGGGAAGAGTGCCCCCTACCCTACTTTGCTCATTGTGGGAGTTGTGTGTATGGTAGCCTCAAGGATACTAGCATGGGTAAGCTTGTCCTAGCACTTGTCTCTTGTGGTGGTATGGAGATACCCTCGTCCCCTGTCATCCCTCACTACCTGTGGCATGTGGGATACCTGGCCCTGGGGTCATGAGAGCAGGAGAGCTGGCCCTGCCCTCCACCAGCTGCAACACTGGGGAGAACAGAGCCAGCACCTTACCTGGTCAGCACAGCAAAGCTGACCCAGTTTGTGGGGGTTACAGATAAGACAACCCCAAGGGTGTGAGTGTGAGAGAGCCAGCCCTGCCTTTTATCTACTGTATGGTGGCATTGACAAAGTAGAAACCTCCTCCCTGCTCTTTTGCCCTCACATCTACAGTGGGCAGGAGAGCTGTCCTTACCCCTCACCTGCTGCAGCATGTAGGAGATCAGGCCCTGTACCTCATGTGCACAGCACAGTGGAGCTGACTCTGATGGCAGGGGTTCAAGTGATCTATCCACAGGGTGTGAATGTGGAAGAGCTGGTCCTGCTGGTTGTCCTGTGGCAGCATGGGTGAGGAAGAGATGCCCTCCTCCAACCCAGCCCCTTGCCACCTATGACAGGTGAGAGAGTTGGCTCTGGATGTAGGAGTTGCAGATGAGCCAGAACTGAGGCCCTGCCTCTTGTCTGCTAGATGGTGTTAGGGAGGGAAACCTTTCTCCCCTCATTCACCATCTGTGGCAGACAAGAAAGATGGCCTCAGAATTATCAGAGTGGGAGAACTGGCCATGTCCCTCACTGGCTGCCACACTCAGGAGAGCAGGCCCTGTACTTCACTTGGGCAGCAGGGTAGAGCTGGCCCTGGTTGTGGGGGTTGCAGGTTAGACTGCCTCCTAGGGTGTGAGAACATGAGAGCCAGTGGACTGGCCATCTCTGATACCTCTCAGGCCTAGATCCATGGCTTTGAATTGTCCCACCCCAACATCTACCCCATCAAAAACTGCTGGAGTGCATGAAGAGGCTGGTCCTACAGATCCACAACTAGAATCTCTGTGACACAGGGCAACAACAGGATATCCAAAAAGAGTCTTAGTGAGGATCCAATATTGATAGAATAGCAGAAGCCAGAGGCCCCATATCAGCCCAAGGAGTCATTGCAATGAACAGTTGCAAGCAAATAAATGTGGGCAAAAGGGAATACTGTGGGACACACTATGACACATGAAATTTTTTTCCTCTATTGGGGGAGGTTGCAAAGTAGAGGTTGGGTACAAGTGGAGGGGGGAATGAGTGGAACTAACATGCGCGTTGCGAAAAAATAAGTCAAAGAAGTTTTTCTGTGTGCATGTGAGTGTGCACAACAATACATGCAGGCAAAGGGACTTATGTGTGCAAATGCCCAGGCATGTGTGTTTATGTGGATGTAGAAGCCAGGGATCAACCTCTGTGTCATTCTTCAGAATTGTCCACCTTGATTTTTTTTCCTTTGTGTGGATGTGTTTGTGTGCTTGTGTGTGTGTGTGTGTGTGTGTGTGAGAGAGAGAGAGAGAGAGACAGAGAGAGAGAGACAGAGAGAGAGATTATATTTTAATTACATCTCTCCCTTTCCTCCCTCCAAATCCTCCCATATACCCCTGGATTCTCTCCTTCAAATTTGTGCTGTCTTTCCTTTTCACTAATTTTTATCCAATGCATAGTAGTATAAATGTATATACACATGTGTTCCTAAATATAACCTATTCAGTCTGTAAAACTTTACTTGTATGTACAAAGCTGATAATTTCATACAGGACAACCAATTAGTGTTCTCTTCCCAGGGGAAGACCACCTCTCCCACTCTCAGGCTTTCTCAGTTGCCTAGTTCTTTGTGTAAGGTTGAGGCCATAGGCTTTTCCTCTGCCCACTTTGCCAGGTGGACAGGTTGGTGCAACTTTATGTATATAGTTTCTGATGTTAGTAAAAAACAAACTCAAATCTCACAGCAAACTCCTTGATCCTCTGGCTTTTAGAATCTTTCTGAACCCTCTTCCACAATGTTCCCTGAGCCTTAGGTGTGGGAACATTTTGTATGTGTATCCACTGGGACTGGAGTCCACAACTCTGAATTTTGATTGGTTGTGGTTTTCTGTAATGGTCATCATCTGTTGCAAAGAGAAGTTTCCTTGTTGGGGGATGAAGACTAATCTGTGAGGGCAAGCTTTATAGATTATTGTTAGGGATTATGCTGGTTTAGTAAATTAGTGGCTGTATATATCCCCTTCAATAACCATGCCTTCATTAGCACTGAGTAGGTGACTAGGTATTGAGTACTAGATATGGTTTTTCCCATTGTTGAGAGAGCCTTAAGTCCAATTAGAGATGAGCTGGTTACCGCCAAGGTATGAGTGCCAATACTGAACCATTAACATTGTTGGGCCGTGCTTGACATTGATGTGGTTCACAGCCATCATGCATGGGTAGGAGTGGGGTTTCCTCAGTCCTTTGAAAGCTTACACAGAGCTTTCTAGTTCTATGAAAGCTAGTTTCAAGGAAAAGGGCATTCAGGTTAGATCCAGCCTAGGGGCTTCTGTTTCTGAAGAACATGGTGTCTTTGGCAATAGCACCTTACCTTCTGCCTCTGAGGGTAACCAGAGGTGGCAGCAATAGACAGTGCACCTTGAGAGCCCTGAGCAACAACTCAAAGGAAGGCTTCATGTGTCTGCTGTTGGGATTTTGCTAGGTGGTTTGGGCTTTTGGAGGGAGCACTGTCATCCCAGATGAAAAGGATTCCATTAAAATTCTGAGTGTGTCAAAACACACTTGGTATACGTAGATTCATGAATGTTATAGGGGTGGGGGTTTGCTGTTTTGTTTTGTTCTTGTTAATAGTTGACTATTAACTTAAGGCTTTTCCAGATGTTCTTATGTTATTTTATCCATCATTCTTTTGCATTTATTCCTCCCCCTTTCCTAAAATGTGCCCTTCTCACACTCCCCCTGACAGGTCCCTTTGTATCCCAGCATTCCCCTTTACCCTCCATCCATATTCTTCTGTATCAAACTTGAATGTTGACACAGGTCTCTCTCTGGCCTGGACCTCACTGATAGGTTGGTTCAGTGGCCCTGGCACTGGGTTTGCAACGATGTATCACCATACCAACTTTGTATGTCGATTTGAGACTCAAACACAAGATCTAATGCCTGAAAGACAACACTGTACAGATGGAACTGATATCCAGAATCCATAAGAGCAGGTTCTTTTCCACTGTGAGTATTGAAAATCTCCCTTTTTCTAGTGGATATACGGTCAAAATCAACTTTATCTGCATGGTTTCTGTGCAGACTGGAGGCTCATCAAGCTTCCTCTGGCCACCGATTTTCCTCACTAAATGTTTTAACCATATATCGTTTAAGTAAGTGATATCTCCTAATGTTCACTTTTCCTGAACCATTGAACAGTGTGTATTTTGCCAATTAAGATCAGCTTTGATTCAAATGTGTCAAGAGGACACAAGTGATAGAAAATAAAATCTATGCTAGGAGGGAGGCTGCACACTTAGTCTTTGGAATAAGTACTGTCCAAGTACCCTTCATTCAGCAACTGATTGTCCTCATGGGCTGAGTACCTGCATTTGTCTGTGGATGGAACAGTTCTTGGGGTGTCTTGTACAGGTGTGTGTGTGTGTGTGTGTGTGTGTGTGTGTGTGTGTGTGTCTGTGTCTGTGTCTGTGTCTTGCATGCATACTTGATTAGCATACTTGGCTAAGTCACATGTGCTTTGAGCCCTGTTTTGTCACCTATATATAGAAGAAAAACACATACTGTCTGCTTACTTTATGCCACAGTGGTTACACTGGGTAGATTAAACACCTCTGAACTGTAGTTTACCCAGCTGCAAAACAGGAAAAATAACGTCTTACCTTATAAGGTAATTGTAAAAAACAAGATAATCTCTCTAAAGATCTGAGCACAGTCTCTGGTACATGATAGACATTTTATAAATAGTTAATGTGATGGATTACATGTGTATTGTGTACAGAAGATTACAATCATTAATGTCTTCTACTTAGTGACAGCCCAGAATGGAAAATTTGGAAGGATGTGAGTAGGGGGAAGTCTGAATAAATATGGCTGGCATGATATCAAGAAGTTTTTAATTCCACTGAAATTCAGTTTGCTCTGTAACAGCACACGGTGAGGTACAGTGGGGAGAAAACCCTGGGGTTGTCTTCCCACACATGGAGTAGAACACCAAGTAGCTGACAGATCAGTCACTACCAAGTGGGGTGGTTAGCACCTAGACTACAGTCAGAATTCTGTGTACCAGGTCAGGGCTTCTGTGTGAGCTGATGTCTGTTATCTGGCTCCATCTGCAGCCTTTGTTCATTAGTACACTCCACCAAGACTACTGCTTATTAGATGTCAGGGACAGAACACAGGGGAAGGATGCAGTGCCCAGTACAGCTTGAACTCTGCATGAAGGAGTAACAAGGCCCCTTCTGCATTTACAGGGCCTCAGCTGTGTTCCTAGCTAGAAGGCCTGTCTGCAGAAGGTTTTTTGCTGGCTTCTGCAGTTATTGTCAAGTAAGTTTCAAGGAAAAGAAATTCTCTCCAGATTTCCTCTAGATTAGAAGGAATTATATTCCTTTGCAACCCAATTTTCTGTGCTGATTTCAGAGTCAATATCCCTTTTAAATCTCAGGGGAACTCCCTCCTCCGTGTGTGTGTGTGTGTGTGTGTGTGTGTGTGTGTGTGTGTGTATGGAACTCTAATGAAACTCTGGTACATGAGTGCAGCTGCGAGCAAGATGGTGACACAAAGCCTTTGCTACTTTGCAGACTACTTGGATAGAGCCACTAATTAGAGTGCTCATCGTCTCTCATTAATAGAAATTGTTTTCTTGATAAAGAAAAATTTTAAGGTTGAATTTGTGTAGTAGCCATTTATAACAACATAAAGTGGTAACCGTGCTGCAATGATTTTTAAAGCCATTTATTATCTTTTCAATTAAAATAAAATATGCTAAGGTCCTGGAGAGATGGCTCAACAAGCATGAGGACAGAAAGAGAACAGATTTCTAAAACCCTCATAAAATCCAGATTGATCCAATGACTGCCTGTAACCTCATCATTTGGCAGACAGAGACAAATATCCACAAAGCAAGCTGGCTTACTAGGAGCTGAAGTGGCAAGCTGCAAGTCCAGTGAGAGACCCTGCTTCAGTGTATAAGCTAGAAGGCAGCCAAGGAAGGCACTTGAAATCAACCTCAAAGTTTCACATGCATGCACATGCATGCACTCATGCATATACAGGTATATATACTACACACATATGCATTTGCCTGCACTCTGTCATGCATGTATAAGCATGAATACTATACATACACACATGCACACATGAACATACATGCACACATATGCACATGTGTATGCACAATATGCACATGTGCACACATGCATATATACACACAAACACATAAACATGCACACATTCATGCATACAACAAATGCACATATGCACACACATGCACACGTGAGCATATGCACACATGCATACACACATGCACAGGCACACACACACACACACATGAAATGTAAACAGATAAACTCCCCATTGCTATTTGCAGTCAGTGCGCTACATGGCTTATGTCTGCACTTGTTTACTCTCCTCATGAGACTTCACCTATGCTTGTAAACCCACAAACCTACAGGGAGACTTCTGCACTCTGGATCCAGGATTTGGCCATAGGTCAGTTTCCCTTAAATGCTAATCCTAAACACCTTGTGTTGGAAACAAAGTTACCCAGGGAAGTATGTAGGCTAACCATGAGGACCTAATATTTACATATTAGACCCCTGCAATCCAGAGATTTCATAGTGACCCACCCTCAGGTTTCCAGAGAAATGTAAACTAAGTCTTCTGGCTGCCTGAAAACTTCAGTCTATACTGAAAAGAGGCTCCTACCATCAGGCATCAGCTATGCCCATGAATGTGGACCACTCACTAGTTCCTTCCCGGTGGGAAAGCTGTGGTTCCAATACTACCCTCTGCTTCTCTGTCAAGCCTGCTGATGCTTTATAAGCCTGCTGATGCTTTATATGGAAAGGGACACCACAGGGCTCACATTGGGTCCCTATGGTTGTTGTGTCTTCTCTGTTAGCTTAGAGCCTGTCTTCTGAGCCCTTATCCATGCTAACCTTAGTCCTGGCAGAGCTGCATGCTCTTCATCCTACTGCCTCAGCACCACAGTGAACGGCAATCAGATCTTTCAGTGAAACCATGGCAACCAAAAGGATTAATTTCTGCCTTGTCTCCGTAGCTCAGTCTTGTTATCTCTCCAAAGTCCAAAAGATACACACACACACACACACACACACACACACATATACACACACCCTCCACAACTACCACCACCACTGCATCACAGCATAAAATAACATAATAACATCCTAGGATCCAGATATGACCTAAAATACATAGATAAGAAGGGGCTTGGCACCAGAGAATCTGGTACCAGGCCATGCATGTAGTGAACAATAATTATCATACTCTACAGAAAGATTCACTGCCAGTGGCTTGTTGTTTCTTGGTGCTTTCTTAAATAAGATGTCTTCTTGTGCTGGAGAAAATTACATCTAATAAAGAAAAATATTCTGGTTTTTTTTTACAGTGTCTTGTTTTCTGCATAACTGTCTACACTGTCTGCCTGAGTGAACTTCTCTTTACCCTGTTTTATGTACAATCAAAACTGCCCCTCTGCCACAGCTGATCCCACAGCCCCACAGTGGCTTCAGTGATACATAGTGCCCTTATCCCTCCCTGGAGCATTGTGATGCTGCAGGTAATGAGTGAGAAGCAGACTCTTGGGGCCTCTGTGGCTCACCAGGAGAGTGCACTCCACACCTTGAGAAAGATATTTCTCTGCTTACAAGTTGATGACTAAGGTGCAAAATAGTGGCTCCCATCTGATCCCTATAAAAACAGTGACATTCTTGAAAGCTAAGCACTCTGTAAAACCACCATTAGCTGCATGGAGGTTTGTATGTGTAAAGGCCTTGCTCAGCTGTGTGCTTCTGTTTTGATAACGCTCTCTGCACTAGCTGAGCATTCTTTCTCTGACACTGAGCCCTATACTAAAGCCAGAAACTGTACCTGCTGTTGACTCAGGAGAGAGAGAGAGAGAGAGAGAGAGAGAGAGAGAGAGAGAGAGAGAGAGAGAGAGTGAATCATGGCAAATACTTCTGTTAGTACAAAAGTCTATTACAGAAGCCTCCTGAGGTGGCAGGGGTTGAATCTGCCTGTTTTCCAGACTGGTGAACAGAAGTCATTGGTACAAAGGCCCTAGTGGTGGCCCAACTCTTGCTTCAAATATTCTACTGTAGTAGTTTCAAACGCAGTAGAGTGTTAGCAAGTGAAAAGCCAAGACACAGAATCTTCTGTCTCCATCTCAATTAGATCCTGACCAAAATCTGACTTTTAACCTCTTTAAGCTCCTTTTTAGCACTAGGAATAACATCTGTCGCACAGATGTTGGGGGAGGGGAATGTGATAATAGATGTTATATACTAAGAATGTATAATTTTTCTAATCTTAATTAATTTAACAGTAATAAGTTTTGCTACAACAGATACAGAACAAATAATTGCTGATCTCTTGAGTCAACAACCCATAAACAAGTCTAGAATAGATTTAATTGAGATAGTCAATTTGACTATTATTCAACAAGATTTTCTAAACTATTGTTTTCTTTCTATTTTAAAGATAGTGGTGAGTTGTCATGTGTTTATACATAAAAGGAAGAGTATCATTTTGAACAGTTTTTGTATGTGCTAAAAATGTATGCCTATAATTTGACACAAATCATTCCAGGATTGAAGTATAATTTTTCTTTCTTAAAACAATTGTTATATCTTGATTTGTAAGTTTGTAATATAAACTTTACCTCAGTCAGAATTGTTATGATGCGCATGTCCACTGTTTTAATTGTGAATATTAATACTCGGTTACTTTCTAGGTAGGCTGACTGTATTTGTGTAGTTCTCACAACTCAGGAGCTCCATCTTTGCTTCTGTGTGGCAAATACACTCCCCTAAGCTCCAGAAGTTTACTTAAAACTCCTACTGAGTCCCAGACATTGTTTCACACTCCTGTCTAAGCAGTGACATATCCCCACCCCTGCCCGTGCTTGCTTGATTGTTTATGCCACGGCCTTAATCATCTCTCAAGACCTACAAAATAGGGACTTGGAGCTACATTTCACAAATGAGACACAGGGGCTCAGAGTTTCCTTAACTTCTGCTCCTCCCACAGCTGAATGAAGGCAAGTGAGAGATTTGATTCTGGTTGAGCTGAGTCCTTTGTAACTAAGTACTTTCTGACACCCAGGAACTACCCAAGGTCTCATCTGCCACAGATCTGGGCACTGGAATCCCTACTCCCAGAACTTTGATTCACCCTGGTTTCTCATTGTGTTTTGTTTTGTTTTGTTTGTTTTGTTTTGTTTGATTCCCAGGCATACATGTGACCTCTAAATTTTTATGATCAACAAAATTATCTCACTATCTGAGAACACTCTTTTCAATGAATACTCCCAGATCTGGTTATGATTTGATTTAGCTGTCGGAAGATCTTGCAGAACCTATTGGCTCAGAACCGAAACCCAGGGCCTGGAGAATCAGCCTGCTCATGGGATGAACACATACTTGGATTGTTCAACTAGCTGAACCTCAAAAATATTTTCTTTGAAAGACTGACTTTATAGCTCCTGCCACATGAGGGTTTTGTGGATTCACTGATTTTTCATTGCCCTATCAGAAAAAGAGAGTGTACAAACAGTGGCAAACCAAACACATGAATAGGTAAAATAGCACGCACATGCACACACACACACATACACACACACACACACAGAATGCACACAAATACACACACATTCCCCATACATATGCATTGCATATGAACACATACATACATACATACACATAAATATACACACCCCATACAATTCATGCATTCATACATATCCATGCATGCACACACACACACACATACACACACATGCATACACATAACACATTTTTTCTTCTGAGCTAGCATCTCCCATGGACCCTGCACATGGGTTCCTGGCTATGTTGCACTGGGACTCAGCTTTTACTTTCATAATTACTTTCAGTATATTCAATTATAGGAATTAGTGCTATCTTTTTGCTACTGTGAAAAATTTGTGATGACCAAGTTCTATAGTGGAAATAAAACATGGCTGATTCCCTGGACCAAAGTTCCTCAAAAATGCAAGTCCTCCTAATATTTGAGTTCTGCCTCATTAGCAACAGTCCCTAAGGATCTTCTGCTATTGTTTAGATTACCAGCAACAGTGCTGGCCTTTGTATAACAATTTTCATTATCACCAACACATGCTACCTGAAAACACTTTCTTTTTTTTTTCTTCATGAAAAAAAAAGGTTAAAGGGTGAAAATCTAGAGTAAAAGTATAGCAATGATTTTTAACCCTATGCAGTTTGTTAGACACTTACAAGAGGGTTGCATTGGTAAGCAGGACCTAATGATTCAGTCCAATCATGTATGTGTTTCATGTGTGTGTGCACAGTGTATGGGTGTCTTATTCTCGTTTCCTGTTGCTGTGATATCGTTCTGAAGAAGAAACAGCTTAAGAGATAAAGGGTTTATTTGGCCCACAATTCCATAGTACAGACCATGAAGATGAAGTGAAGGTGGTAAGAATTTGAAGGAGCTATATACATCACATTGACAGTCAAGAATAGGAGAGCAAAAAAATTAATGCATGCCTGTTAGTGCTCAGCTCAGTATCTCTACTATTATACAATTCAGGATCCCCTGTCTAGGGAATGATACTACCCACAGTGGGCATGTCTTATCACCTCAATTAATGTGATTAAGACCATTCCATCAGACACGCATATAAGCAACTTAATCTAGACAATCCCTTACTAAGACTCCCTTCTCAGCTATTTCAAGTTTGAGTCAAGTGGACTACACTTACTGCCACAATGGGTATATGTATAAATGCCTACTTTTTACTCAGAAACATAAAAGTAGGCATGACTAGGTAGCTAAGCAGTCATGTTATATGCTTGCAAATTATGATATTTAATCCTTAAAATGACAAGCAGGGATAATTTGGAATTTTTCTATGACTTACGTTTTTAGTACATACTAAGAAAAACTTGACTGACCACTCTGTAACCACCCCTATCAGAAAACTACATGTGTGCAGGTTCTAGCATTTTTTAGCATGTTAGTCATCTAGTAAGTTTCAGCATTTTAGCAGAAGAAAGGTCTTCAAACCTTACTGCCTGAAAATTCCAACACAGGTCCTGAACCTTGGCATGGTAAACGTGGTGCTGTAAACCAAATAGAAATATCCCCTGAATCTTAGCTCAGTATAAGAGACAGCCTAACAGCAAACACATCACAAGGATCTGTCAGCCTCAGACACAAGGTTTTATTGATGACTCTTCAGTCAGGGAAGTTGCACATCAGAGTCCCGCTGAGTACGTGTTGCATGCTTGCTGATTGTCTTTATGTATGATTAATGCACACAATGTTTTTCTTTTCTTTCCTTTTCCCTTTTTGTAGAAATTATTGAGCCTACTACCTCTAGTCCTGTCACAAGTCCAGGTCAGTATCCACATACATTTACAAAGTATGTCTGGGTACTTTTTCTGTCAACCAAGATTTCTGCATTGTCACAGAAACACAACCGGTTGCTTCTGGGCCACAGGCATGGGTGTGGCTCTAGTGTCTGTCACTTGTCTTGTCTCTCTGTGATGTGTTGTCGCCGTGGGTCCTATGAGTGATGTCTGAGCAGGTTGTTGGTGTACGTTGTTACTTCCTGTTGTACAGTCTGTGTCACACTCAAAGCATTGCAAGCTGATTAGCTACACTCTGCCTTCACAAACAGAGATATAGAGAATTTCCAAAAGTTTCTGAGTAGCTCTTTGTAAACTATTTACTTTAGCTTGGTATTATATTAGCATAAAGATCATTATAAGGCAAGAAGGCATTTTAATGTTTCCACTCAGAGCCATCCGAGGAAGGCAGGTTCTCCCACTCTCTGTATTCCAGGAGGAGATTGTGATCTCTTGAAACTTGTCAAGGCAAGCTGACTGACTTCAGCTATTGGCCTTTATTTCCAGATTGTTCCCAGTTCCACTGTAGACATTTATCTGAAAAGATGGACCAAGGCCATAAGAGTATTTTTAAGACTTGTTTTCAACTGGGAATATTTCTGAATTTGTGAATGACAAAACAAATCAAGATAAAAGCTAATGAAACAACCTTTATCTTGTTACATAGAAATTTAGTGCCTTATTCTGAACCTTGGCTGTCGGGTATTTAAAGAAGAAGGTCAAACCTGCTGAAGTCATTAGCTTTGAAAAAACTCACATGGACTTCTATAACCGCTGAGTTAAAGGGTTTTGGATGTCGCCTACCAGGAGGAGGTATAAGTTAGTTAAATAGTTGTTCGTCTCTTGTTCCATAAATGGCACTAAATTTTAGTCTAAAAATGAGATTTGCTGATCTGAGAAACTGAGAGGTTTAGAAAGGAAAAAAATGTATCTCAAATTGTAATCAATCAAAAATGCTTTAAATTGGCTTGGGTGATTATGAATGCCCCACCCCCACAGTGAGATGAGCTAGATCAGGCTTAAGATTAAGTATTTGAAGAGTCTCATAGTGTAACACTTTCTGCTCAAATTACAAGTTTCATTTTTGTAACCTCCCAAAATTAAGCATATTTGGATAGACTATCTAAATCTATTTTACCACGGGTGTAGGCAAAGTTCACATGACACTATTAATCACAGTATTCTGTTTTAGATGGGACTAATAACCCCTCAAGTTTGAGCTTAACATCACAGTAAATCAGAACCTGATTTGCTATCAACTTATAACAACTTATAAAAGATCTGATTCCCATGGGTGCCTGTGACCTCCAAAGAGTGGCACATACCTAAGTGTCTGAGGTCTTAAAATTAATTGTATGCATATACACTTTGATCTTATTTTGTCTGTCAATTCTAAAAGATATTTAGTAATTTTCATATATTTTAACCAGCTAGTGTGTACATAAATTTTACACTTGCTTCCTTTTTTAGCCATGGCCTTATTTGTTAAAGACTTGCTAATTTAAAAAGTTAAGGTACTTTCATCATTACTCAAGTAACAAATGGGGTGCACCCTAATTTTAAAAGTGGTGTCTAGTGGCATTTAACTACATACTCACTTTCTGTGTTTGAGGTAGAAATTACATAAGACAAATAAACCAAGAGTCACTCTCAACAAATAATCTTTAATCACAAGTTCTGCAGTAGAAGGGACTCATTTAAAAAATGCCAGTTATAAAGCCAACAAGCAAATTGTTTATATCTGTAAAAAGATTTCTATCTCTCCATATATTACAAAAAAAGTCAAATTTCAACCAGCTACCTAGGTTTGATCCATTGCTGCAAAACTGAATTCCTCCACAGTGTGACCTTTGAAAGTGTAATGTAAGCTTTTCTAAAAAAGAAATCATTATAGAGAAAGTTAATAAATACATGTTGAATTGAATTGAATTAATGAACTGAAGGACAGAAAACAAGCACAGCTATCAATGAAACCTGGCCTACATTAATTGAGCCTTTATTAAAGGCTTCCCAGGACAAATGGGGTTGGACAGGGATTCAAAAAGTATGTGGTTTAAGCAAGATTGGCAGGGTAATAAAGGATAAGCAAATGATTTTAAAAGTATGGGTGCGGGCTGAATATAGTATCAAGAAGAGTTGGCAATACATCACTCTAAGTAAAAGTCCGTTCAAGGTTAATAGAAATGAAGCCAATGTTGAGAGTCCCAGCTGTAAGAAACAAGCCTTAAGAAAATACCCTTCAAAGAACAATAGACAGTGAAAATTCTTGCTAAAGTATTCAGCAGAAATATCCAATTTGCTGCTTCTACATACTCAGAGGAGAGAATAGAATCAGAATTGAAGCAGATCTCATAATTCCTGATATCGCTGCAAGAGAGTTAAAGCAGAGATAAAGTGGATGTCGTTGCAGGAACACTGGGCACACTGAGGATAGATTGGAGAGAACAGATTTATATCAGTCATGTTGGAACATTCTAAAGAAATGAAGGTCTCGAAGTCATAACTTATATTTTTACACATTCTTGAAAAGTCAAAATGTGTCACAATTGAAAGGGGTGAAAACTGAATTATTAACGTCATTATTCAAGAAAAGGCCACAAAAGATGGGATGCAAGAAGAACAAAAGAATCTCTTCTTTGATCCACCTCAGCCTCAGCGTCTGAGAGGGAAAGGCCATTTTTCATGATGAGGGAGACGTGTGGCGAATTTGAGAATTCAGTCTCCTTTTATGATAATTGCCTGGCTGGAATGTGTTATTCTGGGTAATGGTCCTGGGCTAAAGCATGGCCATCATTAAGCAGAGGAAAGTGGTGTGCTATTCAAACACATACACCATTTCTATTTAATTATTTTAAAGCAAACACAATTTTGTGATTATCTTTGAAGTATATTTTAATAGTAGACATTTATTTTTTAAAGAAAGGAAAGGTGGAGCACTTTGAATAGATGAGCTCCTGTCCCTAACGCTGGGCTTGCTAGTGCCTGGATATCTCAGCCCCACACTGCTGCCTGCTGGGACTTAAATCTGACAGGTCAAGGCTGAACTTCCCAGTCCGGAACCAACCCACCATGAGTTCTTCATTCTGATCTTAAACTTATTGACCATTTCTGCACAGCCTCACAGGAACCCTTCAACAATTGAATTCCAATCAAACCAGCATTCACTTGGCTTTGTATACTTCTCAGAATAAACATTCATCCAGGCAATCACTTAGATGATAAACAGAAGAGCAAAGTAGAGTTTGTTCAAGGTATCAGTGATGTCCTACCAGAAACTGTCTTCACTTAGCCCCTGGGAATAATACTTAGCAATCATCAAATAAAAAAATCATTATTATGAAAATCACTTCATTGTTAAGTGCATGCCACTGATAGTAAAATGAATTTACTTATCCTTAGATAGCTGGCAAAGTGTAAAAAATATGGTTTCCATACAATAATCAGCTACTTGGTATTTTTAACAACACAAAACCTCCTACACCTTTGTAAAGTATCAATATTTTAAAATGACTATTATTAAGCTTAATGTATTTGGGTATTTAAACATGACTATATGTCCATTAATGAAAGCTAGTTCAATTTGACAGCCAAGTAGAGAAAGAAAGCATTTACTGAAGGAAAATCAGCAGATATGTGGCAGAACCAAAATTTAAAATACCCCAAACTGCCATCAAGTATTTATGCTTGAATCTATACAGTGGCAAGTATTTATGAAAACATAAATACTGATGTTTGTAAACAGAATTATTTTGACTCACAGAGAGATGCCACGTTGTATAAAGAACTCCAGAACTGAATAATTCCTGTTTGATACATCTACTTGGCAAATCAACCTTCACTTTTCTGGCTGAGTTTTCTAAAAAGGGAAAAATGCCTTTATTCATTACCCCAGGAATCTCCATTTCCCATTTCCTCTGAATAACACAGTCCAACATTTAGCAAACATTCATTGAACAGCAATTGTATTGGGCACCACATAAGTGCTGAGAGCATAAGAAAACCTGAAGGAGGTTAAGCCTCCTTAGAGGACAGCATATTATTAAACATTAGTAATAATAAATATGTTACATCATTTCAGTTTGGAGACAGAAGCATACCATTTTGCCTGGGAAAAGTCTTCACATGTATGAGCTGTCCTCACAAATTATGGATGGCTGTGTAGAATGTGAATGTTACAAAACAGAGAGGATAGCAAGGAACTGTAGACAACGGAGTGTGGTGGATAAATAAACTATTGGTCCATATGAGCTGATTCCATGCTAGGTCCTCCCCAAACACCAGATGATATCAATGAAAATACTGAGTGAGCTACTTTAATGGTGCGTTTGAGCTAACACGTGATAGCAGATATCACAGGTTTCCTTCAGTGATCTACCCACTTTTAGCTACATGAGTGATAACTCATCTAAAAACAAGTCACTAAAACAAAAATTGAAATTAATTCACTACCAATCTAACCAACATCAATTTCTTCTAAAAACTCCTAAAATAATGTTTACACTAGAATTTTTGTATGCATTTATGGTCAGATATTAAATAAACTTATAAAGTACAACATCAAATTCTTTACTGGAAAAAATTAGTATCAAGAAATTGCTATTCCTTGAGAAATAAACCAAAGAATAAGTTGTTCATAAAAAGCTAAAGTTGGTAATAAGAATCTCATGGGAGCCTCAGAAAAATACTCAGAAGTGGAGAGCAGTAAGAACATTTCATCAAAAAATTAACCCTGCAAGAAAATTAAGTAATTTTTCCATTTCATTACTAATCGTGAAAGTTAGTTCATGTTCATCTCACTACTATACACAAAAGTCAGACATTGCAATGATTCTGTTGACCGTGTGTGCCTTAATAGTCATGAATGGCAAGATGGATGGGAGCCCAATGACAAATGGATGATAGATGGATAGATAGGTAGATGGATAGATGAATAGATAAATGTATGGATGACGGGTGAGTGTATGGATGGATAAAACGATGAATGGATATGTTGATAGATGGATGAATAGATAAATACTTGAGAGATGAGTGGAAGAGATGATAAATGATAGATGAATGGATTGACCAATGATAGACAGACAAGTGGATAAATATGTAACTGAGAGATGGGTAGATGGATGAGTGGTTGATGGATGGTAGACTGATGGATGGATAACTGATGGATGGTTGAATAAATGGATGAACTGATATATGGATGGATGGAAGGATGGAGAGTGAGTGGTTGACTGAACAAATGAATACAGGACAAATTCCCATGTGGACACAGGGCTAAATCATAAGAGACTGGAACTGCTAGAAACAAAAATCAGGTCACCTTGTATTTCTACCAGTTGTTAAAAGTTCACTCAGCATCTGAGCAAGGCACAAGTCACATGGTGCAGTAGAAATGCACAGGTCTACTACTATTCTTCCATTTTTCATAGGTGAATGAGACAGGCATATAGAAGAGGTTTGTATAACCAGTGTGTGATGTAATAGAACGAACTAACATGATGCATTGTAATGATGATGTAATAGAACTAACTAACTAGGAACTCCAATTCTGCCTGAAGACTATCGGAAAAATCTTTCTTGACAAATACATTCCTGACTTTGATACAGAGCACTCCACATAGCCAAAGAAGACATAAACCATTACAATATGCTTCAATGGAGTTACAAGAATATTCAGAGTGTAAACTGATCATAGATCCTGGTGGTATTCAAGAAGTCCACAGTACTGTATCTCAGAGGGTGTTGTATACCTTGCCTGGAATCTTGGTCTATTAAACCTCGGGCACAGGCCTATTGTTGGGTTGCTCAGTTACTTTGGTAGTCAAGTGGAAGCTTGATGTGTGGTATGAGCCAGAGGGAAATAAAAAAGTGGAATGGGAGCAAATCAAGTTGTTAGAAGAGAAGCCTATCATGTGTTGATAAAGTCAAGCAGACAGGGTGAGCCTGGATAACGCCCTGCTCTCTGCAGATAGGGAGAATGCAGATCCAGGCATCTCTGACTTCATGCAGGTGCTTTGGTCCCTTCCTTTTATTTGGGGGAAAGACTGGGGTTTTGCTTTTTCGCTTTAAATGGGAGGGGGGATAGTACCATACGTTTGGTAAATAATATTATGCACATGTAAGAAAATGAAGAATGAGGATGAAGATGAATGAGGCCTATGGAAGCCAGATGAGTCTCAGGTTGATGGTGTCTCCTAGGAGCATGGACATCTGTGAAGGTCTGTCTCCCTACAACATGAGCTGGGATCCTACAGCATCATTAACAAACAGTGTTGTTTTGAGATTTATTTTAAGATTTGTGGAAATTTTTTTTTCTAATTTGTAACAATCAAGCTTCCATTATTCTCTGATTGTTAGCATGTGAGAAATTTAAGACAACTCAGAATATATTTCAAATTCCAATTAATATGCTTCATAATAATGAATTCAGATATTAATTATAATTATCCATAATTAGCTGATTAGTTTCCAGATACAAGTACAGCAAAAGTCTTAGGGTATAATTTAGCATATGATGATTTTAAAAGAAACTGGAGTGCTTGCTAACTTCTACTTGTCATTCCTTGTGTCCTGTCTCGTTGGCCTTCAGCTCTGTTGGAGGAGATAATTAAGTTATTGATCTTCTGATGTATCTAGATTCAGGATTAAGCACCACCAACATTATCAATCAACATCTCACCATAAAGTATACCATGTAATGATCCACGTGTTCTTAGTATGTTATATAGAGAGATGGCACAGAGTTTACAGTTGAAAATGATTTCTAGTATCTACTTTCTTTACATGAAATAGCACACAACTTTGATGGTGAATCTTGACAAAGCTCTTGCCAGTTACCCTGAGAAGGCTCTGGAGAAACTGTACATTTACCCCACAGCTATCACATGCTTTATGCCTGGTATCTGCAGACAGAGGGTTTGCACACCCCTGGATTGCAAGACCCTTTAGGGAAGCATGAACATTCATACTTCTTATCTTTCTCAGGGTGGATCTGCAGACTGATGGACTCATTGCATGATACACTGATGAGGTTGACCTGAGGAATTAGAGTAGCTGAAATTCATGTTTCTATATTTTATATGTTCTTGACTTTACATTGTATTTTATACTGAAAATTAAAATTGTACATTTATTCCACATCTAATAGAGAGCCTGGCTTATACTGAGAGGGAGATTTCATGATGATCTCCTCAAAAGGGGACCAGAGACTGGTAGAAAAAAAATTTCTCCAAAATTCTATGAGGAAGAAACAGTTTCTTTATTGCATTATCATTCATGGTTTACTGTGAAAGACAATTCTACTACACACATAGTGACTAAATATTTAATGTGTGGCTAAGATAATTCTCCATCCAGTATATAGCCCAGAAGCTAACAGGATGGATATCCCTGGTAGATGAAATGTGTCTGCCTTACATTTAGAAAATATACAAGGTTTTCCTGAGTGAATCAATGAATGGATAAATGGTCAAATGATTTCATAAATGTATGAGTTTTCTATTGCCTGTATAAGAAATTATTGTAGCTCTGGAAACATCTAACAACACAGATTTATAGTCTCACAGTTTTATAGGCCATAAATTCCAAATGTGCCTACTATTCTTCTCTACCATCCAAGGCAGAGAAACTACAGGCTCCAGAGGTCGGGTCCTGAAGCCTTTGGTGCTGCAGCTCTGCTTCTCATAACAGGGCAAGCAGTTACTTTGCTCTAGTTGTAAAAGTAGGCATCAGAATTTATCCAAGCTCCCTTGGATTTTTTCATATTTAGATACTGAGTTTTGAGTACCCATATTTACAAGTTTAGTTTTATATTCTGTATTTATGAGCACTGCAGAAAGGGAAAATGTATATTAGAAAGATCATGTTTGTAACGCTACATTATTTCCAATAATTTTATAAACATGTTTGTATTACTCTCTCACACACACATGCATGTGCACACATGCACACCCACACAGGCACGCGCGCGCACACACACACACACACACACACCATCACTCATGTCTATGCCCATATTGAACTAGAAGTACAAAATCTTAATGTAAGAGATAAATCCCAGATGGAAAATGGATCAATTAGAGAAAGAACTAGAAACCAAGCTAATTTTGAGAGGATTCAAGCTAATGATGTTTTAGATCACTTTTTTTTTCAACAGAACATATAGGAAACAGTTCCTGTTTCAGACTCAAGATTCTGAACACCAGTGAGCAGACGCCTGTCTATAGCTGTTCTAAGTAGGAATACAGAGATCCTAAATTGGCTTTAACTGTGAAAATACCAAAATCAAACTAAAAAGGGAAATGTGTTCTAACTGAGATTTTACATTTGAAGAACAAGATTAGCTGAACCCTTGGGTTTTTGCTTTCCACTACCACTTAGGGTGACATTGGGTGACAGCTCCCCAGTGTCTTCCAGAGTGCATGCATCATCCTTCAAGGCTCCAGTGAAGTCAGGCCTGAATGCTCATCTGATTCCCATCTGATCCTCTATAAGCAAATGTTTGTTTTGGCAACAGCCCTAATGACAACAACCCTGAGTGCACCTGCCAAGGGGTATTTGTGTTTCAAAGAAGTTACCTATTTAGGCACAAAAAAAAAGTTCTTTCCAATAGTGGGAGTCACACTGATGAACTGGGCAGTTTGAGGTGGTGGATTACTGGTTAGGAGAGAGTCTCCCTTGCCACCAGTCACCAGGGGCTTTATTCCTCAGACTGGTGGCTCATGCTGCATTTATCTCCACTGATTTTTTTTAAATGAACTGTAGAATAACAGTAAAGGGGCAACTAGGCAGAACAGATCTGTGCTCTGCTTGAAGATGATGGAATTTGTGCCCATGTTTCAAGTTAAATTACATTTTAAAAATTATTTTTAAATGTCTTTAAAATGTTCCTCAAAAGGAGCCCCTTGACATGAAGACCAGCAACCACCCCAACAAACAGACAGAATCTAACATCTTTTAGGTCACACTTTATTTCTTAGATGTTTAAAAAATCACACACATTCTTAGAGACTTTTCAGAAAAGCTTTGACTGAAGAATGGCCCATAGACCCCCCTCACTTCAGCAGGGAGCTGTACTGCTATGCAACCACACAGGTGAGTGTATGTGAGCATTGGTACACGTGAGCATGTCGTTGCTGTTGTGTTGCTTGTGTTAGGGAGAATCTTTGATCCTGGGCCACCAGTGATGGTGACAACTTGACTGGGTTCTGTACTGTGAATGACCTCATCTGTGAATTCAGTGTCTGCTGCCAGGTTGGAACAGGGGTCAATTTCACTTCCTACTTCACACAGGTTTTCTCTTACCTCTCTTCCATTCGAACCACCAAACCTGTTTGACTTCAGATTTCTCTTTGGTTTTAAAATGAGCCTGTAATCAGACAGTCTTCTTAGATGGTGTGTAGGTAGGGAGGATAATTTGAGTGTGACCAGATTAACACCTTCTCTTGAAAATCCTTAAGTTGAGACAAACACAGGGTCCATCCATCACTACACACACACCATTAGCATCCTTGATTGTGCATTTATGATGCACTACACCTTGGGCTCTGTGGTGAATTGAATGAGAACAGCCCCATAGCCTCATGGAATTGAATACATGCTTCCTAGTTGGTTGAACAGTTTGGGAAGGAGGAGGAGATGTGGCCTTGCCAAAAAAGTTGTATCACTTGGAGTTAACTTTCAAACCCCATGGCATCCCCAGTTGTTTCTCTCTGTTTCTTTGTCTCTCTGTTGCTCTGTTGCTCTGCGTATCTCTCAGTCTCCCTATGTTTTCTATCTCCCTATGTGTACCCTACCCCCCCCCCCCAGTGCTTGTGTCTCATGAAGTAAGCTCTCAGCTACGGCTCCATTCCATGCCTGCCTGCTGCTGCCATGCTACCTGCCGTTATGGTTGTGGACTGTCCCTCTGAAACTGTAAACCCATAGTAAACTCTGCAGTTTTCTGCAAGATGCCTTGGTCATGGTGTTTCTTCACAGCAATAGAAAAGTAATTAATACAAACATAATTTAAGCATAATCCAGAGTTGTAATTGTGTATTTAGGGATCTTCCTTTTATCATCTCATATGTAGAAATGGTGTTTGCTGCATTTATTCAGAACTGGAAAGATGTAACTTTTTTTAAAAAAATGAGCTACATAATAACAGTAAAGGGGCAACTAGACAGAACAGATCTGTGCTCTGCTTGAAGATGAGGAGTGAGACACTTGATAGAGAGCCTATGGGAGCTGGTTGCTGCTCCGTGTTGTTTCAGATGCTTGTAGTCTGATACTCGTTGTTTCTTCTGAGTTTGATCAGGCAAAGGAAACTGAGAAGACGCCATTTGCATTATATTACATACTTGACTTTAGCCTGAAGTACACACAACCCTCATTTTCTGCAAAGGTATCTATTTGTGCTTTCCACTGCCAGAAGACTAAAGTCACTAGGTGGCACCTCTGAGCTGCCTTGCAGCTGATGACCACGACAGACTTTTCTAAGTAAACTCTGCTTTGCGTTAGGATCATGTTAAGTCTCAGCCTCTGCAGCCACATTTCATCAATCTCTGATTTGCACTAATTCCTTGAGCGAGGATCACTTCTATAAATGTAATAGTGGCATATTGAATCCGTTCAAACTCCCGGCCAAACAAAAACTGAAAGTTCAGTCCCCATGCCTAGCTGTGGAGCCAGATGCCCCACAAGGTCTGTTTGTATTTACTATTTCATTTGTTTTGGACTTAGTGAAATAAGATGATACATTTAGACAATATGACAATTAATATTCTTAATTGCCCAAAGTTCTAAAGTCCTGTTGTTCATGATTGGACTTCAGTCATGCCACAATGCATCCAAACTCACTAGAGGAAAGTGTGAAGCTCTTTTTCATCAGCAAACCCGCTGTCCCCTGGGAGGGGAACACAGCCTCATAAAGTGAGGTGATAAGGTAGATGATCTTAAAGTTTGCTTTCAACTCTAATTTCTATGAGAGCTGTATAAACCAGGTGTAAAAGCTCTGTGGGTCTAAATCAGGTGTGAAATTGCCTCGGTATCCCTTATGAGCTTACTGAAATTGACTGTTTCCAGTCAGATGGTTGCAGAGTGCTTTGATACTCTAAGGAATTTGCATGGAATCTAGCATTTTAGAATGACACAAATATCTGACCCCCCTCCCCCCAGTCAGAGGTCCTAGAAACCAAGCTCACAAGAGAAAAAAAAAAAAGAGTTCTGCAAATCCCCCACATTATCAGGCTGCTAACTAAAATGTCTGCAGATGACAAATCACAGCTGTCTTTTAATCTGGCTTGCTTTCTGAAGCATGGGTCTCATTCACAAGGCATTTGCTGTAGATCCATTTGAGCATAGACCAGTAAGTCCTTAAACACTGACCAGTGAATACGTCAACTCTGGCCAGGGAGTCTTTCAACTTGACCAGTGAGTTCTTCAACTCTGGCTAGTGAGCTCTTCAACTCTGAGCAGTGAGTCCTTCAACTCTGGATAGTGAGTCCTTCAACTCTGAGCAGTGAGTCCTTCAACTCTGGACAGTGAGTCCTTCAACTCTGGCCAGAGAGTCCTTCAACTCCAGCCCAGTTGGATAAGAGGGCTGCAGAAGCCTGGTGAGAATGAAAGTTGCCTGGCTTATTCCTCCCATGTTCAGATCCGACCACCTTCTCACTTCCCCATCTGTCCTCTGTTCTCCCTCCCGTCACACCTATGTATGTGGCACCAGTGTGGAGTTGGCGATGAGCTAACTCCATACATTTTCCACACACTTAGTTCTCACTGTAGATGGTGCACATGGAAATATTACCTCAACGGCCTAGACACTAACTGCCTTCAAGAGTAGGTAACAGAGATTATCCAATCAGCAAAAGGAGATCTAAAGTTTTGTCCCTTTGCAAGAAGTTCATGGCCCTTAATGTATTGAACTGAAGAGCATAGGGCACAAACCCCTCACCTACAGGAGTTGTTAGTTAACACTACAGACCCTGAGATCCTGTCCAGGAGAGGTTTGTCAAGGAAAAAGATGCAGCTGGATTAATCTGTCAGAGAGTGATAGATTCTGGGACAAAACTAACTCAAGACTTAGCAAGAAGCATTTTGATACTGAAAAGGGTATGGAGCTGAGGTGGAATCCAGATCTGGGCTTTACTGTTTATTTAGGAAACACTGTGGGGCAGACACTCCAGTGAGTAACCTTTAGCTCATTATCTCGATTTTCAGTCAGACAACCTCATGGTGGGAATGACTATCCTGATCGTAGAAGTAACCGAAGTGCATGCAGCTGCTGCTAGGTACACTTGATGCAGGCATTTGTCTGACCCTAGCTCCCAGGATCCTAAAGTCAAATATCTTTTACCAGATACTTTTTAAGGCATCTCCCCACTGCTACATGCACACACACACACACACACACACACACACACACACACACAGAGAGAGAGAGAGAGAGAGAGAGAGAGAGAGAGAGAGAGAAAGAGAGAGAGAGAGAGGCAGGCAGACAGACAGACAGAGACAGAGACACAGAGAGAAAGAGAGAGAGAGAGAGAGAGAGAGAGAGACAGAGAGACAGAGAGACACAGAGAGACACAGAGAGACACAGAGAGACACAGAGAGACACAGAGAGACAGAGAGAGACAGCCTTTATAACTCAGGTCTCCATACGTGGTCCTGGGCCCTGGTGTCAGACATTATCTTTAAAAGGAATGTTTCCAGACCTCATCCTGGAGGCACTGAAACAAGCAGTCTTCAGCAACTGTAGTGTCCATGATTCATGTAGGTGAGGGGCTCCTGGCCATACTCCTTAAGAGCTGTGAACTTCTTGCAAAAGGACAAAGCCTTAGATACCTTTTTGGTCATTGCTTATATTTCCATTTGAAGCTGACTTTGTGGTCAGCTCTTCAGTAGACCAAACTTCTGTAAAAATAGTATGAAAACCCACCTCAGTCTAAAACATCTGTGTTTGCATTGACCCACCTTGAGAAACTACTGGTGGTCAACCAGAGTTTTTAGTCAGCCATTTAGAAAACAGCTCTGTTCTCTTTTTCGGTTGTACGCTCCTCACCCCTGGCCTGTCTGAATTTAGGCTGTATGTTCCTCACCCATTTTTATTATCTCAACTGCATAAAATAAGCTGGTCCCTGGCACCACAAAACTGAGAGCATGTCCTAAATCCTGGCAAGTACAAGGAGATACTCACCTGTATGTGAGCTTTTCCTTGTGACTCACATTCTTTCATGGGCACTCAGCACCCAGCAAACTACATTTGCCTGGTTAAAGCAGAGACAGAAAATGGTGGCATCCTCAGTGTATAAAGTTTATTAAGTAACAAAGAAGATCTCTATGAAATTCATTTAACTTCAGAGGTCTAAATTGTATTTTTATTTTTACTTGAATCTATAAATCTGTTTGTTGAAATGAATTACTCTATGATATTTATTAGTATATAATATGTATGTAATATTTCTCATCTGAGTTTAAATATATAAATATCATGACTAATTTATTGATAATCAAGTGAAGTGCTAGCATCCATACATTTATCCCCAGATCTTTATTTATGCAATTTTTTACATTCATTTTCTCAGTCAAGATCGTTTTACATTTTAGTGTGATTTAAAACTATTTTAACACTTGACTATACCCAGGAGAAATGTTTGTATTTTTGAAAGGAAGATCACCATTTGGGTCTGAGAATAAAGAACAATAGTGAGACCTTAGCCAACTATTACTGAGTTCCTCACTAGTTGTACATATCGCTTGCTTGCATCTAAAATTTCAATAATTCCAACTTTTTACCCATTTCTAATAGTCTACCTATATCACCAGAATATACTATACTGTGGTGTTATAATACAAACCACAATAATCTGGCCAGTTTAAGTTTGAATGCACAAGAAAAGGGAAAATCCTTATGATATTTTCTGTGTTGTTATTTGGCAGTGGGTTGATGAGCCTCTGTTTCCTCAGTGAAAACGCAGCTGCTGATATTTGCAAGTGCATACAGACACAACATTCTGACACTCTGCAAGCATGAGAGTGTTAGCACAGGGACACAGCATTCTGATACTTTGTAAAGGTAAGAGTGTTAGCACACAGACGCCATTTTTCGATTCACTTGCTGTCAGCACAACCATAACTTCAGTTTTATCAATAATTTACTACAAACATCCAAGCATGAGTGACAAAGAGAAAAATATGTTAAAAATATTACTTCAACTTAAAGACTGGCCCATCAATGCCGCTGAGTGCATACAACCTAAACTTTCTACTCTGTTGTATTGATCTTGCAGTGAGCAATTGAAAGCAGTGTACAGGCACAACTATGAAACAAAGGCTGTAAGGTACATGGGCAATTAATATATTTCACATACATGCTTCTTTTGTAGAGTATTTTAACAAGTATGGCTTGGTTAATCAAATAGACTCTGATGCCTGGAATTCTGTATCAATGTCTTAAATGTCTAAGTTTTGCACCCAAAACTAAAGGGACCTGGCTAACTTTCTTACATGGGATTCTCCAAGCTCATTGACGTGGCAAATACAAATCTCCTTTTTATTATCTAATAGCCAATTTTGCAGAAGTCAATGAGCTTGCTACATGTTTGGATTAACTATGCAGGTTTAAAAAAATGACTACAAAATAATCAAAATGTTCTCTTCATTTTATTCCTTGCCCTCAAAGGCACTCTTCAACTTCATCTTTGCCTATATCAGTAATCATCTACCAGGTCCACTCTTTAGTCCTAGACTCATTTTTTTTTTAAATATGGAATGCTTCGTGAATTTGAGTGTCATCCTTGGGCAGGAGCCATGCTAGTATTCTCTGTATCGTTCCAATTTTAGTATATGTGCTGCCAAAGCGAGCACAAGTCCTAGACTCATTTTAACATTGTTGCAAGGTTTCAGAGAAAATAAATTATGTCTCTTGAGACAGCCCTAAGAAAATGAATTCACAGAGACCTAGTCGTCAGACACTCATAGTACTTCTTTCCAGAAGACCTGACCTCTGCCCTAATAACCAAAGTGTGAACCTAGGTATATATTCAAGTTTGAATAAACCTGAAATTTAAATAAAATTATCTTTTCCTAATCATTAACTATTTCAAATACTTTACATTTGGAAAGCAAAACAAGGGCTCTGTTGAGACAGAGTGGTATTAAAGGGAGGGAATTATTACAGAAATGTCTCTCATGCATTAGATCAAACAACTGATTTGGTCCAGTAGGCCTGTGTGTGTGTGTTGCCAAGGGATGGGCATTCTGTGTATGATTATGACCATGAATGTCCACATTCAGAGGGCGACCTAAGGTTGTTGACACTCACCTTTATGTGATAGGGTCTCGGCTGATGTACCCAACAGGCCAGCTGGAGGCTATTCTTTCATTTTCCATAGGTTCATGGTATTACAAGCACTCTACCCTTTTCATCTGCCTATTATGTGGATTTTGGATATATGAACTCAATCAATAGGGTTACACAGCCAGGACTTCTCCCGACTGAGCCCTAACTCCAGCCCAACAGTCTTTTGATGTGTTTGCTTCTTGTTTTTTTTTGGATTTACAGTTTCCTCTGTTAACAATTAAGACTACAAAATAACGTTTTCAAGTTGAATCCTAATTCCACAAAGAGAACTGTATTATTTATAAGTTCTACAACCATTGATTTAATAAGGCTGTATGTAGGAACATGTTGGACAGCCATGACCCATATATGACCTGGAGTTTATTATGAAGAACTATTTTGTTCATTTTGATTTGTTTCAGTATAATACACCACATTCTTTGCTTTGTGGGCTATTTCTTTCTTTCTCACTACTGGCTGATGAGAGATAAGAAATTGCCAAAATTGTATCTATGTGCCATAACATCTTGACTCAAAGTGACTATCTACAGCAAAGGCTAAAAGACATTACATGGTCCTGAAGGGCTCATGGGGAGGTGATATTGTAATGTGACTCTTACCACACTAGCACAAAGTTCTCCTGGAGGTAGAAACTTTGTGTTTTGCCTTCTGTGATGTGGGTTGTTTTAAAATTTCAAAATTACTGAGTCTGGATCCTTAAGCAGGTATTGAGATATAACTACTTAGTCCATTTCTGAAGAGAGTCTTCAGAATTTAAAAAAAAAATTTATTAGATATTTTCTTCATTTACATTTCAAATGCTATCCCGAAAGTCCCCTATACCCTCCCCCTGCCCTGCTCCCCAACCCACCCAATCCCGCTACTTCGCAAGACCAGGGCCTCTCCTCCCATTGATGGCCAACTAGGCCATCCTCTCCAACATATGCAACTAGATACATATTTCTGGGGGTACTGGTTAGTTCATATTGTTGTTCCTCCTATAGGATTGCAGAACCCTTTTGCTCCTTGGGTACTTTCTCTAGCTTCTTCATTAGGGGCCCTGTGTTCCATCTGATAGATGACTGTGAGCATCCACTTCTGTATTTGCCAGGCACTTGCATAGCCTCACAAGAGACAGCTATATCAGGGTCCTGTCAACAAAATCTTGCTGGTATATGCAATACTCTCTGGGTTTGGTGGTTGTATATGGGATGGATCCCCAGGTGGGGTAGTCTCTGGATGGTCCTTTCTTCCATCTCAGCTCTGAACCTTGTCTCTGTAACTCATTCTATGGGTATTTTGTTCCCCATTCTAAGAAGGAATGAAGTATCCACTCTCTGGTCTTCCTTCTTCTTGGGTTTCATATGTTTTTCAAATTGTATCTTGGGTAGTCTAAGTTTCTGGGCTAATATCCACTTATCAGTGAGTGCATATCATGTGTGTTCTTTTGTGATTGGGTTACCTCACTTAGGATGATATCCTCCAGATCCATCCATTTGCCTACAAATTTTATAAATTTATTGTTTTTAATAGCTGAGTAGTACTCCATTGTGTAAATGTACCACATTTTCTGTATCCATTCCTCTGTAGAGGGACATCTGGGTTCTTTCCAGCTTCTGGCTATTATAAATAAGGCTGCTATGAACATAGTGAAGCATGTGTCCTTATTACAAGTTAGGACATCTTCTGGGTATATGTCCTGGAGAGGTATTGCTGGATCTTCTGGTAGTACTATGTCCACTTTTCTGAGGAACTGCCAGACTGACTTCCAGAGTGGTTGTACCAGCTTGCAGTCCCACCAACAATGGAGCAGTATTCCTCTTTCTCCACATCCTCGCCAGCATCTGCTGTCACCTGAATTTTAAAACTGTAAACATGGGAGCTTGATGGATAATGTGTCTACTGCACAGGCATGAGAGTCAGAATTTGGTTCCCTAGCACCCATGTGAAAGCAAGGCCTGGCAGCATGAGCTTCTTTGCCAGCACCGAAGGGGCAAGGAACCACAGAAAGATCTTTGGGGTTTACTGGACAGTCTGTATAATCAAAAAGGGAAGTTCTGGGTACAGTGGGAGACTCTTTCCATAAAATAAGAACAATAGAGGAAGATACCTGATGTCCACCTGCACACACACACACACACACACACACACACACACACACACACACGGGAGGGGAGCAAGGTGAAGGGAGGGAGAGGGAAAGGGGGATAAACAGAGACAGAGAGAGAATTGCCATTCAGAGATGAAATAGGCCCAACAAAGCTCTGATTTTTAGTTACAATTTTGTTAGGCACCCAAGGAAATTTCATTTCTCCAACATAAACTCTTCTTTAAAACTAACATTGCTTAGGTTCTGCATAATGACAAAGAATGAAAAATAGGTTCAGACCCTGTGGTGTCCCTAGTCTCTGTGTCTCCTCTGCTGCTTCAAGAGTAGCTGTCCACCAAAGACATCTCTCTGATAGGAGCTCAGTTGCCTTTGAAGTGACTTTGAGTGCAACCAGCTACATCCAAATGATACAAATAATGGAATCCAAGAGACCTGGCAAGCAGCTGGGTAGAAGCACCCACAGCTCTCTCCACTGAGTGTCCTTGTGGTTGAGGAATGACCCCAGGGTCTCCTCTGATTACAGCAAATGAGCTCATGAGTGGCCATGAGTGAGCACACTGATTGGGCTTGGCACATTCTATGATCAGTTACACATTAGCTTTTGGAAAAGAATGGCCAGACTCATTGGGCAGAAAATACAGAAGCGGGGTCTTTGGCAGAGGATGGGGATACACAGCAGCTGGAGGAGTTGCATTCCCATAATTTACTGGTTGGGAGAGCCAAGCCAGACCTTTCATAGCTGTGCTTCCCACATCATTTTTGGCGGGACTGCAGGTGGGAAAAGGAAACCACAGCAGTCCCTCTTTAGGCAACAGTAAAGCAAGGGGGGTGCACATTTGCTCCAGAATGACTGCAGACCAGGCCTGTCTGGCGATAGGATATTAATTTTCACTTCATAAACTAATAGACCAGGGGTGTTGACTAGTTAACATACACTCTTCCTTGCTAGAACCTTTCTAAGCTGAAGGAAGTGCTAGCATGTTTTACAAGGCAGTGAGTTTGATGGCCATAAACTTCATCATAGTGGGAATAGAGAAGAACGACTGGACCCTCCCAACGAAGGGAGCTTTGGAATAAGGGCCACAAATATCATGTGCTTCTGTTCCTGTATTTTACCAGTTTGGTTTTACTGATGGCCTGTGCTCACTAGCAGCAAGTTTTAACTTCACACAGCATTGTCTCTGTGAAGGATGGAGGTTCAAGGTGGATACTAGCTTTCTTGACTAAGCCATGGACATATAGAGTTGCATACCCACCTTGAAGATAACCAGACATTAACAAATAGTAAAGGGTTCTCTGATGAGGACATGGGACAGTAAAAGTTTTGTTTGGAAATGTGAGATATTTGTTGGATCTTCACGTCACCCTCCTCCTAAACAGCATGTATTTACATCTACACACTTTAAAATTCTATTCTATCCCTTATTTATCATTTTACAACCTACAGCTTATAAGCTATCAGAAGAGCATGAGTTCTTAAAGGCCCAAATTTAGAGAAACAACAAATCAATTTTATTCCAAGAATCAACTTCACTGAGAGTGATTTATTCCTAAGAATATATTAAAACCCTGTTGCCAAAATATTTTAAAAAAATTTTTTAAAGTGCAGTTCTAGAAGTATAGAATCACATTGTTTCTTTTTCAAAGCAATCCAGAAACGGTACTATTTGCAAATAGACATATAATGCAAATGATTGCATATGATACTATTTTGGAAGACTAAGGTGAAACCACAAAGATGGCCGACAGTTCTTGTAGTATTCACACAGCTTCTGTGGTCAGAAGACTGCTTCTCTCTCTCTCTCCCTCTCCCTCCCCCTCCCCTCCCCCTCCCCCTCCCCCTCTCTCTCTCTCTGAGTGTGTGTGTGTGTGTGTGTGTGTGTCCCACTTGGAAACAGGGATGAGGCAGCTCCATTGGGTCATTGGCACCTATCAGCCTCCAGTTTGAAGATCTAGCAGATATCACTTCAGCTGGTACTTTTGATATTAAAAGGCTTTTCTCACCATTTCTTGCTAGCAAAGAATGTCAGCATCATGGGAACCAGACACATCATACTTTGGTTTTCTAATTCCTTAAAGTCGGCGCTAAAGAAAAACCAGATTAAGCATAGTCTTGATGCACTGTTTTGATTGAATCTCTTCTCCGGTGTTAGGAATAGATGTTAGCAAAGTCTCAGGCAGTTTAAGGAGCTGTGAAGGGTGGTACAATGTGGAGTTTCTGCATAGTGAGACTCACACACTTATTCCACTGACAGGATGTCATAGGACTCTGGTGGTAGATAATGAATTCATGTCTTGTTACTGTACATCTCCCTGTCATATGAACAGAGCAGAAGATAATCAAATATTCATCTTTTATAGAACTATCCCAATTTGGGGTCTTTCAGGGATCCCTGGGATGCCTGCTTCAGATGTTTTTCTTTGTTGAAAGCATGACACTTAGATTAAAAAGAATGCAGACATAACTATAAGCCACAATAAAAGAAAAAAAACCTATGAATCCAAATAATCACTTCATCATCTATGAAAAAAGTCAAAGGAATGCCAAGAAGGCAGGATATATTTTTCTAGGAAGGATGTCAGCTTTCGGTCCAAGTGTACCCTCATTTTTCAATCCCCTCATCTGCAAACTGGTGCTACATTGAAGTGAAATCCAGACTTGTTAGCATTTTTGGTCTGAAGACTGACTTCCCAAGCTGGTCCCAGCTCCCTGTAAGCCCACCTCTGGCCTGTAACTTCTCAGGCTGGTCCCAGCTACCTGTGAACCCACCTCTGGCCTCTAGCCTCTCTCTTCCTTCCACATCTTGTGCTCTGGCTCTGCACTGCTCAGCTCATACTACACTTTGTTTCCTCGTACTCTGTTTTAGAATGTTTCATGTAACTTAGAATTATCCCTTGCTTCCAAACAGAGCCCAGTTTGATGGGCTCTTTCACTGATAGCATCTTTCATAGAAAAAGAAGTAGAAAAAGTTATAATTACAAGGCAAACTATCAGTCACAAACCACAAATTATCAGTATTCTCCTAGTCACTTATAACTGTAAGTTATGGAAGAAGAGAGATCCACTTTCTAAGCATGAAGCCTCTGGAATAATTTTATGTCTCATGCACACAAGTGGCAAAGTGATGTTCATCTACGTCCATTGGACGTTCATCCCTGGTAGTTTGAGCTTAGAGAATGTTGTCAGAACAACTGGCTATCTTATTTAGAACGGTCTTCTAAGGAATATGACTGAAGATGCCAATATGATGCATCTTTTTCACAAACACAACTGGATATAACACAACTGGATACATAGGCTCACATAGTCTGTATATGTTATGTAATGTATGTGTGCACTGGTGGGGAAGGAGCCTGAGGCCATACTGCATCCACAGTCAGGAAGGAGAGGTGAATGCTGGCTCTCACCTCCCTTTTTCCTTTGTAATCAGTCTGGGACACTAGTCCACAGTACAGTACTGTTCACAGTTAGGATAGATATTTCTGTGTCAATTAACTACCTAGAAACTCCCTCTCAGACATGTCCTCAGGCTTGTTTCCATGGTGATTTTAAATCCTGTCAAGTTGATAACCAAGGTCAACCATAAAACTCCTGACCTTGGGAATTAGTAGATTATGATTTTTCCATTTTACTAAATTTAAACCTTTGCTGGGCTTTTGTTGTAATTTCTACATAATAACTTACCTCCAATGACCTGCATCATCAGCAAGCTTGTGGCATTTAATAAGATGAATATAGTTATTCATTTTGATAATAACATAGATAATGCAGGTCTTTAGTATGAATAATATAAGAAGAAAGATCCAAATGTTTAAAGAAGGATTGTGTATCTACTTTGTAAGCTTAGACAATTGCTACCTATGCCATGTGAAGTCATGGTCTTAAGTCTTCCTACATTCCAGAAACATAGCATAAGCCTTTCTTTCCATTTATTGTAGAGCAAAGATACAGAAAAGAAGGTATCAGAGTCAGTTTCCTGAATTTATACTAAGTCTTAATTTCACATGGCCATGTGGCTGCCTTTGAGTCTCCACCCCCTCATAAAGGCCAGCCTTCAACCATAACTTCTTTACTAGGTCAAAACTGATATAGCTGGAGTGAGGGTGCTCACTGGGAGCCACATGTTAGCCTGGTGGACAAAAACCCTGATAAAGACACTATCAAAAACAGCAGCCAGGTTTCTCTTGGGGTGAAGCCAAGGTCTGCTCCTAGCTTTCCCAAGTGAGACTGTACAGGGAAAAAAAAGGTAACAGCAGTGGGAAGAGACATCAGCTCAGATACTCAGCTTGGGATGTGAGGAAATATGTCAAAGGAGAAGTCCAGAGACATTCCCACCCCTGTCAAGGTCAGATGTGCTTAAGGAAGAGATTATAAGCTCAGTTAGCACAGGCACAGATGCTGGGTGGCTTAGCAAGTCAAGTGAGGCTCAGCCAAAATACTTTTACTTAAGAGAAATAAAAACTGGAAATAGTTCAGATTGTTGAGATTGAGAGATGCATAGAGTGACAAAGGTATGTGTAAAGTACCCTCGGTTGTAAGAATGAATACAATCTCCTGAATCCTGGGGAAAGTTTTCTTACGCTTAAAAAGGAAACTTTTGCTCATTCTCACCACAATGCATTTCCTAATGTGTGCTGTGTGCATAGTTCACAGCAAAGTACTCGGACTTCCAGTTTCTGATCCAAACCTTGCCATTCATAAGTCCATAATACTCTTCATTATTTTCATTTTGAGTCAATTTGGTTGATGTGACAGAAATGGGGACAGTGTGGACCAAGTGCATGAACACACAGATGCCTGAAAGCCAGGGACACAGCGTGAATAACAGCTCAAGGATTTAGCATGACAATGGGTCAAAGGCTCTGGAAACAAAATGACCAGAGAAACTGTAAGAAGCAAAGCACAGGTGAACAGACAGCACATGAGCTCCTCTACCTGGGGGACATCATAAGGAAAGGGGGCAAAGTTGTTTCTGCCCTAAAGGAGAAGAGCTTTTATCTGATGCCTTGTGGTATCAAACAAGGAATAGGTATGTCATTCAGCTTCCTGTTTCTCTTAGTTAAAGTCTTATTGCTGTGATGAGACATCATGACCACAACAACTCTTGTATAGAACAACATTTAATTGGGCCTGGCTTACAGGTTCAGAGGTTTAATCCATTATGGCCATGGTGAGAAGCATGCTATCATACAGGCCGGCATGGTGCTGGAAACAGAGCTGAGAGTTGTACATCTTGATCTGCAGGCAGCAAGGAGACACTGTCCCACTGGGCATAGCTTAAGCATATGAGATCTCAAAGTACTCCTCCACAGCGACATAATCCCTCCAACATGGCCACACCTACTTCAACAAGGCCAAGCCTCCTAATAGAGCCATTCCCTTAGGGTCAAACATTCAAACACATGAGTCTACAGGGCCATCACTATCAAGCCACCACACTGATGGTGTGACAAACACCCCAGAGAAGCACCTGGAAAGAAGATGGTTCAGTTCCTTTGTTCCTGTCTTCAGAGGTTCCACTCCACAGTCACCTGATTCTGTTGCTTTAGGCCTGGCAAATGGGAGTATGCATCACAGGAGGGTACACTGGACCCTGCTCAGACGTGGCAGTCCAGAAGCAACACAAGAGGGAAGAAGCTAGGTCAAAGTGCAGCCCCCACGTCACACCTGTAAGGCCTAGAACCCCTCAAGTAAGTCCCACTCCAAGGTATCCATTATGTCCCAGCAATAAATCAATTAAAAATCACCCAGATACCAGCCACTCATGGTTTCAGCATATATATAGTGTATATACATATACACAAGACAAATATTTGATAGCAAAGAATGAAGCCAAAGGCCATCTCTCCCTTCTCCATCTACTCCCATGTCCAATCATCAGCCAATTAAATGAAAATTCAAGTGCTGGATCACTTGCCCATCACCTTCCCACCACTGGGCAAAGTTCACTCATGGTACACTCTAAGCATAACCACAGTCCCAAATGTTATAGCCTTGTCACTGGGTCTAAACAGAATAGGTTTGTTCTGTTCTACTCAGCCCCTCTTCTGAGTTTGTGAAAGATACTTTAATATCAGGAAAATGTGGACCTGGTCACGGTGGAAGCAAGAATCACTCTGAGTTTCATTTTTCCCATTAACTGTATTTTTCTTAGTATTAGTAGCCCTGAATGTCTCCTTCTCTCAAGAAGGGAGTTGAACTAGAAGACTAAGGTTTATAGGACCTGCCAACTCTCTCTCAGCTGCAACATTGTGGGAGATTATCAATACCCATGGGTAAAAACAAATAACACATTCCTACAGGGGAAACCCACACTGAGAATCCAGCAATAAATTATTGTCTTGAACACTTGAGCTGCACACACTTTCTGGTAATATCTATTATACTAAAGGCCATTTGTAAGGTTTCCTGATCTTGATTTATTCCAGTCTGGGATTGCTTTCTGAAGGGATAATCTCATTTATGATATTGCCTTTTTAAGATGGAGCAAGCATTATAAAGAAAGATAAATTTACACTGCCAACTAAATGCAAATGATCGCTATTTTGAGAAAAGCATTTCAAGACTCTCTTTTATACAGAGCTATGGAGATTCTAGTATGTCTAAGGGTTATAGACAATAGCCATGAATAAAATAGGTTGCCACCGGGATGTGAAAAACAAAATACTGTATGAAGGGCAAATTATATCCAAATTGTTCTAGAAGTTAATACTTGGCTCATATTTTATCCATGTGCCCCCCTCCCCCAAAGTAATCTTTAGAAGGTTCAAATCACCATGGAAATCAGCAACCGCCCCCCCCATCTCCACTGTGGGAACAAGAGACAGGGTCATAATAGAAAGTATAGAGTTCACAGTCAAGGGTCAGTGTCCAAAGTCATCGTCTACAGGGTACAGGAATAGTTGACCTCTGAGAAAAGAGAAGAGAAGAGAAGAAGAGAAGAGAAGAGAAGAGAAGAGAAGAGAAGAGAAGAGAAGAGAAGAGAAGAGAAGAGAAGAGAAGAGAAGAGAAGAGAAGAAGGAGGAGGAGGGGAAGGGAGGGGAGAGGGGAGGGGAGGGGAGGGGAAAAGAAAGGAAAAGAAAGAAGAAAACTCATGATTTCTAACACTTGTCAACAGTTTCTAGAGAGTATAAATTATAATCTATAATTTTCTTGTCTTTTTCTTTTACTACAAAGAAGTAAATATTATGGTGAACAAAGCCCTACATGAAAATGGCATTTGAAAGCGTTGTTACAGAAATGACTGTTGAAGATGATGCATCTCTGTTAACCTTCCGAGGCAGACATTGTTAGCTACCTAACACAGACAATGGCTATTGCCTCTGAACAGAGATGGTGGCATTGTCATCACAGCCCATCCCTTTCCCTCAGAAAACACTCATTCCCTCCTAGCCCAGCAATGCTTATCAAACTCCACCCTAGGTAACAATTCATCCTGAAGATGAACCCAGAAACCATAATGATTTTGAGGTGGAGTACAGTCCTCTGTGGACTTCTGCTATCTGTGTGAACTATTAGTCTGATGCCTCTTGACTGGGTCTCAGACCACTGCTATGATGTACCTGAAGTCTGAACCTAGTTTTAAACCCGACACTTGCCACTCTACTCCTACCTCACACGTTTCCAGAACTGCTCACTTCACATGGAACAGAGGCCAGAGTCCTCCTGTGGTTGCTTTGCTGTATCTCCTTTGCCTGCTACCTCAGGTTCAGAGTGGCTTCTACACGGGTTCAAGGATGAACCATGCCTGGCTCTCTCCTGTGTGACTTTCCTTTCTCAGTAGCCTGCCTATAGCCTACAGATCATAGCCAAGTCTCCACACAACTCCTGTGTATTTCTTTAAGGCTTTGCATGCATTACCCTTCTGGGTATGGCATACCATCAGATCATCCCTCCAAAACATGACTTCTCTCAACACCTCATCTTCAATCCTTCTATTTAAGGTTTAAAAACCATATATATCAAAAGATTTTCATTTATAGTAAGCAATCTTGAAACACCCTTCAAGAGCAAAAAATTAATCCCTTTATGAAAAACTAAAATAAAAATTAAAAAATAGAAAGTCAAACATAAAAAAACGTCCAAGGCTTAGAGAATGTTTACTCAACACTGAACAATGTCTGCACCAGTAGAAATGCCTGGACTACTTACATTAACAATTCTCTGATCAGCTCAAAACGCTGCCTCATTTGACTCAATCATTCAGGCTGGTGCTATTGTGAAAAAGAAAGACATGAGGAAAGAAACCTCCTTCGGACAGATAGTCAGTATGGGTGAACAGACACAGCAGAAGGGCAGCAGTGACATAAATAACAGTTATAGCAGAAGGAATGATGTCCATTGGTAAAGAGTTTGTCTCTGCAGACTGCTGACCACACTTTCCTTCAGGCAGAAGTACAGTTGCTGAACCCCCAACTCTATGCTTATGAAAGGCAGGGTAGGACCATATGGGAGACTTGCCTTCATCATCACTCTACGTGTACCCCCACTCCCCACCTCCCACTCCTACCTGGACTAGCTCTGCTGTTTGCCTAGGTTTTATTTTGTTTTGAGACATGGCGTAATGTAGACCAGACTGGCCTCAAACTCACTATGCAACCAAGGGTAACTTTGAATTTCTGATGCACCTCCCTCGATCTCTGAGTACTGCAGGGTGTATCACCATGCCTGGCTTGTGTAGGCTGGAGATTGTACCAGGGTTTGGCCAATGCTTAGCAAGCAATCTGCCAACTCAGCTAAAGCTTACATCCACCTCCTTGGTAAAATTCATACCTCTTTGAGTTATGAGACATAACATGTTTGTGCATGAAACAACCACACAAAATAATTACAGGAAAGATTATTTTTTAATAACATTGCCCATTCTATTATTATATAAAATTATGTAATTAGGATTTGATGGAAGGAGCCTGATGTGAAAGGACATACCAACCACATCCATATCGTAATATATGTCTTTAAGTATGTTATCTGGCCTCTGTGAGCTCCTGTTTTATTCACTGGCATCTAGGAATAACATTCCCACTTTTAGCATTCTCAAGAGGCTCTGTGGTCAACTATTAAAGATACCCACACTATTGCCAATGGGCAGAATTCCTGGTTTTGTTTGTTTGGGGGATTTTGGGGGGGAGTGCATTGTGAGGAAGTATTTGTTTTATCTTGTTTGTCTTGTTTTGCTTTTCTGTTTTGGGTTTTTTTGTTTTTGAGAAATTCTCTATGTAGTCCTGATTGGCCTGGAGGTCTTAGAGATCTACCTGCTTCTGTCAGTGAGTGTTTTACTGCCTAGGCCACAACTCCATTCACTCATTCAGCAATCAGCCACCTTCACATACCTGTGTCAAACTCAATGGAAGTTTTGATAATGGTGGCAAATGTGGACTAGGGCCCTCACTTGCTCTTCATTGAGATTACATACAAAGGAAGCAGCAGACACTTTTGAAGAGAAGGGAGAGGGTGATGGGGGGGGGGGCAAATGAGGGTAATGGACAGATATCTTTTTACCCACTTTGCTTAGTTGTTACTATAAACCTTGTAAATGCACCTAAATTTCCAGAATCCAAAACTCAAAAGCAACCAGTTGTAGGTGGACAAACAGAAAAAGGAATCACGTGGCATACACTGAGCAGAGTTATTCACCTGAAACTGTGTGAAGTGAAACAGTCAATGTGGTCTCCTTCGTTTTCAGTGTCATTGAAGTAGAAGCAGAAGGTTGTCATAGACTGGGAAGAGCTTTGCAAATGCATGCAATGCTGCATTTGATGGGAAGGTCCTGGCCTTCTGCTGTGCAGCAGCAACAATAGCAATTACTGCCAATAGACAGTAGAGGCTTGTGAAGAAACAGTGAAGGTGTGAGAAGGCATTTGTAAAAAAGGTCATGGTTGGATTAATATTCCATTACGGACCTATGCACTGATGCACTATACTGTAGCTCATAAATATCCACGATTATTAGATTGCAGATTTTTTTTAAAAAAGTGATACTAACTGTCAGTTTGTTAAAAGTGTAATAACTGGATGTGATGAAACAGGACTATAATCCCAGAACTCCAAAGATAGACGCAAGAGGACCAGACATTCAAAGTTATCCTAGTTATACAATAATCTATGCTATGTAAATGCCTACCACACAAAAATTAAAAACAGCCAGGTATGGTGGTGTATACCTTTAATTCAGCACTGGGAGCAGGAAACAGTTGGATCTTTGGGAGTTTGAGGTCAGTCTGGTCTTCATATTTGAGTTCTAGTCCACTAGGGCTCATGATGAGACCCTAAGTCAAAAGAAATACATAAATAAATAATCAAAGGGAAGGGAGAGTAAAGAACAATGCTGGACGCATCACAAACACGCAGCGGGTGTTAGCTGTAACCAGTGTCAGCCAGAATGTGGCAGTGTGCTAGCTCAGTCTTCTAAAAGGTGTTCCAGTCAATTTTGTTATTTTCAAGACAATTCTTTTTTTTTTTTTTTTGGTTTTTCGAGACAGGGTTTCTCTGTGTAGCCCTGGCTGTCCTGGAACTCACTTTGTAGACCAGGCTGGCCTCGAACTCAGAAATCCGCCTGCCTCTGCCTCCCGAGTGCTGGGATTAAAGGCGTGCGCCACCACGCCCGGCTAAGAGAATTCTAATTACCCATTTTTGACCATTTCGAGAGGTTGTCAGTGTTTACAAATGAGTCCTTCTGGACTGGAACATTCTATACCCAACTTAAATCTACATGAGCGGTGTACACTTACATATGTGTACACTATACCAAGAAAGGCACTAAGACTTTAATAAGCACAAACCCACTGTAGACAGCAAAGCCAGAGGCAAGATTAAATGCATGTAAACACCAGAAAAGATTCCTTACCTACCAGTCTGGTTTTCTTCTGAGTGGAAGGATGTTCAGGGTTTATGTAAATCCTGTAAATAAAGCTTGCACAGAGTTGCTTAAGCCATCACTCAACCTCAGCAAGATTGATATGGAAACAGCCCCTCTTTGGGCATGTGTTTATCTTAATTGCCCATCTGCATGCAGTGTTTGGTGTCAGAAAGACCTAATAAAAATGAATAAATAATGCCTAGATTCCTATTAAATATTTAGCCTGCCTGGAAGACAAACAAGAGGATGAGATCCACTTTGATAATAGCTTTGTTCTCCAGATTGGTCTTCCTGGATGGGACTACTTCTGGTTTATGTCCAGCCATTGTTGGTAAAGTGTCACGGACCACTGTGATTTTCTGCTTGTTAACTGCTTACCACATCCAGAGGAAAGAAAGGGGTTTCAGGGATGCAAATTGATACAGGTCCTTCCTACCCATCCTTCCAGCTTGAGAACTGTTTCCTCATAAGTGAGCTCAGGATTGAGATAGCCACAAAGTTCTTCTCTGGGAGGCCAGGCTAACTAAACATGTCCCTAGCAACAGTGGAGATCAGTGCATCCATGGATGCTGTAGATGCTAGTGAGTCAGTATCTCTGCAGATGCTCCACAGATGTGCATTATTTTTCTCCAGGCCGAAAAAGGACCTCATGGGCCAGATCATGACGTGTCCTAAGCATCATACTACAATTTCGGGGCTTTGCCTTGCACTGGGGTTCTGGAAAGATGTCTTTCAGGAGACAACATACATGGGCTCTCCAGTCTGTGGATGGCCAGCTGCAGTAGCTTGAAGATACACATATAAGGGTGCACACTCACATCCTGGCTGCAGTAATTGTGTCTTTTTATAGCAAAGGGGATCAATAGAGTGACTGTTGGTTTCTAGAACAAAGCAAAACGGCACAGAGGGAGAAAGCATGTATTTGTCTTGTGGGACCCTGTGAAAGCTGCGATTCAGCAATGAGGCTCTTGACAGTGCCATGGGTTTCATTTCTCACACCCTTGGGCTCCCTACAGGTGTTGATCTTTACCTATGTGGATTCCAAAGGGAACAGTCTATAAATATAATCATTATCTGACCACAAGAATGGCTCCCAAGTCTTTTTCTAAGATCTCTACGACAAGTGTCAAAATATATACAGGAAACAAAGCCAGGGAGGCTCCAGTCACCCACAGGGGAACAAAAGGACTAGCAGAGACCTCTGGAAGTCTGTTGAGGGCTCAACCTCCTGCTAGCCCTGTTTTCTCTGGAGGCTTATTAACACCAACTGCAACAATTACACTGAAGTGACCAGACACCTTGATTCTATACACAGACTGAGTAAGAGGTGGGAGGGAGCGTTGCCCAGTGCAGGAAGGGTGTTAGCTGCAGGCTATGACAGAGGAGGAGGGGCAGGAGCATGACTCTGGAGGAGGCAGTAGCTAACCTGCCTTCAGCGCTCTGCAGTCTCCAGGGAGACAATTAAGGCAGTGTCACCAGCCCCTGTGAAAGGCGAAAAATAGCTTTTCATACCCAGTTGTCAAGGACCCTGATGAACAGAAGTACCTGCCAACTTCTCTGCCCTAAAGATAGGATTTCCAGTGAATATCAACAAAATTTACTGCAGAAACACACAAAAGAGAGTCTTTGCAATGTCTTCCAGTTACAGACAAAAAAGCAACACTGAGCAGGACTCAGTTAATATTTCCTAAGCTGAATAGGTCAAGCATTTATTTTTATTTTTATTATTTTTAGTATATGAACTGTTCACCAAAAGCTTGGCTAAAATTAAAATGGATACATCTCAAGTTAGTACAGAGAAACTCCAACCACTTACAGAAAAGCCCAGTGAGATGAATACTTCTTGTTCCAGACATGAGCAGAAACTATGAATTTTTTGGCTGAACAACATTTGAGGGTCTCTAATGGACCCTTAGTTTTGGCAACTCACTAAATGCCTTCATGGGACTAGAATCTGTGTCAGTAGATACAACTTATTACAGCTAATGGACATACAGGGCTGCAGAGATGGCTCTACAGTAGAAAGTACTGTCTGCTCTTACAGAGAACTGAGATTGTGTTCTCAGAACCCACTTTGGACAGCTCAACCCCCTATAACTCCAGTTGTGGGGGATTTGGTACCCTCTTCTGGCCTCTGCCTGCACCAGCATTTACATACCCTCTCACAGACATCTGAGTTGAAAAACACAATTTAACCTATAAAGTCCATCTAGGGAAGGGCAACAGGTTACATCCAGGGAAACACCATGGGTTTGTCTCCTGTTGTTTTCTCCACCAGGAACTGTGCCCAATGTCACCTTCCTAGCCCACCTGGAGTTGCACCAACCCTGGAGGCTCACTAGATCTTGATGACTCCTTACTCCATCAAGTAGTTTCATGCCTGTCAGTGTGGTTGACCTATTTCCAGCCTTCAGGGGTTCATGAAGATACATTGTAACCCAAATTGTATCTCCCAAAATGATACAATTGCCATATTTGCGAGCTGGAGGACCACACATGGCTAAAGACATTGGCTGGCCCAGCCCAACATCTCTTGGTATCTCTTTGTATAACAGTAGCTTTATCTTTTTTTCTTGAATTTTAATTTCTAGCATCAAAACTGGTATCTGAGAGTAGAAGAGACAGATGTGTGGAAGAGGGGATGCTCCTACTGTAAAGACTTCAGGACACTCTTCACTTTTCTTCCTACCACTCAAATAAAAACCAGCACCAACTGTAATAACTGTTTTCAAGGTAGACCAGGCTATACAAGAAGGAATTTGTAAAAGGTTAATTTTTTTAAACTGTTGTCTTCCCTCCCCTTTTGTCTTAGTAACTATTCTGTTGCTGTGAAGAGACACCATGACAAAGGCATCTTATAAAAGGAAGCATTTAATTAGGGGCTTGCTTACAGTTTCAAAGAATTAGTCTATGGTAATCATGGCAGGTAGCATGGCAGCAGGAAGGCATTATTCTGGAACAGAAGTTGAGAGCTTAGATCTAGTCTGAAATTTGCAGACACACAGAGAGAGATTAGGCCTAGTGTGGGATTTTGAAGCCTCAAAGCCTACGCCACCCTTGATCCCCAGTGATATAACTCCTCCAGAAAGACCATGCCTCCTAATAGTTCCTAGGTTCACTCCCTTGTGACTAAGCATTCAAATATATTAACTTATGGAGGCTATTCTCATTCAAACCACCACATTCTACTCCTAGGACTGGCATGTCCAACAAGTTGGGATCTCCAACACAATCTAAGCTTCACCTTCAGAGCTTCATGCAGTGGTCTCTCCAGACTTGATGCAGAGATTCCCCTATCACCTGAGTGGCCTCCGTGGCTCTTTAGTCACAATCCCTCCCCAGTATAGTTCTTGATGAAACCAGAAATACTTAACAGCAGCTGCCAGTTTCTCTTCCCTGCTGAGCTGGAACGTGGTCCCCTCCTTGAATGACATTTGCATAAGTGTGCTTTACTATTCAGGCCTAGGAAATCCCTCATGCCTGTCCTTTCATGGGTTTCAGGAGGTTACCATTCTCTTTATTTCATTCCACATCAGGTATTTTTAACTGCATATATCTTTAAGCACAAAACTTGACCCCAACATTACATTCCCTGGTACTCTTTTTTTTTTCTCCTCAAACTGTACATTTGGTATTTCATTTTGCTTGCTCCTGTTCATTGTAGATCTGTATAAGAGTGATCACTGATAACCATATGACACTTCAGTACTAGGCTGTCTTGAAATGTCCTCTGCCAATGACATCAATACAAAATTTTTCAATTTAGCCTCAGGCACATTTTTATGACAAGGAAGAAAGCAGCCACATTATTCACTAAAATACTACAAGAATTATCTCAACCTCAGTCATTATTATTACCCTAGCTGGGCACAATAGTCCGCATTGTTCTCAACACTATACTGTCTCCCGAGCTCTTACTAGGATGGCCCATTAGACCCCATGGACAGCATTAACCACTTTCCTAGTCTGAAGTTACCAAGTCCACATCCCATCAACAAGCAGTACACTCAGACCTGACACAGTAATAGTCATTCCCAGTGCCAGCTTTTGTCTTTCTTACCATTGCATTGCTGTGAGGAAACACAATGACTGGGGCAACTTATTAAAGAAAGTAGTCAATTGGGCCTTCTTACAGTTTCAGAGGGTTAGTTCATGGCCAACATGGAAGGGTGTGTGGTGCTAGGTAGGCTTGCATGGTGCTAGAGCAGTAGCTGAGAGTTTAGATGAGGAAACAACCATGAAATGGAGAGTTAGGGGAGGAACTGAGGGAGAAGAGGAAGGAGAGAGAGAGAGGAGAGAGAGGAGAGAGAGGAGAGAGAGGAGAGAGAGGAGAGAGAGGAGAGAGGAGAGAGAGAAAGAAAACACTAACTGGGAATGCTATGGTCTTTGAAGTATCAAAGCTTGTCCCCAGTAATACACCCCCACTTCCTATCCTTTCCAAACAGTTTCACCAACTGGGGACCAATAGTACAAACATGAGTTTATAGGGCCCGTTGTGATTCAAACCATTATACATTTCTTGATCTTCTTTTTTTGTTTGTTTTGTTTTGTTTTGTTTTGTTTTGTTTTGTTTTGTTTTGTTTTGTTTTTTACGAGATAGGATTTCTCTGTGTAGCCCTGGCTGTCCTGGAACTCACTTTGTGACCAGGCTGGCCTCGAATTCAGAAATCCGCCTGCCTCTGCCTCCCAAGTGCTGGGATTAAAGGCGTGGCTAATCTTCCCATTTCTAATACCATGACCTTTACCACATAAACATAAATATTCACACTCATGTACAGTTTGTGCTCATAAATGAGTGGGTATTCAGATATACTAATATACTCCGAACTTGCTATTGTTTGACTTCCATGACTTTACATAATTGTTTACTTGGTTAAATATCAACAACAATTATTATCTGACCAAGTGTGGTATTTTGAACAAAAATGGCCCTCATATAATCGTAGGAAATGACCCATATTTGAAAAAATTAGGACCTGTGGCCTTGTGCGAGACAATGGGTACTTATTGGAGGAAGTGTGTCACTGGGGGTGGGCTTTGAGGTTTCAGAATAGCTCAAGCCAGACTCAGTGTCTCACTGGCCCTTTCTACTGCCTGCCAATCTGGATGCAGGTTCCTCTCCAGCATCATGTTGACCTGCATGTCACCATGCTTCCTCCATCATCATAGATAATGGACAAAAACTCTGAACTATAAGATGGCCCCCAGTTAAATGTTTCCCTTTATAAGAAGTTGCTGTGGTAATGGTGACTTTTCAAAGCAATAAAACCACAACTAAGACACTGAGATAAATTATTTAAGGCTGTATACTTCAAAATCAAGTATCTTTAACACTTGTCTTGAAGGTCTCAGGTTCATGTTGCTAACTCTTCCTATTTCCTTTTTGCCTGGAGAAGATTTGTTAAAAGACTCAAACTTGGATTATTTTTCAAATTTTCTTTTGGCATTGTTTGTTTTTATCTTGTTTTAGGGAAGTCTTATCGCCTAGACAGTTTAAATCACCTTTCTAAATAGTTAATATTATCTATAGAAAGTGGGAAATGCATATGTTTTTTTTCTTTAAAAAATCATGTTATTTTATCACCTAGAGAGATGCAAGAATAAGTGATAAATCCAGGTTTACACCAGAATAGCTACGGACGATTGCTGCAGACTGTTTGCTTCCAATCTCTCCCCCTGGAGGATCAATGTCTCCACTCTGCTTCTCTTTGTGCTACATCTACACTGAATTTAGGAAGATCTTCTCCACAGTGTTTCTTCACCTGAAGATATGTAATTGAAGATACTGTGTTTGAAATCTTTATGAATTGTTTTTCTTTCTCTTTACCTGACCTCTGTTGAACTTCTTTTTTTTAATTAGATATTTTCTTCATTTACATTTCAAATGCTATCCCCAAAGTCCCCTATACCCCCCCCCGCCCCGCCGCTCCCCAAATGACCCACTCCCACTTTCTTGCCCTAGCATTCCCCTGTACTTGGGCATATAATTTTCGCAAGAACAAGGGCCTCTCTTCCCAATGATGGCTGTCTAGGCCATCCTCTGCTACATATGCAGCTAGAGACAAAAGTTCTGGGTGGTAGTGGATAATTCATATTGTTGTTCCTCCTATTGGGTTGCAGACCCCTTCAGCTCCTTGGGTACTTTTGCTAGCTCCTTCATTGGGGGCCCTGTGTTCCATCCAATAGAAGACTATGAGCATCCACTTCTGTATTTGCAAGGCACTGGCATGGCCTCACAAGAGACAGCTATATCAGGGTCCTGTCAGCAAAATCTTGCTGGCATATGCAATAGTGTCTGGGTTTGGTGGTTTTTTATGGGATGGATCCCCAGGTGGAGCATTCTCTGTATGGTCCTTCCTTCCATCTCAGCTCTGAACTTTGTCTCTGTAACTCCTTCCATGGGTATTTTGTTCGCCATTCTAAGAAGGAATGAAATATCACCACTTTGGTCTTCCTTCTTCTTGAGTTTCATGTGTTTTGCAAATTGTATCTTGGGTATTCTAAGTTTCTGGGCTAATAGCCACTTATCAGTGGTGCATATCATGTGTGTTCTTTTGTGATTGGGTTATCTCACTCAGGATGATATCCTCCAGCTAGATCCATTTGCCTAAGAATTTCATAAATTCATTATTTTTAATAGCTGAGTTGTACTCCTCTGTGTAAATGTATCACATTTTCTGTATCCATTCCTCTGTTGAGGGGCATCTGGGTTCTTTCCAGCTTCTGGCTGTTATAAATAAGGCTGCTATGAACATAGTGGAGCATGTGTCCTTATTACAAGTTGGAACATCTTCTGGGTATATGCCCAGGAGAGGTATTCCTGGATCTTCCAGTAGTACTATATCCAATTTTCCGAGAAACCACCAGACTGATTTCCAGACTGGTTGTACACGCTTGCAATCCCACAAGCAATGGAGGAGTGTTCCTTTTTCTCCACATCCTTGCCAGCATCTGCTGTCACCTGAATTTTTTTACCATTCTGACTGGTGTGAGATGGAATATCAGGGTTGTTTTGATTTGCATTTCCCTGATGATTAAGGATGTTGAACACTTTTTCATGTGCTTCTTAAGCATTCAGTATTCCTCAGTTGAGAATTCTTTGTTTAGCTCTGTACCCCATTTTTTAATGGCGTTATTTGATTTTCTGGAGACTACCTTCTTGAGTTCTTTGTATATACTGCATATCATTCACCTATCTGATTTAGGATTGGTAAAGATCCTTTCCCAATCTGTTGGTGGTCTTTTTGTCTTAATGACCATGTCTTTTGCCTTACAGAAGCTTTACAATTTTATGAGGTCCCATTTGTCAATTCTTGATGTCACATCACAAGCCATTGCTATTCTGTTCAGAAATTTTTCCCCTGTGTCCATATCTTTGAGGCTTTTCCCCACTTTCTGCTCTATAAGTTTCAGTGTCTCTGGTTTTCTGTGGAGTTCTTTGATCCACTTAGATTGAGCTTTGTACAAGGAGATAAGAATAGATCAATTCACATTCTTCTAGACAATAACTGCCAGTTGAGCCAGCACCATTTGTTGAAAATGCTCTCTTTTTTTCCACTGGATGGTTTCAGCTCCCTTGTCAAAGATCAAGTGACCATAGGTGTGTGGGTTCATTTCTGGGTCTTCAATTCTATTCCATTGATCTACCTGTTTGTTGATGTACCAGTTCCATGCAGTTTTTATCACAATTGCTCTGTAGTACAGCTTGAGTTCAGGTGGTGATTCTGCCAGAGATTCTTTTATTGTTGAGAATAGTTTTTGCTATCCAAGACTTTTTGTTATTACAGATGAACTTGCAAATTGCCCTTTCTAACTTGGTGAAGAATTGAGTTGGAATTTTGATGGGGATTGCATTGAATCTGTAGATGGCTTTTGGCAAGATATCGATTTTTACTATATTGATCCTGCCAATCCATGAGCATGGGACATCTTTCCATCTTCTGAGATCTTCTTCAATTTCTTTCTTCAGAGACTTGAAGTTCTTATCAAACTGATCTTTCACTTCCTTGATGTTAGAGTCACACCAAGGTATTTTGTATTATTTGTGACTATTGTGAAGGGTGTTGTTTCCCTAATTTCTCTCTCAGCCTGATTATCCTTTGTGTAGAGAAAGGCCACTGATTTGTTTGAGTTAATTTTATATCCAGCTACTGCACTGAAGCTGTTTATCAGGTTTAGGAGTTCTCTGGTGGAATTTTTAGAGTCACTTACATATACTATCATATCATCGGCAAATAGTTATATTTTGACTTCTTCCTTTATATTTGTATCCCCTTGATCTCCTTTTTTTCTCTAATTGTTCTGGCTAGAACTAGAAGTACTATATTGAATAGGTAGGGAGAAAGTGGGCAGCCTTGCCTAGTCCCTGATTTTAGTGGGATTGCCTCAAGTTTCTCTCCATTTAGTTTGATGTTGGCTACTGATTTGCTGTATATTGCTTTTATTATGTTTAGGTATGGGCCTTGAATTCCTGATCTTTCCAAGACTTTGACCATGAATAGGTGTTTTTTGTCAAATGCTTTCTCAGCATCTAACGAGATGATCATGTGGTTTTTGTCTTTGAGTTTGTTTATATAGTGGATTTCGTTGATGGATTGCTGTATATTAAACCATCCCTGCATCTCTGGAATGAAGCCTACTTGATCATGATGAATGACCATTTTGATGAGTTCTTGGATTCGGTTAGCGAGAATTTTATTGAATATTTTAGCATCGATAGCCATAAGGGAAATTTGTCTGAGGTTCTCTTTCTTTGTTGGGTCTTTATATAGTTTAGGTATCAGAGTAATTGTGGCTTCATAGAAAGAACTGGGTACAATACCTTCTGTTTCTATTTTGTGAAATAGTTTGAGGAGCATTGGAATTAGCTCTTCTTAGAAGGTCTGATAGAATTCTGCATTAAACCCATCTGGTCCTGGGCTTTTTTTGGTTCGGAGACTATTAATGACTGCTTCTATTTCTTTAGGGATGATGGGGCTATTTAGATCATTAATCTGATCATGATTTAACTTTGATACCTGGTATCTGTCTAAAAAATTGTCCATTTCATCCAGGTTCTCAAGTTTTGTTGAGTATAGCCTTTTGTAGGAGGATCTGATGATGCTTTGGATTTCCTCAGGTTCTGTTGTTATGTCTCCCTTTTCATTTCTAATTTTGTTAATTAGAATACTTTCCCTGTGCCCTCTAGTTAGTCTGGGTTGATTTTCTCAAAATACCAGCTCCTGGTTTAGTTGATTCTTTGTATAGTTCTTTTTGTTTCTACTTAGTTGATTTCAGCACTGAGTTTTATTATTTCCTGCCATCTACTTCTTATTGTTCTAGAGCTTTTAGTTGTGCTGTCAAGCTGCTAGTATGTGCTCTCTCTAGTTTATTTTTCGTGGCACTCAGAGTTAAGTTTTCCTCTGAGCTCTATTTTCATTGTGTCCCATAAGTTTGGGTATGTTGTGGCTTCATTTTCATTAAACTCTAAAAAGTCTTTAATTTCTTTCTTTATTTCTTCCTTGATCAAGGTATCATTGAGAAGAGTGTTGTTCAGCTTCCACATCAACGTTGGCTTTCTATTACTTATGTTGTTATTGAAGATCAGCCTTAGTCCATGGTGATCTGATAGAATGCATGGGACAATTTCAATATTTTTGTATCTGTTGAGGCCTGTTTTGTGACCAAGTATATGGTTAATTTTGGAGAAGGTACCATGAGGTGCTGAGAAAAAGGTATATTCTTTTGTTTTAGGATAAAATGTTCTGTAGATATCTGTTAAATCCATTTGTTTCATATCTTCTGTTAGATTCAATGTGTCTCTGTTTAGTTTCTGCTTCCAGAATCTGTCCATTGGTGAGAGTGGGGTGTTGAAGTCTCCCACTATTATTGTGTGAGGTGCAATGTGTGCTTTGAGTTTTACTAAAGTTTCTTTAATGAATGGAGATGCCCTTGCATTTGGAGCATAGATATTCAGAATTGAGAGTTCCTCTTTTGATGAGTATGAAGTGCCCCATCTTGACTTTTTTGAAAACTTTGGGTTGGAAGTCGATTTTATTCAATATTAGAATGGCTACTCCAGATTGGTTCTTTGGACCATTTGCTTGGAAAATTGTTTTCCAGCTTTTTACTCTGAGGTAGTATCTGTCTTTGTCCCTGAGGTTGTTTTCCTGTATGCAGCAAAATGTTAGGTCCTGTTTATGTAGCCAGTCTGTTAGTCTATGTCTTTTTATTGGGGAATTGTGTCCATTGATATTAAGAGATATTAAGGAAAAGTAATTGTTACTCCCTGCTATTTTTGTTGTTAGAGTTAGGATTCTGTTCTTGTGGCTGTCTTCTTTTAGGTTTGTGAAGGATTGCTTTCTTTCTTTTTCTAGGGCATAATTTCCTTCCTTTTGGTAGAGCTTTCCCCTTATTAACCTTTGAAGGGCTGGATTCATGGAAAGATATTCTGTGAATTTGGTTTTGTCATTGAATATTTTGGTTTCTCCATCTATGGTAATTGAGAGTTTTGCTGGGTATGGTTGCCTGGGTTGGCATTTGTGTTCTCTTAGTGTCTGTATAACATCTGTCCAGGATCTTTTGGCTTTCATAGTCTCTGGTGAGAAGTCTGGTGGAATTCTAATAGGTCTGCCTTTATATGTTACTTGACCTTTTTCCCTTACTGCTTTTAATATTCTATCTTTCTTTAGTGCATTTGTTGTTCTGATTTGTGTTGGGAGGAATTTCATTTCTGGTACAGTCTATTTGGAGTTCTGTAGGCTTCTTGTATGTTCATGGGCATCTCTCTCTTTAGGTTTGGGAAGTTTTCTTCTATAATTTTGTTGAAGATATTTACTGGCCCTTTAAGTTGAAAATCTTCATTCTCATCTATACCTATTATCCTTAGGTTGGTCTTCTCATTGTGTCCTGGATTTCCTGTATGTTTTGAGTTAGGATCTTTTTGGATTTTGCGTATTCTTTAATTGTTGTGTCCATGTTTTCTATGGAATCTTCTGCACCTGAGATTCTCTCTTCCATCTCTTGTATTCTGTTGCAGATGCTCTCATCTATGGTTCCTGATTTCTTTCCTAGGATTTCTATCTCTAGAGTTGTCTCCCTTTGTGATTTCTTTATTGTTTCTACTTCCATTTTTAGGTCCTTGATGGTTTTCTTCAATTCTTTCACCTGTTTGGTAGTGTTTTCCTGTAACTCTTTAAGGGATTTTGTGTTTCCTCTTTAAAGGTTCTAGCTGTTTGCCTGTGTTCTCCTGTATTTCTTTAAGGGAGTTATTTATTTCCTTCTTAAAGTCATCCATCATCATCATGAGAAGTGACTTTAGATCTATATCTTGCTTTTCTGATGTGATGGTGTATCCAGGACTTACTATGGTGGGAGAGTTTGGTTCTGATGATGCCAAGTAACCTTGGTTTCTGTTGTTTCTGTTCTTATGCTTGCCTCCTGCCATCTGATTATCTCAAGTGCTTACTGCCCTCAATATATCTGATTGAAGCCTGTTCTTCCTATAATCCCAGTTGATTCAGGACTCACTCCTCAGAGTCCAGCTTTCTCTCTGATCCTGTGATTCTGGTATCCTCTGAACCTGAGATTCTGGGTGTGTCAGAGTTCTTGACAATCAAACTTCCTCTGAGACCCTGAGATCCTGATGTGACCAAGCTCCTAGTATCCTGGTATCCTGAATTCCTATGATCCTGGGTGTGTTACAGTGCCTGGAATTGGTGTCTCCTCTCGGGACCATGGGACTCTCTGGTGTGTTTGGAAACCAAGGTATACTCACACTGATCAGAAGGAACTGGTCAGGCAGGGCTCCTGTGACCTTGCTCCTGCTGTCACAGGCCCCTCACGATTGGTTTAGAACAGATGTTGTGTTCCACTCACCAGTGATCCTAAGATCTTGGGCATGCTAGAGTGCCTGCAGCATGGAGAGTCCTCTGGGGACCTTGGGACTGTCTGCCAAGTTCACATCCAAGATGGCCCGGAGCTGCCCCCGACCAGAAGGCTTCTGTTGAATTTGTAATGTTTCTTTTTTAAACTATTCCTCTGATGACTTAGAAGATATGTATTTCATATTCCTGTTCATTAATTATATTCTCCTGCACTTTAGCATCAGACTTAACTAAAGGTTGCTTAACAAAGCTTAATGTATTTAATACTGTGTATCTATTCAGGGAGCAATCATCTTTCTTACTGTCAGACTTTCACAAGCATTTGCATGCTGCTCTGAGTTTTTATTTTATTTTGTTTTAATAAGCACATGTGCACACACACACAATTCATTCATTCCATGGATAATTGCCACAAAGGGAGCATGGAGCCGAGAGGACAACTTTCAGGAATCTATTCTCCCCTTCCATCATGTGGGATTGAACTAGGGTCTACCCATCGCTTCTCATCTGGGCCAATCACTCCTCTTATTCCATCCAAGTTTGCAAGCACTTCAGGATGTTCTGACAGGAATGGAGATGAAAATACTGCTTTCAAAATGAACTTATGAATTCAAAATGAACTCTTTTAAATTTTGGCCAATTCTAATTAACAAAATATCATCACCAGAGTCTCAGTGGAGAAGCTGAGTGTGCTGAGTGGGTGTGTGCTGTGCAGTCAAAAGGACAAGGAAACAGAGGACCTGGCTTCAGGGTGGACTGGAGGCTGATGGGAGAGGACACACACAGAGTGGGAACAGGGCTAACCAAGCAACAAAAGCAAATTTCATTTGAAGGGTTCCATGAAAATATATACTTAATATCTAATTTTTAAGAAGAGGAAAACATCTGCCTGTATATACAGTAATTGCTGGTTGAATTAGCCCAACTAGCATAACATATCTAAAGTGTTTGAACACTGAAATTAAAGCATTTTAAGGTCTTCATTTTTATCTCATATATACTAATTTAGAAGATGTCCAATCTCCATCTCTTTCTCAACTGTTCCCTCAGTTGCCACTTTTGAGATGCCTGATCACTTCTGACCATGTCCCAGGCTGTTAATTTTCCCCTGCGTTTTGCAGTGGGCTTGGAGCTTCTAAGGAGGGCTTGTTTCTTCTCTCTAGATAATTCTAATTCCACTTTTTGCTACTTGCTCAGCCACCTGTTCCCCTTCAGATACTGAATCCAACTGAAGGATTTTTCTCTTCTCAGAAAGTTAAACATCTGTTAATGAAAAATAACCAGAAGTGAGGTGCTTTTTAGAATTTAATTAGAGCACAAATTGTGTTTTTTAAGTAGTTTCCACTGTGGTTCTGCTTATGAACAGTGGTGGGCTCTGTTTCACAAATTCTAACTTTATGCCTGTGCAGTAACCAAATTATCTTAATGGGTGTCCGGATGACAAATTAGACAAATGCCTTCCCCCGAGTCATTTTCTGATAAAGACACATCGCTTAGTTGCAAAATGACAAACTATGTGTTCAAGTGACAAATCTTTTAATTAAAATTTACAAGCGGTTAAATGCTGTTTGACCCAAACGGAGGCTGTTATCATGAATCACTTTGAGAGGACGTTGGGCCTTTCGGGAGGATCGATCGTGATGGCCAGAGCCAAAGCTGCGCTGTGCGGTCCCCTGCTTTAGAGCCATCTTCAGGTTCACAGCAGCCTTTACCTGGTTCAAAAGAACTTCAATCTAGTTGAAAAGAATTTAAGAGTTCCAGTGAGTCTTTAAACTCTATTCAGCTTCATGAATATTTAATGTCACGTTCCAGTGTTCAGGCAAAACGTTCTTCCATCTTAAGAGAAAATAGCTAAACTTTTGATGAGTTATGGTTTTTACTGCATATGCAATCATCTTTCATGAGAAGGCCGGGTAGGTTTTATTGTTTGAGAATAAGGGTGGCCATTGCATTTACTCACCAATACAGTAAATGTAAAATTGCTTAAGTAACATGCTTTATTATTTATGCTGGCAACCACATAATGTGAGGGTAGTTTCATAAAAAATATAAATTAGAGAACTCTCACATGCCACGGGCTGTGGATCTGTTTTATGGCTCTGACTTAGCTGGTGTCCTTCGGCTTCAGTGTTTATTGCAACAGAGGAGGCACACACAGCACCGCGCCCCCTGCAGACTGAACTCCACACGCACACCCTCTCCTGGGGATGCTTTTCATCCTGGCTTTCTTCTCAATGCTTCTTCTCCATGTCAGGGCTGACTCTGACATGAATAATCCTTATTTGGTTTTGGTATCAATGCTATATACACTGCACAAACCCACTAGCATGTACGCACACTGACATGGGGTGAAAATAATAAGTATGATATAAATAAAATTTTAAGACACATAAGACTCAACTAAAATATATTCAACCTCTCCTCTCCTATTATGTAGAAAAGACAACCAAGTTACCAGTTCACTCAGAGTTGTTAAGATTATAATTATTTGATATTATTTCATGGCCTATTTTGGTTTTTAAAAACAACCTTAAGTTTTTAATCCTCAGATATGTTAAAAAGCATGATAACTAAGCATGCTGAAAGATGCATAGTTTAATAGAATACTGTAACAATGCATCACAGTATGCTATGGAACTCCATTTAACAAGTAAAAAGCCAATGAGCTTGATTTACAATGACAGCAATGGTGACCACAACTCAAATATGCTATAAATAGCCTGAGAACACAGTGGAGATCTCCTGAGCCATACTGTAATGATGTTGACAAGCTATTTGTTTCAAACAGGAAAATATTTTATAAATGGTCAAAACCCACGAACTGTTTGATTTTTGGTTGAGATTCATGGTTCAGCCAATGGGTTAGCCATCCTTTCCAGGGTTTTTGAAAAACTGCAGCCTCTAAATATCCACTATTTGTCAAAATGCAAATGATAAGAATTCTACCCAATTAAAGTAGTTAGTTTACTTGTTAAATTTTGCAAAACACATGAAACTCAAGAAGAACGAAGACCAAAGTGTGGACATTTTGCCCCTTCTTGGAATTGGGAACAAAACACCCATGGAAGGAGTTACAGAGACAAAGTTTGGAGCTGAGATGAAAGGATGGACCATCTAGAGACTGCCATATCCAGGGATCCATCCCATAATTAGCAAGATTTTGCTGAAAGGACCCAGATATAGCTGTCTCTTGTGAGACTATGCTGGGGCCTAGCAAACACAGAAGTGGGTGCTCACAGTCAGCTATTGGATGGATCACAGGTCCCCCAATGGAGGAGCTAGAGAAAGTACTCAAGGAGCTAAAGGGATCTGCAACCCTATAGGTGGAACAACAATATGAACTAACCAGTACCCCCCAGAGCTCGTGTCTCTAGCTGCATATGTATCAGAAGATGGCCTAGTCGGTGGAAAGAGAGGCCCATTGGTCTTGCAAACTTTATATGCCTCGGTACAGGGGAACGCCAGGGCCAAGAAGTAAGAGTTTGGGGGAGGGAGTGGGGGGAGGGTATGGGGGACTTTGGGAATTTTTTTACATTGGAAATGTAAGTGAAGAAAATATCTAATAAAAAAAATTTAAAAAAAAACCACTTGCTTTCTAAAGCATGGTGCTGAGAAACGAGGGGCTTGCCTAGTGGTTACTCCTGAGGCATCTCTGTCACACAAAGTTCACAATGATGGACGATGGGCCTCAGAGTGCCCAGATCTTATCTTGTGCCCAATTTTCAATTTTGCCACTTAGCACTTTCCTCCTTAACTGGCAGGTACAGGCAGGCCCCCTCACACCATGGCTGGTTTGGGACCCCTCCGTGGATCCTTACTAGGTTTGTCTGTGACATTCTATCTGTGTCCCAAATGCCTCACTTATGAAAACACATAGGGCAATCCATATTACTTTCCTTTCACATATAACTTATAGGGTATCATTGACTATGTATTTTTTAGTGTGCTTCAATAACTAGTGAAAATAAACCATCACACACACACACATACAACAAACACCATTACCCCCAAAACTGGGTGCAGAGAGAAAGGTTGAGTTCACTTTATGTACCATGTACAAAGCCAGAGTTTGATCCCAAATGCCACGTAAGCCAAGTGTGGTGTTGCAATCTCATAATTCCAACATGAAAGAAATAGAAAAGAATCAGAATTCAAGATCATGGATCAGAGTTCAAATCTTATTCTGTTATTTATTCCCACTGTAGCAGCTTCACTGTGACTTGAATGTTTTAGGTGGAGAAGGAAGAGTATGGGGAGGATGAGGAAGAGGGAGGAAGGAGAAGGGTAGGGGGAGGAGGAAGACTACAGGAATGGAGGTGCAGAAAGTGCTGTCAACTGGGCACTCCGATTGCAGTTCCAGAAGAGGATGACATCCTATGTTGCTGGCTAGGGCCTCCAGGCACAGAGAATATGAACTGTCAGGGGGACTCAGGGAAAAGCTGCCTGGCTGAGAGTATTAAAGTGAACCAAGAAGGCAACCCTTATGTTAGATTAAGCATTTGTGGTTATTCTCAGGTGAGGTCCATGGGTAGAAAAGTCCTCTGTTCTGTGGGCTGCTGAAGACACATCTGCCAAAGTGTGAAACTTATAAAAGAAACTGAAATTTCTCCCATCTCAGATTAGCTTGGGGGCTACAGAGAGTATATATTACTGCTGCCTTTATGGGTTCAGAGAAGACTTCATGGTCTCAAGGATCTCAGAGCTAATGTTTAGAGCTGAGAGATCAGGTTTTAGGATTAAAAAAAATTATCTTCAAGTTGTGGCGGTGTTTTCAGGATAATGACTCAAAGATGAAGGAAGCAGAGCTTACTTAAGGTTTTTACTTAAAGATGGAATGAAAACAGTAGGAAGCAAACAGGGCAAGAAAGAAAATGTTCAGAACTGATAAGGAACTTGAGGCGTAAAGTCTGTAAGTTGGTTTGACGTTTGTGTGTCAGGGGAAGGCTTTGAGTAATGGGGTGACTTGTTCCAAGCGGCAGAGAAAAGATAATTCTGTCAGAGACACATGGGGCTGACGGACACTGGGAGATACTGAGGCATGATAAAGAGAAGCAAAAGTCATTTAAGTAATAAATGACCAAGTTCTGTGCCCAGTATAATTCTATGACAAAGATGTGTTTGATTAACACTTGAAAATGGCCCTGGGCGGTCTGGAGAGATGGCTCGGCGGTTAAGAGCACTGACTGCTCTTCCAGAGGTCCTGAGTTCAATTCCCAGCAACCACATGGTGGCTCACAACCATCTGTAATGAGATCTGATGTCCTCTTCTGGTGTGTCTGAAGAAAGTGACAGTGTACTCACATGCATAAAATAAATAAATAAATAAATCTTAAAAAAAAAAAAAAGAAAGAAAGAAAGAAAAAAGAAAATGGCCTTGGGTAAAATGTGTCCCTTAACCAGAAGTATAGCCTTCGAGGCTCCTTTCCTTGGTGATTGTCCTCTGTACCCGATACTCCATACTTTGAGGTAGAAACTGGGACCCCAAACTCCACCTCCATGACACTTCTGGCTTCCATGTACTCGGAGCCACTTCAAAACTGAGCAAAAAGAAGACAAACTGAGCAACAACATATAGAAACACAGTAATAAGATTTGTTAAATAAAATAAATATTTGATGAACACCTGTTTACAGAATGCTCTGACTTGGTGGATTTGGAGACTCATCACTAAATATGTAAGCCAGTTTCAATCATCAAAGAACCTAAAAGCCTGCAAGACGTGAATGGATTAAAACAAGACAAAATAATATGTGGAGGAGAAAAGTCTGTGCAGATAACTTGGGGACTCAGAGCATTTACAAGATGAAAAGGCTTCTGGGTACAGCCAGGCCTCCAGCTGGCCACTGTGTTAGAGCTGTTGGGTTCCCACCATCTGAGACATTAAGGTACCAGAGCCAGAAATGAGTCAGAGATCTTTAGAGTAGACTGTTAGGACAAGGGCAGGATAGTACCTCTGTAGTCTGTGCACATTGGACAACACTGTTGGTGTGTTTGGTAATGATATAGATTACCTAAGCATCTAGTTCCCTTTTTATAAAGAAAAAGCATATTCAATTCCATACATTTATGTGCCCAGCAAGATTTCTTAGCAGATAAAGATGCTTATAGCCCAAGTTTCCTGACATGAGTTTGATTGATAGAACCTACATGGTCTGTCCATGCATGGGCAGACCATTGTCCTCCAATCTCTGAAATATTCACTCCCTCATTGCATTAGTAAAACAAAAGCATGCTAAACAGTTCCATGGACATGAAGCCCTGTTCATTTCTCTCCTCCTTTTCCAGTACCCCAAAGCCACATATGTCTATATCCTATGAATATAATGAACATGGGAAGAGGTTTAAAATGGGTCTAGATCTCACAAGTAGGAAGGGAAGGGGATGGGGGTGTCTTAGTTACTGTTCTATTGTAAAGAGACATCATGCCTAAGACAATTCTTATAAAAGAAAGTGTTTAACTGGGGGCTTTGGTAACAGATTAAGAGAGTTGGTTCATGATCATCATGGGTGGGAAGCAGACAGGTATGTCATGGGAGCGGAGGGTGAGACCTTTATATCCTAATCCACCAGAAAACAGAGATAGAGAGACCGAGACTGGTATAAGCTTTTGAAACTTCAAAGCCCACTCCCAGTAACACACTTCCTCCAACAAGGCCACACATCCTAGTACTTCCCAAATAGTCCCATGCCCTGGTAACTAAGCATTCAAATATATGAGCCTCTGGGGGTCACTCACACCACCACAGGAAGGAAACGAGGAAGTTCCCAAAGCCTTAGGTGGTCAGGTGTTTCCCTCAGAGCAGCAAGGTAGAGAGCAGCACCCTTATTTGCATAGGTCTCAGTGGGTCTCACATGATGCTTTTGATAATTCCTAGGCAACCTATATCTGGTCTATCTGGTCGGTCCTGTCTATACCTCTATGGGTTTGAAATTCTGACCTCACTGTCATTTCTTTTTTTTTTTTTTTTTTTTTGCTTTCATTGTGTCCCATAGGTTTGGGTATGTTGTGGCTTCATTTTCTTTCTTTCTTTTTTTTTTCAATTTTATTTATTGATTGATTTATTTATTTTTTAATATTTTTCCTTACACCTTTTCCTCAATTACATTTCCAATGCTATCCCAAAAGTCCCCCATACTCCCCCCCCCCCCCGCCACTTCCCTACCCACCCATTCCCATTTTTTTGGCCCTGGCGTTCCTCTGTACTGGGGCATATAAAGTTTGCAAGTCCAATGGGCCTCTCTTTCTAGTGATGGCCAAGTAGGCCATCTTTTGATACATATGCAGATAGAGTCAAGAGCTCCGGGGTACTGGTTAGTTCATAATGTTGTTCCACCCATAGGATTGCAGATCCCTTCAGCTCCATGGGTACTTTCTCCAGCTCCTCCATTGGGGGCCCTGTGATCCATCCTATAGATGACTATGAGCATCCACTTCTGTGTTTGCCAGGCCCCGGCATAGTCTCACAAGAGACACCTATATCTGGGTCCTTTCAGCAAAATCTTGCTAGTGTATGCAATGGTGTCAGCCTTTGGAAGCTGATAATGGGGTGGATCCCTGGATACAGCAGTCTCTAGATGGTCCATCCTTTCATCACAGCTCCAAACTTTGTCTCTGTAACTCCTTCCATGGGTGTTCTGTTCCCAATTCTAAGGAGGGGAATAGTGTCCACACTTCAGTCTTCATTCTTTTTGAGTTTCATGTGTTTAGCAAGCTGTATTTTATATCTTGGATATCCTAAGTTTTGAGCTAATATCCACATATCAGTGAGTACATATTGTGTGAGTTCCTTTGTGATTGTGTTACCTCACTCAGGATGATGCCCTCCAGGTCCATCCATTTGGCTAGGAATTGCATAAATTCATTCTTTTTAATAGCTGAGTAGTACTCCATTGTGTAAATGTACCACATTTTCTGTATCCATTCCTCTGTTGAGGGGCATCTGGGTTCTTTCCAGCTTCTGGCTATTATAAATAAGGCTGCTATGAACATAGTGGAGCATGTGTCCTTTTTACCGGTTGGGACATCTTCTGGATATATGCCCAGGAGAGGTATTGCTGGATCCTCCAGTAGTACTATGTCCAACTTTCTAAGGAACCGCCAGACTGATTTCCAGAGTGGTTGTACAAGCTTGCAATCCCACCAACAATGGAGGAGTGTTCCTTTTTCTCCACATCCTCGCCAGCATCTGCTGTCACCTGAATTTTTGATCTTAGCCATTCTGACTGGTGTGAGGTGGAATCTCAGGGTTGTTTTGATTTGCATTTCCCTGATGATTAAGGATGTTGAACATTTTTTCAGGTGCTTCTCTGCCATTCGGTATTCCTCAGGTGAGAATTCTTTGTTCAGTTCTGAGCCCCATTTTTAATGGGGTTATTTGATTTTCTGGGGTCCACCTTCTTGAGTTCTTTATATATATTGGATATTAGTCTCCTATCTGATTTAGGATTGGTAAAGATCCTTTCCCAATCTGTTGGTAGTCTTTTTGTCTTATTGATGGTGTCTTTTGCCTTGCAGAAGCTTTGCAGTTTCATGAGGTCCCATTTGTCAATTCTCGATCTTACAGCACAAGCCATTGCTGTTCTATTCAGGAATCTTTCCCCTGTGCCCATATCTTCAAGGCTTTTCCCCACTTTCTCCTCTATAAGTTTCAGTGTCTCTGGTTTTATGTGAAGTTCCTTGATCCACTTAGACTTGACCTTAGTACAAGGAGATAGGAATGGATTGATTCGCATTCTTCTACATGGTAACAACCAGTTGTGCCAGCACCATTTGTTGAAAATGCTGTCTTTCTTCCACTGGATCGTTTTAGCTCCCTTGTCGAATATCAAGTGACCATAGGTGTGTGGGTTTATTTCTGGGTCTATAATTCTATTCCATTGGTCTACTTGTCTGTCACTATACCAGTACCATGCAGTTTTTATCACAATTGCTCTGTGGTACAGCTTTAGGTCAGGCATGGTGATTCCACCAGAGGTTCTTTTATCCTTGAGAAGAGTTTTTGCTATCCTAGGTTTTTTGTTATTCCAGATGAATTTGCAGATTGCTCTTTCTAATTCGTTGAAAAATTGAGTTGGAATTTTGATGGGGATTGCATTGAATCTGTAGATTGCTTTTGGCAAGATAGACATTTTTATAATATTGATCCTGCCAATCCATGAGCATGGGAGATCTTTCCATCTTCTGAGATCTTCTTTAATTTCTTTCTTCAAAGACTTGAAATTTTTATTATACAGATCTTTCACTTCCTTAGTTAGAGTCACGCCAAGATATTTTATATTATTTGTGACTATTGAGAAGGGTGTTGTTTCACTAATTTATTTCTCAGCCTGTTTATACTTTGTGTAGAGAAAGGCCATTGACTTGTTTGAGTTAATTTTATATCCAGCTAATTCACCGAAGCTGTTTATCAGGTTTAGGAGTTCTCTGATGGAGTTTTTAGGGTCACTTATATATACTATCATATCATCTGGAAAAAGTGATATTTTGACTTCATCTTTTACACTTTGTATCCCCTTGATCTCCTTTTGTTGTTGAATTGCTCTGGCTCGGACTTCAAGTACAATGTTGAATAGGTATGGAGAAAGTGGACAGCCTTTTCTAGTCCCTGATTTTAGTGGGATTGCTTCAAGCCTCTCACCATTTATTTTGATGTTGGCTACTGGTTTGCTGTACATTGCTTTTATCATGGTTAGGTATGGGCCTTGAATTCCTGATCTTTCTAAGACTTTTATCATGAATGGGTGTTGGATCTTGTCGAATGCTTTTTCTGCATCTAACGAGATGATCATGTGGATTTTGTCTTTGAGTTTGTTTATATAATGGATTACGTTGATGGATTTCCATATATTAAACCATCCCTGCATCGTTGGAATAAAACCTACTTGGTCAGGATGGATGATTACTTTAATGTGTTCTTGGATTCGGTTAGCGAGAATTTTATTGAGTATTTTTGCATCAATATAGATAAGGGAAATTGGTCTGAAGTTCTCTATCTTTGTTGGATCTTTCTGTGGTTTAGGTATCAGAGTAATTGTGGGTTCATAGAATGAGTTGGGTAAAGTTCCTTCTACTTCTATTTTGTGGAATAGTTTGTACAGAACTGGAATTAGATCTTCTTTGAAGGTCTGATAGAACTCTGCACTAAACCCATCTGGTCCTGGGCTTTTTTTGGTTGGGAGACTATTAATGACTGCTTCTCTTTCTTTAGGGGATATGGGACTGTTTAGATCATTAACCTGATTATGATTTAACTTTGGTACCTGGTATTTGTCTAGAAACTTGTCCATTTCATCCAGGTTCTCCAGTTTTGTTGAGTATAGCCTTTTGTACAAGGATCTGACGGTGTTTTGGATTTCTTCAGGATCTGTTGTTATATCTCAATTTTCATTTCTGATTTTGTTAATTAGTATGTTGTCCTTATGCCCTCTAGTGAGTCTAGCTAAGGGTTTATCTGTCTTGTTGATTTTCTCAAAGAACCAACTCCTCGTTTGGTTAATTCTTTGAATAGTTCTTGTTTCCACTTGGTTGATTTCACCCTGAGTTTGATTATTTCCTGCCGTCTACTCCTCTTGGGTGAATTTGCTTCCTTTTGTTCTAGAGCTTTTAGGTATGTTGTCAAGCTGCTAGTGTGTGCTCTCTCTAGTTTCTTTTTGGAGGCACTCAGAGCTATGAGTTTCCCTCTTAGAAATGCTTTCATTGTGTCCCATAGGTTTGGGTATGTTGTGGCTTCATTTTCATTAAACTGTAAAAAGTCTTTAATTTCTTTCTTTATTCCATCCTTGACCAAGATATCATTGAGAAGAGTGTTATTCAGTTTCCACGTGAATGTTGGCTTTCCATTATTTATGTTGTTATTGAAGATCAGCCTTAGTCCATGGTGGTCTGATAGGATGCATGGGAAAATTTCAATATTTTTGTATCTGTTGAGACCTGTTTTGTGACCAATTATATGGTCAATTTTGGAGAAGGTCCCGTGAGGTGCTGAGAAGAAGGTATATCCTTTTGTTTTAGGATAAAATGTTCTGAAGATATCTGTTAATTCCATTTCTTTCATAACTTCTGTTAGTTTCACTGTGTCCCTGTTTAGTTTCTGTTTCCATGATCTGTCCATTGATGAAAGTGGTGTGTTGAAGTCTCCCACTATTATTGTGTGAGGTACAATGTGTGCTTTGAGATTTACTAAAGTGGCATTTGGAGCATAGATATTCAGAATTGAGAGTTCCTCTTGGAGGATTTTACCTTTGATGAGTATGAAGTGTCCCTCCTTGTCTTTTTTGATAACTTTGGGTTGGAAGTCGATTTTATTAGATATTAGAATGGCTACTCCAGCTTGTTTCTTCAGGCCATTTGCTTGGAAAATTGTTTTCCAGCCTTTCACTCTGAGGTAGTGTCTGTCTTTTTCCCTGAGATGGGTTTCCTGTAAGCAGCAGAATGTTGGGACCTGTTTGTGTAGCCAGTCTGTTAGTCTATGTCTTTTTATTGGGGAATTGATATTAAGAGATATTAAGGAAAAATAATTGTTGCTTCCTTTTATTTTTGTTGGTAGAGTTGGCATTCTGTTCTTGTGGCTGTCTTCTTTTTGGTTTGTTGAGGGATTACTTTCTTGCTTTTTCTAGGGTGTGATTTCCGTTCTTGTATTGGTTTTTTTCTGTTATTAACCTTTGAAGGGCTGGATTCGTAGAAAGATAATGTGTGAATTTGGTTTTGTCGTGGAATACTTTGGTTTCTCCATCTATGGTAATTGAGAGTTTGGCTGGGTATAGTAGCCTGGGCTGGCATTTGTGTTCTCTTAGTGTCTGTATAACATCTGTCCAGGCTCTTCTGGCTTTCATAGTCTCTGGTGAAAAGTCTGGTGTAATTCTGATAGGTCTGCCTTTATATGTTACTTGACCTTTCTCCCTTACTGCTTTTAATATTCTCTCTTTATTTAGTGCATTTGTTGTTCTGATTATTATGTGTCGGGAGGAATTTCTTTTCTGGTCCAGTCTATTTGGAGTTCTGTAGGCTTCTTGTATGTTCACGGGCATCTCTTTCTTTAGGTTTGGGAAGTTTTCTTCTATAATTTTGTTGAAGATATTTGCTGTCCCTTTAAGTTGAAAATCTTCATTCTCATCAACTCCTATTATCCGTAGGTTTGGTCTTCTCATTGTGTCCTGTATTTCCTGGATGTTTTGAGTTAGGATCCTTTTGCATTTTGTATTTTCTTTGATTGTTGTGCCAATGTTCTCTATGGAATCTTCTGCACCAGAAATTCTCTCTTCCATCTCTTGTATTCTGTTGCTGATGCTCGCATCTATGGTTCCAGATTTCTTTCCTAGGGTTTCTATCTCCAGCGTTGCCTCATTTTGGGTTTTCTTTATTGTGTCTACTTCCCTTTTTAGGTCTAGTATGGTTTTGTTCATTTCCATCATCTGTTTGGATGTGTTTTCCTGTTTTTCTTCAAGGACTTCTAACTGGTTGTGTTTTCCTGTTTTTCTTTAAGGACTTGTAACTCTTTAGCAGTGTTCTCCTGTATTTCTTTAAGTGAGTTATTAAAGTCCTTCTTGATGTCCTCTACCATCATCATGAGATATGCTTTTAAATCCAGGTCTAGCTTTTCGGTTGTGTTGGGGTGCCCATGACTAGGTGGAGTGGGAGTGCTGCGTTCTGATGATGGTGAGTGGTCTTGATTTCTGTTAGTAGGATTCTTACGTATGCCTTTCGCCATCTGGTAATCTCTGGAGCTAGTTGTTATAGTTGTCTCTGGTTAGAGCTTGTTCCTCAGGTGATTATGTTAGCCTCTATCAGCAGACCTGGGAAAGTAGCTCTATCCTTAGTTTCAGTGGTCAGAGTACTCTCTGCAGGCAAGCTCTCCTCTTGCAGGGAAGGTGCCCAGATATCTGGTGTTCGAACCTGCCTCCTGGCAGAAGTTGTATTCCGCTCACCAGAGGTCTTAAGATCCCGTGGAGGGTCCTGTTAGAAACTTGGGGGTGTCTTGAAACTCAGCGCACAAGGAACCCTGGTGCTGGAGTGGACTGGAAGGGACTTGTGCCCCAGCACAGGCCGGGTTAACTGCTTCCCTAGTTAATGCAGTCTCAGGTCCTGTGTGATTGGATTGGAGCAGATGCTGTGTTCCACTCACCAGAGGTCTTAGGATCCCGTGGGGGATCCTGTGTGGGTCCTTGCGGGTGTCCAGAGACTCCCCGGGCCAGGAACCCTGGTGCTGCAGTGGACCGGAATGTGGTCGGATGTCCAGAGTCCGAAAAGGGTGCTGCCTCAGAAGCTCTGTGGCTCCCACCTATCCCTGAAGCTGTCAGCTTCTGTGTGCACACTTTTACCTGTGCAGACTACTTTTCGGCCAATTCCCGGGACCAACATGGCTCCTGCCATTCCTCCTCACTGTCATTTCTAACAAGCAATGCACAACACATTAACACCAAAGCAGTGAAGCTCATGTAAGTGGACCAAAGTTCAAAGTGTTTTTGAGTTTCTAAGTCACAAAGCATGGAAAAATGAAACCAAAATAAATGTATGATTCTAACAGTACTAAATCATAAACTAGAAATTTTAAGTTGACAACATGAAAAATTGAAGACCAAAGGGGGCAGAGTCAGATAAAACCACCAACTGTAGAGTCAAAACTTGACCAAAGATCTCTCACCTCATGCTATGCAATTGTTCCTGCTGGAACAAGCTCTTCCCCCTGCTGACCTACATCTTTCTGTCATTCAGTTGTTACAACTGAAAGGGTTAAAAGTAAGATTGACAGGACAGTGAGATTTTAGTCTTGGAACATGAGAGATGGCTCAGTGGCTAAGAGCAATGACTCCTCTTCCAGAGGTCCTGAATTCAATTCTCAGCAACCACATGGTGGCTCACAACCATCTGTAATGGAATCCGATGTCCTCTTCTGGTGTGTCTGAAGACAGTGACAGTGTACTTGCATAAAACAAACAAAAAAAATTGAAAAAAAACCGATTTTAATCTCTGCACTGTTGGTGTTTTGGGTTGAAAACTGAGTTTCTCCTTGATTGAAAAGCAAGGAATCTAAAAGGAAGGAGACTGGATGACAACTCTGACTCTGTCCCTGGCAGGCATTGCCTTGCCTTGCCTTGCCTGCCTCTGGGCCCATTCCCAGACTCTGACTTCAAAGGCCTTGCTGAGCTGGATGACAAGGCTACCTGGTAAAAGATGAAGGGATGCCACCCAACTCCAGGCTAGGAAAAGAAAGCCCCAGGGTCTCTTGGGTGTTTTGTAAAAACCTCCATACACATATATATTTTATATTTTTAAAGCCTCATTTTTTAGACAACAAGCAGGATGATCTGTGACATTTACATAATTAGTATGTGATGAAGGCCAATGTGGAAGATAGGATTTTCCTTAAAGAAAATCGCAGCAGGACCTTTGGAAGCTACTTTTTGAGAGCAGGGGAAATGCAAAAGAAAGCCGACAAGGACAGCTGAGCATCTGAGTGAAGCACTGGAAATCTTATCCCACAAAGTAGTTAGAGTACACACAGTCCTAAGAAAGCAGAACCACCAATCTATCAAGAATTCTTAGAAACAAGACAACACAAGGAAGGCTTAAAGTTCTCAGGAAATGGAGCAATTTAAATCACCACCTCACGCTGATGAATAGGGCCACTGCTGAGTGGGTGGAGAGGAAGTTAAGGCTGCAGTAGTCCTGAGATAGAGAGAAAGAACATCTTTAGATTAAGTAAGAGTGTGAGATCATAAATAAGAAAGTGAGCTGTGAATTGAGTCTCACGAGAGAAAGTCCAGGGCACTTGTGGTTTGCAGTAACATCTGCAGCATCTGCAGCAGAGCTCCTGTCTGAAGGCTGAAAGAAGAGCCCAGCTCCGGTTTCTAGCCTCCTGCTGCTACAGCCTGGATTTGGCTCAGGTGCTGATCAGTCTGTGTTCCTCTCATACTCCCCAGTTGCAGAAGATTCTGTGATATAAAATACCTTGCAAGTCAGTTTGAGTCCCCACCCACTCCTGGCACCCTGACCCCGAGTTTTATTGATAAAGAGACCAACCTTCTTCCAGGGCCTTCTCCAACCAGTGAAAACAAGGTGATGTGTTTGCTTTCTGTGTGTGTTTGTATATGGCTTTTCCGTTTCCTCTCCATCCACACATCAATATTGTCTTCTCATGAAATTAAATGCAAACTCCCTTGCACCCTGAGCTTTGGATAGCATTTGACACTAAACTGACCAGTTTGGTGTAAAAGAGCACATTCTTCACAGAGCCTGAGAAAGGAGGATTTCACACTCTCTAAGTTGAAGCTTAAGGGGCTCAGCAGTTAGGAAAACTCAGCTATTCTTACAGAGGACTGAGTTCAGTTCCCAGAATCCACATCATATGATTTATGAGCATGTTCATCCCAGCTCCAGGGGATCCAGTGTTTCCTTTTCTAACATCATATGCACATACAGATAAATACACATGATTAACAAGTAAATCTTAATCGTGAGTTCATAAAAAATAATTAGATAATATGGAAATTCTGGTTGTGCAACTCAGTTCCAGTCTGCCCAGACACCTCTCTGGCTGCCCATGGTGGCAGCTCACAGAGATGCCATAGAGCTGTTAAAGGAGGAATTAGAAAATATTCTGTATCCATAAAGCCAGGCTATAAACCCAAGCCTGTACCGCCTGCTCCCCACATGTGTAATGGCCTCCACAGGTCATATTGTCACCAGGCTGCTATATTCTCAAAATCTATTGAGATACTTGGAGTATGAAAGGTGCCATATAAAACTGAATTTAATTCCACACTCTTCTAGTAATTTGCCTCATAAATACTTCTTGAACTGGTGAAATACTTTCGATTATAGAAATAAAACTTATGTATTCACAACTTATGTGTTATTTCATCTTCTTGGAAGTCAAAGGACTCTTCCTGTGTTTGTGATACCCAAATAAATCTGCTGCAGACATTTTTATAACGGCTGTTAACACAAGTGACATTGGACCCAGAGTTAGCTCTGTTACCCATTGTGTTTCTTTTGCAATTATTTTATGTATATTTCCTAGTCATTTTGAGTAAACAGGATAAATTTTTCACCATTAATAATTCTTTCTTTCTGCCTAAAACTCATAATTTAATCCACAAGCCAAGAAATACTTATGTGGGGACATGAGTCAGAAAGGGTTTCTGAATCTCACTGAGGAGAAAACGTGACCGCACTCTACCTGCTCCTGAGGCAGAGCATGGCTCTGACTACTCCTCAAGTCTGTCTTCACAGCATGATCTTCTCTGAATGTTTAGAACAGCTCATTTGGCATATCTCAGTGCAAATCCTGCTGGTCCTGAATATGCACTGGAAATCTTTGGTACTTAAGTTACAGGAGTTAGAAACTGCTTCTAAACATCACTATGTTGTACATAGCTATTTTCAAAGTTTTATTAGTTCTTTGAAATGTTTGAGTTTTACACAATATTATTTAAACTTATTTACTTTCCACAGCTCTTCCCAGATCCAGCCCCTCTTCCTGACTCACCCAAGTTTATATCCTTTTTTAAGAAGTCCCTTCAAGGCCAGTTCATGCTATTCAAATATTCTAAGTTATCTTCCACTGGATCCAGATTGATGTAATCAAGGGCTACACTCTTAGAGAAACCTGACTTGCACTTTCCCCACCATCTAACATTTGTCAAAAACTTCATGGCCAGAGGTAGAATTTTGTGCACAGTTCCTCTCTCCATCCTAGTATTTGGCCTGGCTTGGGCTTACCTAGGTCTTACGCTTGCTGTGAGTCCATGTATGCAGCTGCCCTGTTATGCCTAGAAGACACTGTTATTGATTTGTTTGTTTGTTTTTTTATAGCCATTGACCACCTCTCCTCCTTCCAGCCCCTCTTCTGCAATGAGCCTTGGGGAAGGGTACAGTATGTATATTCTCTTTAGAGCTGAGCACTGCAGTCTTGTTCTCTGAACCTTGGCCAGTTCTGGGTCTCTGTGTTAATCATCATGCACCACAAACATAAGCCTCTCTGATGAGAGTTGAAAGGTTCACTGATCTGTTGGCACGGTGCTAAGTCATTAAGACCCCGTTGACTACTATTTGTATTTAGTAACGTAATGGTGTGTTCTCCCCTGGGACCTATGACATATCTAGTAACTGGTTCGTGGTGGCAGGTGTGGGTTTCATCTTGTAAAGCAGAACTTAAATCAAGTCATAAAGTGTGTGTTTGCTCTCCTGATCCCTGTGCCACTATTAGGTACACCTTGCCATGCCTGTAATTATTATGCTTTCAATGTTCACAGCTGGGTAAGACTGATGATTGATGTTATTCTCCAATCCTGTGTGGACAGTGCCTTCCAGCATTAGGAAGGCTACATAGGAATGTAGCTGCTATGTCAGTGATGGCTTGATTTTACCATGTTCTATGACTCAGGTATGTAGTACTATCAGTAGTGAAGCCTTATAAAAACATGTTCTGGATGGTGACCAAGAGCAACGGAAATGACTTGTAATGTTTGGGGTCTATGGGATCTCACTGGCAAACAGCAAAAAAAGAGTTAACCCATTCTAACGTTAGGCTTCTTATTTGTTAACTTCCAGTGTTTAATAGGGACATTGTTGTCCTGTATAGAGTATCTCTGTTTTATCTCCTGTGTGTGTAAGTCCCTTCAGTAAGTTTCTATGTATCCTTCAAAGCTCTTCAGAGTTTTTATCATTTCCAACATTTCTTCCTCTACCATACCCCCACTCCTCAGGCTTCCTGTTCCACTAGTTCTTTTAATCCAGTAAATTTCATCTCCCCTACCTTGAGAATCCCTTTGCCCTATGCACCTTAGAGCATGAGATGGCTAAGAGTGTGAGGAACAACCATCCAATTTTTAAGATAATAGATGATGGCTCCTGATAATTAAATGAGAATACACATGAGGCCATATACAGACCCTTTGAGGGGGCTTATAGAGCTGTTTGTCTGGTTTTAATGGCTTTTGTTGCCTTGTGACAAAGTTACAATATTTTCAGTGTAATATAAAGGAATTATCCAATGAGTTTAGAGCAGGTTTTATCTTTCTAGTCCAGGTGCTCGTTTCAAACTGTTCTCAGTTCTAGAGATATAGTAAGATGTAATGCCTCCATGAGTCTAAAGCCCTAGATGATATTGACCCTGCCATGAAAGAATTTAGGCTATATTGAAGATTTACACTTTCAAAAATAAAACCACTTCATTATTTTATAGGCTTTTGTAATAGAAAATGGAATGTGATTACTATATCATTCAATGGTATAATCGGATTTAAAATATACTATTTCAAAAGAATTTTAAATACTTGGCATGAAACACATTCATTTTCTCACACTCCCACCAGTGTGAGACAGACCATGACTGACCATGGCTCAGCTGCCTAACATCACCCTTAGCTCTACATGTAAACTAAAGCCTGTGGCTCAGTTGGGCACCTCTTAGCTCCTCTAGTTTTTTCCTGAAATCATTGTTTTTCATATCACAGAATTGTCTAAAGTCAAAAATGAAAGCCAAGCAACACAGAAAACACCTCCAAACTTTACTAAAACATTGTATAATACTTTAAGGAATTCACACAGTACTCTGAGGTATTAAGACATCTCCCAGGGCCCTGTAATATAACTTATTAATAAATGAAAGGCAGTTTCTGTCTATACCAGGTCAGGGCTAAATCTTCTCCAAATTTCAGGACACTGGAAGCTACAGGTGTCCAAACTTTATGACAACATTCATAAATCCAAGGATGCCACATATTCTTCTGTTTGGCAAAAGCTCAATTAAAAAGTGTGGTTTCCTGTATTCTGAAAAGAATATGTTTGTTAGATTGTCTGGAAAGAGTTGCAACATAAAAGAAAAAGAATGTTGCCTATGTCTTCACACTAGAAAGATATGCTCTTGACACTGGTGGGTACTGGTAACTCTTCTGAAGTTGCCCTGAGTTTGGTTCTCTACTGGAGCTGTAAGCTTCCATATGATCCTTGGATTTAGCTACATGATGCCTCAGACTGTTACATGCAGACTGAGTTCTGAGTGAATGCTCACAAGCAATGAGCTTTCTGTATAAAATTCTGCTTCCTTCCTAAGAGTTTTTTTTTTTTTAATGAAAGGCAAACTAGTTTGTTAAAATACTCTAGAATTATGTTAATCAACTAAAGAGAAGAGAAAGAAAGCTGGCTGAGACGATTGCGTTCAGCAAAGTGAACCTGTATTTGAAGCCTTAAGCTGAATCCTGGACATTTCATAATTTTTGTAACTCCTGGAGTCTCTGTTCCATCTACAGAATAGAGGGCATAGTAGATTTCTTTAAATATGTGTTGTAAGAATTGAAAGATGTGCTATAAACACTAAAGAGAAAATGAAATGATGCCACAGAATCTAGTAAGTTGCAATTAGGTTGATGGTACAGGCAGCTAATCCTAGGGCTTCAAGTTCAAAGCCTACCTGAGCCCAGAGTGAATTCAAGTCCAGCCTAGATGGCTTACCCAGACCATGCCCCTAAAGAAAAGGTACAATGGCTGGGCCATCATTCAGTGAAGGCCCCTTTTGTAGCAGATGCAGGACCCCAAGTTCAATGGATATAACAAAATAAAATAACTTAAAATGTAACTCTTAAATCAAGTCTTGAGTTTACATCATAGTTCATGTGTTACTAACTCCATAAAAGCTTTAGACTTTATCTTTGTATTGATACTACCAGGAAAGTCCTGTCTCCTCAGCCTTAACCTGCAGAGATGACCTCAATCCACAGATATGGCATCTTCAAAAGAGTACCTTTTCTTCACAATAGCAGAAGGAATTTTTTTTTTGCATTCCCATGAGGATAGTTAAAATTATTCAAAAATTTAAATGCAGGCACTTATGGTTTTAGCCGATAGAAATTAGCTTTACACTCACTGATGGCATAGCTTCTGGTCCAGCTCATTCACACAGTGAGATGATGAACTCCATGCTTTGCTGATGGATGCTTCACTTTCTTCCTCTCCTACCTTTTCCCCAACCCTTGGTATGGAAAACCAAACTCTGAGAGGATCAGACTGGAGTCTGGAATGCTGAAAGCCACCAACACAAATGTAGACTTAGCTATTGCCCCTTACCTCCCTGTGGGTCTCACACCACCCAGGCATGAGCACTATGCTTTCAGATAGCCAGTCTCAGGACACTCAGAACTCAAATGGACTTAAGTCACAGCATCACACCACATCACAAGTTGCTTAGAAGGATAATAAATGAACACAGAATGTTAGAGTGGTGTCTGCTGAGCCCAAGCCTCCAACAGACTTCATTGAGGGTGATGGAGGGGCAGTGGCCACCGAGGTTGGTCTGTGTCATAGTGCTGGTTCCATTTGTTTAAGCTCTGAACAGTCAGAAAAGTGTAGGTCAACGTTGCAGTTACTTATGGGAATAGAAGTTACTAGAAGAAGAGGAAGTAACTCTAGGGCCTCTGATGACATTTCCTTTGTGACAATTATCAAGTTGTGTATAATTTATGTGCTTCTCTGTCATATCTCAATTAAAAGTTTACATTCTAAAAACAAAAAAAATTTTTGAATAAAAGAATTAAATGGCCAACTTCCTCCACATATATATAACAGCCTAATAACCTCATTGTTAATTAAAATCTAAAACTGTCAATGAAATCTGTGCCCCCTTAAATTAGTCATAAAGACCTGACCCACATCTCATGTGTCCATTCTGAACTACATCCCACAAGTCTTAAAAGCCAATATCAAATTCAATTGTCAAAATCAATTCTTCTCACCTCAAAATAATGAGACTGTTGTCAAGGATGTCCACGCCATTTCCTAAAATAATTCACCATTTTCTGATTTGCTTTTTAAATGTAGTGGGTTTTTTTTTCTGTTTTTAAAGCATAAGGGAAACCCCAGCTGTATTCTGTCTGTTTTCTCAAGACAAACAGCATCCATTTGGCACACAAGTGACCTGGGATGCCTCCTCTCTCCTAGGCACTGTGGGCTTCTGTAAAATGGTTTACCGTGACTTCAGCCACCACAGAAGCAGTAAGGCTTTCAAGAGGAAAGAGAAACTTGCCATACATCAATATGATCCAAGTCTTATATTCTGAATTGCTTTAGTTTTTATAAACAATAAAAAATTGTGATAAGGATGCTGAAATGTAGCTCTCCACAACTGAGGGCTCTGGCAGGGATGCAGGTGGGGAAAGATTTAGCTTCCTTTAAGGGACTGGTGACCTGGAATTTAACTATGCTCCAGTGAGTATGTGGGAAACACAAATGGAACTTGGTCTGTCCTCCTCCTCCTCCTCTTCCTCCTCTTCTTCCTCCTCCTCCTCCTCCTTATCTAAGGGTGGGTCACAAGGGCGGGAAGGTATACTTGAGAGGACAGTAAAATGAGTGTGATCAGGTTTCATAATATGAAATTCTCAAATAATAAAAACTATGAAAAACAGTTTCCATTTCAGGATCATTTTGACAACTTCTTAGGCATGGATAATTTAATATGTAAAACTATGAAAGAGAATTTGAAACTCAGATACAATGTGGTCTGTTTCTTCTTGTCATAGAGGGCTGAGGCTTTCAGTGACCATGGCTTTGCACTGTGGGGTTATACCAGGAAGACATCGACTCATGGTCTTGGAAGCATGCAAATGTGCCTCCAGGTTACTGAGCCTGGCTTGGTCACTGGGCTTGTCCCTGTAGGCTCCCATGTTGGATCCTGCTTGCTCTAACATAAGAAAAAAATTCATCAGGGCTTTCTCCTTTTATTTGTGAACCTCTCCTTGGCCTTTTCCTCATAGCATTTTAAATTTATTTCCTCATGAGAATCCACAGCTGATGCTGATGTCATCTTTGGAGAACTCTCTGGGATCTCTGCAGCCTGTGTCAGGACCAAGTGGGTAGTTTCCCATCCCTCCTGTCATTATTTCTAATTCAGGATTTTATAGTTCAGTAACCTGTTCTTCAGAAACCATAAATGCTCAGTGAACTGGAAGTAAAGCAGTATTTAATCACTGGGTTTCTTCAAACAATTCCAAACTTTTGCAATTTTATTATCCCAGATTGATCTTCATCTTTAAGACAACTTTAGCAACCTGTTTTTTTTTTTTTTTTTTTTTTAATGAGCCTATGTCTTAATTCCCAGATTATCCTCCCTTTTTAATTTATGTATCTGAGAACTTGACCAGTACCACACAAGGCAATGGCACTGTCATGGACACGCTTACACGCTCATTGTCATCTCTGGTCTGATTCAGAAGCCAGAGCATTTGTGAGTCTCTTTGGTGGAGTGTTCCACATATGAACTGTTCTCGTGAGTGGCTGGAAGTATCTAACTCTTGTCAAAGAGTGTAACCAGGAGGAGGGCAGACTCACCATGTAGCCACACAGTGCTGTGATCATGCGTAAGATCATGGTCTATGCAGCAGCTCAAAGCTCAGCCAGCTGGGCTTATGGCCTCATTCCTGTCAGGAGTGTGTGTGTCCTTTGGGCCCCAGACCGTCTCAGCCCTCTGCTCTTCAGCAATTTGTTTCTCCATCTTATTCTGGATAGCACACCAGATGACTATTGATGGGTTTTGTTGGATGGGCAACAAAATGGGCAAACGTTTTGTCCAAAACACAAATGGCAAATACTTTAACTTTGCAGGTCGTAAGGCATCACTGACAAATATTCAACTCTGCCGCAGAAGTTCAATGCTGAAATGGTCCCACAAAAGTAGCCACAGATAACATGTAAATGAGAAAACAGGCAGGTGCCCATGCCTCTTCTGTTTTTGCATGGCTCTTGAGATAAAAATGGCTTTTACATTTTAATGCTTTTTAAAAATCAAAAGAAGAATAATATCCCATGACATTTGAAAATTATACTAGATTACAGTTTTGGTGTTCATAAATAAATTTTATTGGACATAGCTATGCCTGCTCATTTACATGTTACCTATGAATACATTTACATGGTAATGGCAGAGTTGGGTATTGGCAAAGTAGTTACAAATGACATGGAATATTTCTTCACATCCTCTGATCATAACAGTCTTTATATCCTCAAAATATATAAAAAGTAAAACTCTAGGCTGGGAAAACCTGTGGATCCTATAATCAAAATTTGATAATGATAAAGGAGGAAAAGATGTTATTTTACACTTCTTAGTGAGAACCAGTTGCTTATAATTATTGATCCAAAAATCAAACACTCAAATGGTGCTGACAGGTAATGTTAAAGATGTATTTGAATCAGTAGAGCCAAGTGTTTCATCTCTGACAGCTTTAACACAAAAATCAAAATGAACTTTTCACTTATAACCCTTTTATTCTGATAGTAATATGTACCCACAAAAGCTAGGAAATTTATAAGAGCTGATTAAGAGTCAGCTGTAGGTTATCATCCTCTATAAACTGTACAAGTCATATGGGGATTACTTGTGATCATTAGAAAAAGCAAAACTAAGATATCTTTATCACCAAAACAGTAAACAAACTACAGCCCGCTGCAAGCTTTCTCTAGGTAGAATCTGAGCTTCTTAGCAGGTCTCCAGTTCATGTGCATTTGTGTGCTCGGTGATTAATAACTTCACTAAGGAATTAGTGGTGGTGGCCACAAATCCATCCATTCTCTTACTTATACATTTGACACCCCCTCCAAAAAGATAAACATTTGGTGTCTGTTATGTACTAGTGTTGAAGAACCACAGATGGCAAATGCATCTGGAATGGCCTCTGATCCCCAACAACATTGTAACTGGAGAAATCACTTATAGCTAATGGAAAGAGACTCGTGTGGATTTAGAATAAAGTACATTAGAATGTAATAATATGGTCAAGAGTCAAATAAGCAAGATGGAAAATAAAGGTAAATAAGGAGATGAAGGTCACAGAGACCCAAAGTGTACAACAAAGACTTCCTGCAGGGAAGCGATTTACAAAGGATTCTGAAGTGTGGAAAACACACAGAGCTTTTGGTGAATGAATAAGTAAATAAATAAGCCGTTGGTTGGTAGAAGTTGGAAAAAGAATACAAGTTCATAGAATTGATGACCATCCAGACTGTGCTCCTGGACCTCTGTGGTGCTCCATGAGGCTCCGGTGAAGAGGTGAATACTATCATTTCATTTCATTTGCTTGGCCAAAGAAAGCCTAGTGACTGACCTGATTTCCTGATACAAGAAAGCACACACTTCTCTCCATGGAAGGGTCCTCAAAGGTGCCTTGGGAAGAGCCTGGATGAGGAGAGACTGAGGCTTGAGCCACAGTATCTGCCGCACTGGACCATACATGAATGTTTATCTTTATTGGCTTCTGATTGGTCTTTGTGTTCTCAGCCACATAGATTGCAAATTAGCTATCCTCATTTTACCTGAAATAATTAGTAACCTGACAAATGCTGGTTATGAGAGAGCCACATGCTAAGTCACAATCATGCTGATAACTTCTAGAAATATGTCTCTTGGATGAAGCCTCAGGTCCTTGATGAATTTGTCTGGTTCCTGTGTAGCAATACAGACATAACTTGCGATTCTTTGCTTAGAATACAACTCGGAGTTGCTTACCTTTACCTCACTGCTTTGTACTATTTTAAAATGTGGATTTTAAAATATGGATGACTGATAGATTTTCATGATTCTGATCATTTGAGAATATTAATATTCAAAGCCTCAGGAAGCTGTTCACCTGCATCAGCTACGTTGATTGGGGTTGTATGGCCAACTAAAACACAGATGCAACAAGACTTTTCCTATCCTCAACAAATATGACATTCTAATTCCAAAAACAGAAATGCAGATCTATGGCCATGTCTCTCAAACTTTGATTTCTTTGAACCATCTGGGATCTTGTTAGAATGCAGATTCTTTTTTTTTTTCATTTTTTATTAGATATTTTCTTCATTTACATTTCAAATGCTATTACCAAAGCCCCCTATTCCCTCCCCATGCCCTGATGCCCAACCCACCCACTCCTGCTTCCTGGCCCTGGCATTCCCCTGTACTGGGGCATATGATCTTTGCAAGACCAAGGGCCTCTCCTCCCATTGAGGGCCGACTAAGCCATCTTCTGCTACATATGCGACCAGCTCTGGGGGGAACTGGTTAGTTCATATTGTTGTTCCTCCTATAGAGTTGCAGACCCCTTTAGCTCCTTGGGCATTTTCTTTAGCTCCTTCATTAGGGGCCCTGGGTTCCATCCAAGAGATGACTGTGAGCATCCACTTCTGTATTTGCCAGACCTTGGCATAGCCTCACAAGAGAGAGCTATGTCAGGTTCCTGTCAGCAAAATCTTTCTGGCATATGAAAAACAAATAAAACTTAAGAAGAAGGAAGACCAAAGTGTGGATATTTCACTCCTCTTAGAATGGGGAACAAAATAACCATTGAAGGAGTTATAGATTGCGGATTCTTATGCAAACATCTAGATGAGAGTTATCTTTCCCTACAAGCTCCAAGTGCTTCCAATGTAGTTGATGTCTGGACTTTCCTGAATGGTGAGATCTAAAGGAATCAGCACCATCTTTTTCTTAAGAAAGCCCCTGTCTATGAGACATACCATAATTTCACTTTTAAAAAAAATGCATGAGAATTGACCGCAATGTATAAATTATTAGGGAGATATATCAGAGGCCAGCTATACATTCCTGTATTGACAATTAGTGTAATTTTTATTCTAGGAACAGATCACTCACTTATCAGGGTGATATCTTATTCATGTGAGGACAATAACTTTATCTCTCTGTCTTAGGCTCAATTGCTGACAACAAATGTGGAATTATATACAGACAGTCAATTAGACAAATGCACAAAATAATGTAGAATATGTTGGCAAATTTTCAACTCACAGCAAATCATCAACTGAGTTGATTAAAAGGTGTATTGATTTACTCATGGAATGGGGTATGGTGTAATAAGATAAAAATATTAAGAATGTTGAATGTGTACTGGGACAGAGTGCTGCACATCCCATAGTAACAGGTGACACATAGATCCCTTTAAAATGAATGAAAGTTCAAATGAGATCTTTAAAAGGGAAATATTAGTGAAAAAAACCCAACAGAACAAAGCAAATAAGTGCTTGGGGGAAGGGACTGTCAGGTTAATTGACACAAGAATCCCTGAGCAGAGTTTCAGAGCAAGAAACTTCAGAACAGAAGTTTCTTGTTCTGAAACTTCCAAACATAAGCATGAGTATCCATCTTGGGTCTATCCATTCATATACTATGAATACACTTCAAACTGAAGAGGAACAAACACAATGGAATCCAGTTGAACCCAAGAAACTAATGATTGTTTGTAGTCAGTACCCCTGCTTGGGTTCCTGCATGAACATCTCCCTTCCAGGGGCCTTTTCAACTGTGGTAAACTGTCAAATGAATTGATCTTTGGATACTCTGTTGAAGGCCAGCTTTGACACCAAAAGGTAAACTGAGGAGGGCTAAGTGTGGAGTCAGCCTAGTGTCTGGTGCTAATAGCAGCCAAAGAGGGTCAGCACTGGTTGTACTGAGAAGGCCAGTTCTGATAGCAACTGACAGGGGCTGCTGACATTGGTAGCCAAGGACTGGAGTGATCACTCAGCAAACTTTTCTCTGAAGTAATAAGTAAGGCTTTATTCACTGCAGCAGCACTCCTTATCGTGGGTGAGAAACTCTCTGAACTCTTTAAATTCTTTGGGGACCAGTGAGAAGAAAAAGAAAACTGGTGAAGTCTCTCTCTCTCTCTCTCTCTCTCTCTCTTTCTCACACACATACACACACACTCACACATACATATACACACATGCACACACAGATGTACATACTGCACACACACACAAACATATACACACATGCACACGCACAACCATACACACATACACATATATGCACACAGAAACAAGCACACACACACACACACTGAATGGATGAAGCAAGACAAGCTCCAACTTCACACATATACGGACAGATAGACATATTGGATGGATGGAGGAAAAACTCCAATGAGCAGACTCCAACCATTTTAAGCATACACATACACATGTTTGGTGGGTGGAGCAAACTCCAACGAGTTGACTCCAACAATTTTAATTTTTCTCTTAGATTTTGATACCACTCAAGACAGAGTTCTCTATAAAAAAAAATCCCATAGATACAAGTTACATATTCTCTAAAAACAATCACTACAAAACATATTCCCCAGGAACATTAAAATCACTACACAAAAGGAAATTACAACAGGATTATTGATTATGTATTCTTCTTTTGAAACTCATACGGAACTAAATATTTCCTATATTTCTTTCTTTCTTTTTTTATTAGATATTTTCTTCATTTACATTTCAAATGCTATCCCAAAAGTCCCCTATACCCTCCCCCCACCCTGCTCACCTACCCACTCACTCCCACTTCTTGGCCCTGGCTTTTCCCTGTACTGGGGCATATAAAGTTTGCTAGACCAAGGGGCCTCTCTTCCCAATGATGGCCAACTAGACCATCTTCTGCTATATATGCAGCTAGAGACATGAGTTCCGGTGGGTACTGATTAGTTCATATTGTTGTTCCACCTACAGGGTTGCAGACCCCTTCAGCTTTTGGGTACTTTCTCTAGCTCCTACATTGGGGGCCCTGTGTTCCATCCTATAGATGACTGTGAGCATCCATTTCTGTATTTGCCAGGCACTGGCAAAGCCTAACAGGAGACAGCTATACCAGGGTCCTTTCAGTAGAATCTTGCTGGTGTATGCAATAGTGTCTGCATTTGGTGGCTGATTATGGGATGGATCCCCAGGTGGGGCAGTCTCTGGATAGTCCATCCTTTTGTCTTAGCTCCAAACTTTGTCTCTGCAACTCCTTCCATGGATATTTTATTCCCTATTCTAGGGAGGAATGAAGTATCCATGATTTGGTCTTCCTTCTTGGTTTTCTTGTGTTTTGGAAGTTATATCTTGGGTAATCTAGGTTTCTGGGCTAATATCCACTTATCAGTGAGTGCATATCAAGTGACTTCTTTTTGGGTTACCTCACTCAGGATGATATCCTCCAGATAGATCCATTTGCCCAAGAATTTCATAAATTCATTGTTTTTAATAGCTGAGTTGTACTCCATTGTGTAAATGTACCACATTTTCTGTATCCATTCCTCTGTTGAGGGGCATCTGGGTTCTTCCCAGCTTCTGGCTATTATAAATAGGGATGCTATGAACATAGTGGAGCATGTGTCCTTATTGCCAGTTGGAACATCTTCTGGGTATATGCCCAGGAGAGATATTTCTGGATCTACCAGTAGTACTACGTCCAGTTTTCTGAGGAACCACCAGACTGATTTCCAGAGTGGTTGTACAAGCTTGCAATCCCGCCAGCAATGGAGTAGTGTTCCTCTTTCTCCACATCCTTGCCAGCATTTGCTGTCACCTGAATTCTTGATCTTAGCCATTCTGACTGGTGTGAGGTGGAATCTCAGGGTTGTTTTGATTTGCATTTCCCTGAACATTTTTTCAAGTGCTTCTCAGCCCTTCAGTATTCCTTGGTTGAGAATTCTTTGTTTAGCTCTGTACCCCATTTTTAATGGGGTTATTTGAATTTCTGAAGTTCAGCTTCTTGAGTTCTTTGTATATATTGGATATTAGTCCCCTATCAGATTTAGAATTGGTAAAAATCCTTTCCAAATCTGTTGGTGGCCTTTTCGTCTTATTGACAGTATCTTTTGCCCTACAGAAGCTTTGCAATTTCATGAGGTCCCATTTGTTGATTCTTGATCTTACAGCACAGGCCATTGCTGTTCTGTTTAGGAATTTTTCCCCTGTGCCCATATCTTTAAAGGTTTTCCCCACTTTCTGCTCTATAAATTTCAGTGTCTCTCTTTTTATGTGGAATTCTTTGATCCACTTAGACTTGAGCTTTGTACAAGGAGAAAAGAATGGATCAATTCACATTCTTCTACATGATAACTGCCAGTTGTGCCAGCACCATTTGTTGAAAATGCTGTCTTTTTTCCATTGGATGGTTTTAGCTCCCTCGTCAAAGATCAGGTGACCATAGGTGTGTGGGTTCATTTCTGGGTCTTCAATTCGATTCCATTGATCTACCTGTCTGTTGCTGTACCAGTACCATGCAGTTTTTATCACAATTGCTCTGTAGTACAGCTTGAGGTCAGGCATGGTGATTCCACCAGATGTTCTTTTATCATTTAGAAGAGTTTTTGCCATCCTAGGATTTTTTTGTTATTCCAAATGAATTTGCAAATTGCCCTTTCTAACTCAGTGAAGAATTGAGTTGGAATTTTGATGGGGATTGCATTTAATCTGTAGATTGCTTTCAGCAGGATAGCCATTTCTACTATATTAATCCTGCCAATCCATGAGCAGAGAAGATCTTTCCATCTTCTGAGATCTTCTTCAATTTCTTTCTTCAGAGACTTGAAGTTCTTGTCATACAGATCTTTCTCCTTTCCACAAGTTCAACATAACCCCAAGAAATAATTCTTCTCTCACTGATTAACAAAGTTTAAGGAAGCCAGTCTACAGTAGTAATTTTTTCTTCTATGTGAAGATAACAACAATTTGTATTTACCAAGAAATATATCATCATCTATCTTACGTCTTATTTTTGAGGTCTTGTTCAGCTAACCTGATTAATTATCTATTCCTTATTTTAAACTCATAATAGGATTATTTATTCTTTATTCATAACCATGTCTTTTCATGATGCACACCAAGACCTGTAGGTCACAAGATCTAGGGCTTCAGATCCAACCTAGAATGAATGTTTTTTTTGATCATTAACTTGTCTCAACCCTACTTTTCTTGCTAGTACAGCTACATGCTTATGATTCATGAAATCTCACTGTACTACTGTTTTAACCTTGCTATTCTATAATGATGGGGTATATTCTATATTTGATTCTAACTTTAAACTTTCTGCCAACTTCCCTAACTACTTCAAATTATTTAAAGCACACTATCATGGTAAAATTACTAAAATGAGGAATTCCATAAAAATATTAATTCATCTAGACAATATTATATTATGAAAGTTCGTCTTCATATTGACTGCTTCATGTGGACTGCTTCCCAGAAGGTAATCACACCATACTATGGGCAGTGGGGGTCTCCCCAAGCCAAATCATATAATTCCAGATAAATGAGGAACACAGTGATGGTAAGCATGAGACAGGAGCCTGAGCAGCAAAGTTCTCCAGGGAGCACCCATTGTAGCTGTACAAAACAGTAGACCATCTCCAGGAACCTCATTTGCCCACTATAACTTCTCTTGCATAGCATCCACAGTTACTCGTGATCTCTTACTGCCTGTACATTGCTTAATGGTTCCTGTTGTGTCCAAAAGAATAATTTTTTTTTCAAAACTGTCCAGCCAAGTCATTTCACCTTTTGGAATCAACACATTCAAGCTTTGACCAAGAAGGTACTAACTGGGATCAGTTATCTCATGGTTACCTGGCCTTATTATTCTTGTGAAATGTGGTATGGAATTTTTAGTCTTTCATGTCAATCAGAATTTTAAGTTTAGATAAAGACCAGTTCATGACAGACTCTTAACTAAAGACCATAGTGTCTGCCTCAAGACACTATAAAATTCTCCTACGATTATATAATTCAACCTGAAAAAAAGAGAAAAAAGAAAATACAGACACACAAGTTTTTCTTTATTGCCTTGAAAGTAGTTTTTCATCCCTCTTTTCAATGGGATGAGGAGATGTTTATGTTGTTTTAGGGAGCTTATTATTATGTAAAGTACTGTTTCAACATAACACAAAAAATGAAGGTGCTGGAATTCATCACACTTAAAGTACCCTCATAAATGGATAGAAATGTTTCATAATGGGAAAGGGGCTCGGAGCTGATGGATTCTTTCATAAAATGCAGACTTAAGTATCTTTGCAAAAGATCCATTAATTTCCCCATGCCAAATTTGAGCATGACACCCCAGGTATGAGGACTCCTGGAATATTATATTTGTACACTGCCAGCCTTTGACTAAAGACTTGGCAGGAAACACTTGTTCGGCTTCAAATCTTTCCAAATAGTTTACATGGCTTTATCTGTTACCGGTGATCCTCATTGTGTGATATGGTTTAATAGCTGGCTGGTTAGAAGCACAGATCAGTAACCATAGTTACAAGAACTGGACTGAACAGCCATGTGTTGCAAGGCACACAGCCTCTGTGAGAAAGCATCTCCAAAGGAGGACCCTACTGACTAAGAATCTTGCCCACAACTGAAAGACTATTGTTTGATGAAATGAATATTCAAAGCTGGGGAAATAATTTGATTCAGAGTGCTTGACTGTCATACACAGAGCTAAGGACCCATCCCCAGTACCACAGAAAAAGATAAAAATAAAATATTATTAAAGAATGAACTCCATAGTTTCCTACCTTTAATTTGACAGGAATTTATGGTTAATTTTAATCAGTGATCCCTGGTTTGGTCATCGCTTTGGGGATGTGTCAAACATTTTAATTAAATCTTAGACAAACAATCTCGTTTCCAAAGATCTTATGTTTGGCTGCACCCTAACACTCACATTTCCACACATGGAGAATGTGAATACTTGTGTGTACATAGTGGTCCATCAACACCAAGTGGACCAAAAGTCTGTAAACATTCTAAATGATTTCTCAGACTCGCTAAGCTCATGCGCCTGCTCTTTGGAACTTGTGCTCCCACCATCACTGTAATTTCTGATGGAAAGGAACTGGCTACTAGTTTTCCATGGGGCTGTGGTTTTATTGAGGTATAATGCATGTATAATTCACCCACTAAAATTCAGTGAATTTAGTCGTGAAGCTGAATAAACATCCCCAGCACTGAATTTGGAACATCATCTGCAAAAGAACCAGTTTCCCTGTAAATGACCCCAACACCTCATTCCTCCTAACCCTAAGCAACAGGTCACTAACTTCCTATCTCTATAGATTAGCCTAGACTGCACACTTCAGAGACAAGGGAATCATAAGATTCCACGATGATCTTACTGATTCATCTTTTTCAAGTAAATAGAGACCCTGCTCTTAACACATTTTTTTTCTCTTTGCTGTGGCTTGTGCATATATGATTAGGGATGAATTTCTTTTTATTTATTTATCTTTATTAGATATTTTCTTTATTTACATTTCAAATGTTCTTCCCTTTCCCAGTTTCTCCTCCAAAAGTCCTCTATCCCCTCCCCTCTCCCTCTGCTCTCCAACTCACCCATTCCTGCTTCCTGGCCTTGGCATTCCCCTATACTGGGGCATAGCACCTTCACAGGACCAAGGGCCTCTCCTCCCATTGATGACCAACTAGGCCATCCTCTGCTACATATGCAGCTAGAGCCATGAGTCCCACCATGTGTTTTATTTGATTGGTGGTTTAGTCCCAGGGAGCTCTGGGGGTACTGGTTAGTTCATATTGTTCTTCCTATAGGGCTACAAACCCCTTCAGCTCCTTGGGTCCTTTCTCTAGCTCCTTCATTGGGGAACTTGTGCTCTGTCCAATGGATGGCTGTGAGCATCCACTTCTGTATTTGTCAAGCACTGGCAGAGCCTCTCAGGAGACAGCTTTATCAGGCCCCCTTGATCCATTTACAGTGACACACATCCAATGAGATTCTGGAATAATTCTTAGTGCTCTTGTTGAACACCTTCTTAAGATGGAAATTCTGGGAATCGTGTCCTTGTGCTTGCAAGGCAAGGACTTTACCAACTAATCCATCATCCCAGCCCAAGGGAGAATGTCCTGAGGTGCCGTATCACAAAGCAGTGGTCCTTGAATGGAAGGGCTGCTTCGCCTGTCACAATGGTGTGTTCTCCATTTTAATTGATACCATTTTTCTGGCTGCAATGGAGTGAACTATGGTTGGGAACAGGCTGGAAAGTTCCCAGGGTGAGGAGAAAATGGACTGAACTGACCAGAGGACCTAACAGATGGGTGATTCTCTGGACAGACTGTGTGGAGGCTGCTGGCTCTGGGTGGAAGCTCAAGCTGTCAACAAAGGGAAGTTTCACACAGCCTCTCATGAGTGAGCATTTTATCCTGCAATCTACTGAGTGTTTGAATTAAGATGAAATGCCATTTAGACTGAGGTTAACTCTTAGATTGTTCCTTTTAGTCTTACTTGTACGTTTTGCAAACTAAGAAAATCTATGACAGCACATAAAGCCATGTGCTCCCAATATGAACCGATTTAAGTACTAAGTGTGGGTTTGTTTCTCCTTAGGAAATTGATTTTTAACTGAATTTAAATTCATTGCAAATAAATGGATTGTATTTGTTAGTATCAGAAAGCTTAGTCCACACATTTTTTTGAAAAATAAAATCCAAAATTACTCAATGAAATGATTATCTTTGTTACCTTGAAAAACCCAGAGGGGCCTGGAATAAAAGTCCCAGTGAGGGATTATCTACCTTGGCTTGGCTTGTGAGCATATCTGAGGAGGATTGAGGATAAATTCATTGATGTGAAACAATCCATCCCACTGTGGGCAGCACCATTCCCTAAAAGGGTAATGCTGGACTGTAGCAGAGTGAGAAAACTGATACAAGAGCAAGCAAGTAGTCACACATTCATTTTCCCCTGCTCCCCATTCTGAGTGTGATATGACCAACAGCTTCACATTCCTGTCATTATGACACCCCACAGTTCCTTCTTGCCAGAGTTATTTTATCACAGAAACAGGATTGGGACAAAAAGCAAATATTATTCCAACTTTTTAAGGTTTTAATATATTTTGCTTTTCCTTGAGAGGCCTGACTAGTAAGAGTGTTAAAAGACAGAGGTCTCCAAGCTACAATTGATTGGTTAAATCCAAGACCCACGTGTCTCCATTTTCCATCTATATGTGGGATTGTGGGGAGAAAATACATATATGCAGAAATCTTAGACTAGTATTTGAGTACATACTTTCTGTAAGAACCAGCTCCTGGTTGGTCTGTTCTGAATGCCAGGAGCCCCCAGCCAAGCATCCATCTCCCTACATCTTCTCTTTACTACAAGTCTATTAACATTATGCCTGATACCCAGCCTTGTTAGAGTTGATTCCCACTTACCTGAGACAAGGCAAATGTTACAGGCTAATGAAGATGAGCTGGGTTTTGCGTATGTGTGTGTTTGTGAAGTGCTGGCTTGAACAGTGACAAAGCATGCATACTTATGAGACAGAGTTAGCACAGGATGTATAGGCAGGCAGGCAGTGGGAAACTTTAACCCCACAGAACAGACATGGCCCTCAGATTCTAGGACCCTTGCGGCAAAGCTATGCACCAGGGCCGGCCTGCCCACTCTTCCATCTGCAGTGAACCTGAGAGGCTCTTGCCATGTTCTGAAAGGCTATCTTGTGAGTCATATTCTGGAATTGTCCATCTTGCCCTCAGCCATGGCTGTGCATCCCAGTCCCCCCTTTGCCTGAGCTAAAGTGTGTGTGTGTGTGTGTGTGTGTGTGTGTGTGTGTGTGTTGAATGTGTATGTATATGTGTTATGCATGTGTCTAGTGTATTGTGTATAAATGTATGTGTGTATATTGAGTCTGTATGTATATTCTGTATTATGTATGTGTGGTGTGTGTTGAATGTGTATGTGTATGTGCTATGCATGTGTGTGTATCTGTATTGAATGTGTATGTATATGTCTTACACATATGTGGGGTGTGTGTGTGTGTGTGTGTGATATACAGTTGCTTTGTCCTGCTATCTGTAAGTCATTGTCTCTGGCAGTTCACACCATACCTAACTCAGTGTTCTGTCTTTACTTGTTCTGTAAATGCCTGTACGTTATCTGTCTATTGCTTTAAATTCCAGAATGCTGAAATTAGAGTCTCACAATCTCATTTTATAGTTGGCACAATTCCTTAAAATGAAATGAAATTTATATGTATTGCTTTCTGAGTTTACCAAACAAGAACCTTTTCCTTAACTTATATTTAACTACACTGGTAACATCAATATTAGAACATTTGCTCTCTTAAACCAGTAGTCACCAGTACAAGAAACATTACATATTTGTATTACCTAAAGCAAAGCTAGCAATTTCACGGTAGTTTAAACTAATTGATTAATGTATTTGATCAGTTCTTCACAGAAAAGAAAAGGAAAAATGTTTCTCTGCCTTTCTGTCAATACACAGTAGGAGGTTAGTGTTAGAAGAACACAGAAGATGAGGGTGTCTCATATATTAAAATCAATTAAAATATGTCAGTGCAGGTTCAAAATAGCATTAAACTGAATGGATTGACATCAGCACCAAAAGACCTTGTTCAGAGTGAAGGCGGCCTGAGGACAGAGACAGATCCTCCGCTGTGAGTTCCCTGGTGTAAGCTTGTGTCTCTGGCTCCCGGTTGGTCTCCTCCACTCTGCCAGAGACTTCAGAGAACACCACACATGAGCAGAGGCTCAGAAGGAGACCTGATTCTGTACATGTGTCTCTGCCCAGGCAAGGGTGACATTTCAGATAAACTAGTACAGCAAACACAGGTTAAATGTGAGCCTGTGGGAACAGTGGGAGCTGGGAAGTTGAGCGCAGCTCCTGGCTCGCACTTCTTTGATCATGGTTTTCAAGCAGGCGCTATGTTTATTGAAGTCCCATTGTCGTTCTTCATTATGAGAGGCAATTAAACCCATGATGAGTTAAGAAATTATGTCTTAGTTTGGTCATTTTTTGGTTTTGTTTTTTTCCATCTCACATAACTGTTGATTTCTTAGATTTTTTTGAAAACGGAAAATTTTCAATTACACTTCAAAAAATACCTGTTGTCATTCTGATCCAGTGCTTTTGTGTTAATAAACCTGGATCTGAGTTAGCAAGCTTAAAGAGATAGCAGGCACACTGTAAGAAAATCAGATTTACATAATTTTCTGCTTGCTTACAGAACTTTACCACTGAGAGCATATTTCACATTTGGGAAGAGCGTTTATTAGTGTGAGATGAAATGCCACCTACAGAGTAGTGCATTGTCTTCTCATTTAACTTCTCAAAATAAATTATGAGCCGATTTGTCATGGTGACTAAAAAATCACTGTTATAATCGAAAACAACAATTCTAAAGAAAGCCATGTTTTCCTCTACATAAGACAATTTGGCTTTATTCCACACTTCCCTATATGGGGTTTATGTATTGTTACTTTACATGGTAGGAACACCGGGATCCCACTTTCATTCCTTCATTCCATCCCTCTTCTATTCATGCCAGAACATGTCGAAGAACAGCACAAATGGAGGGATGATCCATGCGCCAAGACAGACTTGAAGTTTTGCAGGAAGAAAGGGTCTTCTAGGAATGTGTGTGTGTGTGTGTGTGTGTGTGTGTGTGTGTGTGTGTGTGTGTGTGAGTGTGGATGTGGGTGTGTCGTGTGTCATGTATGGTATATCATGTATGGTGCATCATGTGTGTATCTGTGTGTCATGTGTGTGTATCAGCGTCATATGTGTATGGTGTATGTGTATCTGTGTGTATGCATGTGTGTGTTTTGTATAGTGTGTGTGTGTGTGTGTGGATATGTATATGTGCATGTGTGGATATGTATATGTGCATGTTTTGTGTCATATGTTTGTGTTGTATGTCATGTATATGTGACATGTGTAAATGTATGTGTGTAGTATGTGTTTGTATGTATGCATGTGTATTGGGTATGTCATGTGTATATGTATGTGTTATATGTCATGTGTATATTGTGTGTCAAGTGTTTGTTGTGTGTCATGTGGTGTGTGTGTGTGTATGTACCCTTTTCCACCCAATAGAAGGCAATCAGATACCAACCTTGGGGGGGGGGGTGAAGTAAGCTGAGGGATTTCCTCTCTTTTTCATACTGATACGACATTTTAGTAGCTGCTGTGAATAGCAAGTACTCCAAAGCAAGCATCTTTAAATTGTAGGCTTGTGATTGCTGGGGAAAGAGAAGGGAATGCTGTGCCAGAGGATATAGGCCCCTCATATTCAATCATGAGCCTCTGGGAAATGTTTGATGTTTCTGTCCTGGTTCTGCCTTTTGTACTGGGAGCTCTATGCTTGACTAAGCTTTCTATCACTCGTTCTAAACTCTGTTTGCTCAAATTTGCCACAGTGCCTTATTTCTTGTATCATCTGTATTTGCTATCTGACCACAAAGGAGTTAGAAAAATGAACATAATTGTGGTCTGACCAGAATTAGTTAGTTCCTCATTGAGCAGAGTTCAGACATGGTCATGTTATGTATGTGGGTTCATGGGATTCTATTTGAGTCAAGCTTCCTCTCTGAACTCTGTGAAAACTGTATGTATATAGAGGCATTCTCTCTCCAGGGGTGCAGTGGTGCAGAGTAAGTTTGGCTTTGTAAGTGGCTGGCAATTGTTTCTTTTCAGCAGAGCATCAGTCTTGATCTGAGTCTCTGATAGATTTTCATTGGTGAGGAAGGGTTTGTAGAAAACATGAATGATAAATATAGCTTGGAATTATAGGGCATTATCTAAACGAAGCCCTGGCTATGGAATGTTATTTGAGTCATAAGAGCAACTGCCCTGCCACACTTTCTTAGGTGTTGAGACCTCCTGGTATAGGAAAAATTGCTCATACCTGACAGTCTATTGCAAAACTTCCTTATGAGAGCCAAGACCTACTGTGTGCCAATGAGGTCTCATATACACTGGGATGACACAGAACTTGCTATGAAGCTGAAGATGACCTTCAGATTCTGATCTTTCAGCTTCTACCTCAGATCCAGTTCATGTCATGTCCAGGGCTTCTTACATCAGCACAGACAGTCTGCCTGCAGTTTGATCAACTTTGAATTCTGCAGGCCTAGCTGCTCCTCTCTGTAGGCTCACACCCCTACTCACTCTGTTTGTTACCAGGATGCAATTCCACCTAGTGTGTAGCTAAGGTCCCAAATTCTTTGTAATTACAGACATCCTATTTAACTTTAAAATAGGGAGAATACCTCTTTTCCTCGCCTGAGTGCCTTTAAGAATGGTTCTTTCTTCCATAGGTGGCCAAAGTTAAAGACTAAAGGTACTGGGAACTTTTAAGAGAAACAGGATACCATGTCCTAAGGAATACAGGTGACTCTAGAGCAAGAAGTCCACCCCTTTGACAGCCATAGGGACTAGGTAATAACCCTAGTCAAATGACAACAACTAAAAAGAGTAGCTTTCTCCCCCAAAGTCCCAATTATCAGTGTCTAAGAATCACACACAAGTCTCAGATGTTTTCACAAACTGATGTATACATAAAGAAGGATAGAAATAAATTACTGACTCTCATACTCACAGAAACTCAAAGGTGTTAATAACCTCTTTGAGTAAGTAGAAATTTGAGATCCATAGTACTTCAGGATTTTGTTATTGTTAATTATTTTATATTTAAAACTTTCTATATGAGTTTATTTTGTCAAAAAGAAGAGAGGGGAAGAAGAGAAGAGGAGGAGGAGAAGGAGAAGAGGAAGAAGAGAAGAAAAAAGGAGAAGGAGAAGTTGGTGTCTATAATAACAGAACTAACAAATGAAGTGAATGTTTTGTTTGGAATATGCTTTAAGGCCTCACTTTAAAGTTTAGTAACTGTTATGTGACACTTATTTTACCCCTTTAATCAACACAAATAATTTGTCTCCTCAGGAATAGAATATGAAGTAAGAGTCTAGTGTTCCCAGCATTTTTTTTCTTACCACCTAGGAAATGGACCTTGGTCTCTATCCCATAGTAAAGTGTCTGAGAAGCAACATCTTCAGACAAACTGGCACCAAAGAAGACATGAAAACTTATTTTTCTTCCATAATTTTTTGACTTTGCATTTATTCTAAAATAGCTGAAATCTATTTTTCATAATTCAGTTATGAAGATATAAAATGGATTCTTATTATGGTCAGATTCCCCTGTCTAAACCTTTAACATCCACCCATATGAAATTCAATAGAGTAGGTGTTTCTTAAGGACTTTCAAAGTTATTGCACTTAGTAGGTTTATACAGTTTAGTAACTTACCTAGTAATACATAGGAACCTCAGAATTCCCAGCATGACAAATTGTAATTAGTAACTATAGGGAGCCAAAATGAGTGTGTGTGTTTCTGGTGGAGCTTTCAGAAACACACACATTCATTTTGGAGAGTGGGCTTTCTCCACAGAGAAACCCTCAGCTTCTGTGCTGAGATTCCACCTCTGATTTGCTTGGTTGTATAAGAGACTTCATAGTACTTAAAGTTAGAGCCTTTCCTTACTTCAGCTTGTTTATAGAGAACTGAACAAAAAAGGAATTGCTCCATGGAAGGCTTAAGAGAAATACTCACACAAAAGTATAATGACCAATTAAGGATATTAAACTAGTTAATTTGTGCATCTCATTGAATGCTCTGAACCATGCCAATTTGACTGAAGCTTTCAATACATGGAGAAGCCAGCTCCAGTTGACATTGGTGCCATTTCTTACACATTGTGGACAGTATAACCAACTGTGTCAAAGAGATGGGACTGAGACTTAAGTGTTAAATTGAAATTTTAAAAAATTTTTTGTTGCTCCATATAAACAAGAACATTACCCGATGGAAAGCTCTGTTTTTGTTACTGGTGTATTGTTATAGGAACATGATATGTTCCTAGTTCATACTTGTCGATAAAGATGCTATTTCTTTGTAAGCAAATAAGTGCCATATTGCTTAAACACTGTAAGAGATATAAAAAAATCATCCTGTTTCTATGAGAATATCTAAACAATGGTTTAAATATCATAGACAACAAATATCTTAACTAACATCAAAGGAAATTCCAGTAAAATTGTTAGGAAATGCCCAAGGTATCTTGTACCCTTCTTATATCCTTTAAAAGAGTTAACTCAAGTACAAAGATGTAACCCCAACCTTTTTATAATGGCTTGTTCTGAGAATAATCCAAAATGTCTGATTCTATAAAGTCCTGCAAATAAATTTACAGGAAACTTTAAAAATACGTTTTAAAAATTATGATTCCAAATGTCTCCTCTAAAAATGAGTAGAGTAAAAGTTAGTGGGAAATGAGGACTGTGTTAAGAAATGCGTGTTTAAATTTGGCTCTGTTTTTAGGAGCGATTACTCTTAGACACCCCTTAGAGGAGGCTGTGCCAGGAGGTAGAAAGCACTGCAGTTAAACCAGATTGACACACCTGGGTTCCCCTCTGGAGAATATACAGTTCCCTTCACCATTCTTCAACTTCCCACATGGTGACTTCCATCATGATTAAAAGAACAAAGCTTCTCCTTCCCTTGAAAACACACATGAAACACAACTGCATCTTCTGTGTGGGCCAGAAGAATCAGACAGTAAAGACACACAGCACAGAGCTAGGATGCCTACTCTGATACAAACAAAATTACTCCTGACAAGTGAGTACATTAAAAACCCAGGAGGATAGCTCTTCAGTTATTGCTTTTATCTGATTAGGAAAGACTTATTCCTAGTGTCATGTGTTTGAGATGCTAAAACACTGATCCAAGCTTAATGCCCCAGGAAGATGTGAATATGGCATATATTCACTGTAGTTATTAGAAATTATTTTCAGCATTTAATGCTTCAATATAGATTTCTACACTCTCATAATATGCAGAACAAGCTCTGTATATTTTATTTACAGTTTAAAATCCTTAAAGATGCATCTATTGGATAATTTGCAAGATGGAAATCATTTTTATCATATTAGATTTATAGATACTTTAAGATTTATTGACTAATGTTTAATATTAAACACAATGAGGCCTGCAATCACCTGAAACAAGATAGTAAATAAGTCAGCATGGAAAGTGCAGCAGACAAGAAAGGATGTCAGACCCCAAAGCCAGACAGCCTCTAGTTGCCTTCCATCTGTGGGTCTAAGGATGGCTTCTATGGGGCCTGAGTCTTAAATGTGTTTCTCTCCTTAGAGTTCTGATTCAGTTGTACTTTAGCAAAGGAGAATAGATTCAAAGTTTGTCTTCACTCTAAAATGCTGATAACACAACTTGGGGGTGAATGATTCCTTTGCTTCTAGTGAAGAACATTCTATTCTGATGATGTTAAGTTCCTTAAAGCCATGAACAAATCTGGTCTGTCTCTTCTGCATCCAACAACAGACATAAAACCCAACACATAATGTGTATCCAAAAAGTGCCCAGTAAACACATAGTATGATCACATGTTTGAAAAGCAACCATTTTTGAAAGAAGATTTTCTGGCAATAAGTATAAAAGCCCAATTTAAATTCAAATTATATGAAGGAGGCATCTCTCAGCAAAACCAACCTGTGAAAGGCTGTGAGTGAATGAATTGCAGGTAAAAGCTTAAGGCGGGAGTCAGGAAGACCTAATGCAGGACATGTAGCAGAATGCTTCCTCAACAGCATTGTAAACCATCAGACCTGAATATACAAAAAGACAGCTCGCAGGTTCAGCATTTCAATGCAGAAGTTTACAAAGCCAGGGCCTTCCCTTATTTTTACTAAATCCTGACTGAAAATAAAATTTCTGGTTTCTTTGGAGAGTCAGTTGTGTCATGTGGTGTTTTCTGGAAACTGTCTTATGAGAGGATATTTTGGTGAGAGTAACACATGGTGTTGTTCTGGAAGCTTCCTGGAAAAAGAGCATGAGATATTTTGCTAGACTAGATGCTTGAGAGAACACATGATGTATGGAAAGGGTATAAATATAACCCAACAGAGAGTGTACGATGCTGTGTGGCATTGGTTCACCTTGCCTTTCTTTTCTGATCTTTGCTATGCTTTGTTACTCTGGTCATCACTGACAACGCTGTGGTATTAGTTCACCTTGCCTTCTTTGCTGATCATAGTATGTCATGACTTCACGGAGAGAAACACACCAAAGAACTTCTGGTGGTGTTACATCAGCTTCTTGCCATTCCTATGGATCAAGACAATTGGCAGAGCCTTAAGGTTTCTTTGGCAGTGAGTATACATGGAAAATAATAAATAGCTGTTCTCTGAATGGCCACATGAGGAAAGGACCAAATCACCTTTGCTAACTCCTGAATGGTGTTTGCAAGTGGACTGAACTACCACTGCTGTTTCATGAGAACTGAACTGCTGCTATCCTGACAAGGAAGATTGGGATCACCCCCCAAAGAACTATCTCTAAAAAGATCCACATTCTCCTTTGCATTATTCATTTTTCCCTTCCACTACCTCTGGTGGGTGGTGGGCTAGAAGGAAGGTTAAAGCATATAAGAACCCTTATTAAAGTAGGTTTTTAAAAATCTAAGCCTACACTTGACCTTCATTCAAGAAAACCATGATCCACATGCAAGCCCTGTTTTCTGTCAGAAGTTACTGGACATGGGCAGAAACCAGCTCCAGTTCACAGTGTGAACCACTCAGCACTGTAGGCCTTGGAATTTCATCTTTTCTTCTTTTCATCCTCTGCCTCTTCTTTGGGTGAGAATTGCCTAACATGACTCCTGTGTGTGTTGCCAAGTTCCCTCCCTACTCACTGCATTTCCCATTTTACAAGTCACATCACTAAAGAGCCAATATTTGAAGGTTGAGGGAGAGAAGCATTTTATGGTTGAAGTCATAAAAATTATAAGAACTGTGAGTGCCTTTAAATATTTAAGAAATACAAAAGAAGAAAAGACTTTCATTAGTCAGTGTTGCTGGGATAGCAGGAACTGAGATAGAGATGTAGTGTAAAACAGTAGGCAATATTCTTGGAATAAAGTCTATAGGAAAAATAAGATTTAATTAAAATTTTAGGACTCTTATCATTATTGAGAGCATGTGCCCACAAAAGGCATTGTTAATGTAGACCTCATAAGAACTAGATGACTTGGAAGGTTATCATTAGCCAATGAGAGTGCTGTCAAGGAGCAGATAATTGATTGAGTTACACAAAATTAATTTACCTACTATGTGTAGTACTTCATGCACTGAGGAGGAAATGAAGTTACAACACAATGTTTATAACTTGTAGTTTTATTTTTTGTCATGAAAGAGTGTTGTCTTTGTCTGAGTGTCTCTTTTCTGTTGCTGTAATATAACACTTTAACCAAAAACAACTTAAGGAAGGAAAAGATTTGTTTGGTTTCTTCTTACAGGTCATAGATCACTACTGAAGGAAGTCAGAACAGGACTTCCAGCAGGAACTTGAAGTATAATCTGTGAGGGACATACTTGCTGGTTCATGCTCTGTTGCTTTCTTATATGCATCAGGACCATCTATGAAGGGGATGGTGCTGCTCACAGTAGGCTAGGCCCTCCTGCATCAATTAAAATTAAAACTGTACCAAAGATGCACCCTAGGGCAAATCTTGTCTGAGCGACTCCTTACAAGGGTTCTTTCTCAAATGACTCTAGGCTGTGTAAAGCTGACTCTGACTTTTTCTAAGATGAACGACTCGGGAAGAATTTTGAGGCACATGGGTGGACAACTGGACCAAGTGAAATGGAGACAAAATAAAATCTTTTCCAGAGCTGTGTTGCTAGGCTGGTGCTTGGTGTGGTAACCAGACCCTTCTGGGGCCTCAGACAAACCATGTGAGTTTACTTCAAATGATTGTGATTCCTTCTACCAACCCCTGCACAGCAGGTTTGCATAGCAACAGCCAGTGCTCTAAGCCAATGAGACTGAGGCAATCCACAAATGGTAAACTCAATAGATTTTGAATTTTCCTCATGTGGGCATACAGAGAACAAATATTTATTATTTTCCATGCATACTTACTGCCAAAGCCACCGGGGAAGATACAAAGAGAACAAAGCATAGACTTTACATTGAGGGATGGCCAGAGCAAGATCACAAGAGATGCAACCAAGCTTCGAAATCTTCCAGGAAAGGCACTGAGGATCACAGATACAAGCCTAGTCAATGTTCCTGAGAGCAAGGCAGTCAGACAGATGTCTGGACAGTTCTGAAGTAGATGTGTGATTGCTACTTCCTCAAACTTCTATACCTTCTGCTGCACAAGACTGTACTTCAAAAAAGAGATGTCTTTCTTGGAGCCAGGAGAGGGCATCATGGATTCTTCTTGTTTAAATACTAAGAATTAGCTAAGCACTGTTTAGTCCCACAACACTGGGGCAATTTGTATCCTCTATGTTCAGCTGAGAAAACAGGTATGGAGATGGGAACTTGTTCCTAGTTTTCCCAGAGGTTAAGAATTAAAGTCTTCCTTCTCTCTCATATATTCCAACAGAATCATAGACAAAAGAAACTCTTTAATAGTTCTCTTGTGAGTGTTTGTTGAGTATTTAAGATATGAGGACCTAATAGTCAACCAAGGAGACAGGACTCTCCTGTTCAGTATAATGAATGCTTTAGTGGTGACAGCCTTCCCAGCCCTGAGCTCCCAAAAGTGCTGTCTCCTCTGTTTCTTGATCATCTAGCAAAGCCTCATGGAAACATAGAAATTAAAACATCTACTAATTTAGTTCCCTGTTACAAATGCTCAATATCACCAAGCACTTGACAGGAAGTAAATTAAATGAAACCCTTGCTTTCAAGAGAAACAGGCTCTGTCCTAAAGGTGCAGGGCACCTTTGTCGGGGCAGGAAGGACTGCTCAAACCAGTGACAATGGGGGAGTTGTGGGGGGCAGCAGACACCATAGGGTGTATCTCATGGAGGGTGCACAGAGATAGAAACATGGAATCCTCCTACCTCCAGAGCTGAACCCCCATGGTCATGCCTATAAAACTGAGGAGTTGTAGCAGCTGAGCTCCTTAGAGTTCTGGAACATTCTATCAATGCGAGCAAAAGGCATTGGAGTAGAATGTTAGTTCCAAAGACAGTAATGCAAGCCAAATAAAAGCTGACTGTAGTAAACATGGAGAGGTTTCCCATGAGTCTCTGGTGGAATGTGGTGGAACAGACTGGGACCAGGCTGGAGAGAGAGCTTTGAGATAATCTCAGATTCCCCTACAAACCATTTAGACTGTATCAGGACCTTGTCAATGACCAAAAGATGCTGACAATTATTGGAAAATTGTTAGGAGAAACTAAAAGTCTGTCGTAAGCACGAAGAGGGGAAGAATTTAAATATGTCAGAACCACAGCTTGGGTTGTCATTACCTGGGAATTTGAAAAGCCAAAAGTAACACAGAAGATAAAAGATATTTTTAAAAGGAAAATGCTATCACAGCCATGTGCTATGAAGCACATGATCTGTTTCAGAACAAGACATGGTTTCGTTCAGAAAGTCCTATCACAACAGGCCAAGAATAAAAAATAGTGAACCAGACAATATCATCATTACGGCTCCATGTTCGGAAACACTATATAGTAACCTAAATAATTTCACAGCTACAAAAAAATAATCCATGAGCATATTAGAGAAAGAGTCTTTAAAACTGCTTAAATGTGACCTTTTCTTTGCCAGATTGAAATTTCTACCAACTCTTCCCATGCAAGCAATGAAGACACAGATCAGTCACAGGATGATCACGGGATCATCTCTGTAAAGTCTTCTGCTTGTTTTGTTTTTCAGCAAGAAGATGACTTAAAGGCCCAAACTCAAGCCTATGTACTGAAGTACTAAAGACAATTTATATTGTATTTTGTATGTGTACATTTCACACAATGAAAACTGCTTTTCAGGCACATATGCACACACTGAAAAATACGTATGGCACATTTAGAAAATGTTTGTAAGCCAACCTAAGATGCATAAGGATGCATAACCAGATCATGCCAATTTCAGAACCATTTAGGATTATGTAAAGCAGCCTACACTGACAGATACTTCACACCAGAGCTAGCATGTCCACATAAATTACTTCTGGTTTGGGGGAGAGTAAACAAGAACTCGAGCCTAAATGGAGGATGCTGTGGAGAAATTCAAACTCTTGAGACTTTATTTCCAAAACTAGAATGGATAGAAGATAGCAGAGCTTGTCTATGTTTGGTTAATTGCTTTTTAAAATTCTCTTTATCCCAAATTAGAGGTAATGGTCTTGGAGAGTTTCCTGTGGCTCTGTATAGATAAAAGTATTTATCTACAAATGGACATATTTCTGAATAAAGGCAATAATGCAGATGAATTTGCATTTGAAACCACAGTGTAACTAAGGCTCTGGAGACAGAAGGACATAGCAGGAACTTGGGCAGAATGGGATTCAAGGACAGAGGTCTGACACACAATAAGTTAGCAGCTGCCACGAGCAAGTTAGGAAGACAATTCTGTGTTCAGAAAGAGAGGAATAGAGAGGAATGGGTGACTTTTCCATACTTTCTACTCCCTTCAACACAACATACAATCTGTTATGGTAGGAGTCTGAATGTCTTCCACAGGTTCCTGCTCTGAATACTTGGTCCTTTTCTTTGGGGCTATGTGGAAGGAAGAGTGTGCTGATTGCTTGCAGAGCTGGGTCACTAGAGGCCTTTGAAGTTACACCTCTCGGATTCTATTTGTTTTCACCTGTTTTCTGATACACAGCCATGTGGATACCTTCCACCACAATCTCTGGGCATCAAGAGCTGATCCTAGCCCCTCCCCCACCATGACCTGAGCCTCTCCCTGACCATGAGCAGAGTCCAGGCCCTTCTTTACCATGGTGAATCATAACCCCTGTGGCCCAGATGAACCTTCCTCCCTTAAGCTGCATAGAGAGTACTGACACTGAGAATTTCTATAGGAAAAAAAAAATGTGCCAACCATGTGGATGGACATTTTGAAAACAAAAATCTGAAGTACTGGGAGTTGTTTTCTATGACTTGAGGCTCTTAATATAAGAAAAATATACCTACCTGAACTTATCAACTTAATTTCTTCTACACCAGAGGAAGCTGTTGGAATCAGTGGCCTTGTGTCTCTTTGGATCACCTTGTCAGGTACCAGAGGAGCCCTCTGTGGTAAGGATTGTAGATTGGGCTATGCTTTGCCAAATTAAGAGTTGTTTGCAAAGCATCACATAGCAAGTGAATCTCTTACATGCCCAAGAGCAGGACATGATATGATAGTGTGCTGAGTGCAAACCACTCTGGAAATTTGGCTGTCTTTTGCTTTGCAACACAACCACTGTACTGGAGGGGTATGGTTCCCTAACGACAATATCTAGAAGATCTCACAGTGCAGGATGTACACCACTGACCCTGGAGATCACTCACTGTACCACAGATGTGAGGTTAAGTGTGAGAAGGCCTGGTTTAGCCAGGTGTGTGACACACAGGTATAATCAGAACCTCTAGATATGCCTGCATCCTGGTGGTGTGAAGGGTGACTATTGGTTAAGACAGGAGAAAGGTATTATTTGAGCAAACTCTCTATAGTGAGGCCGAGTCGTACTGTCCGGATGACCTACCAAATGGTACATGATTTCTCTATGTCTGATGTATGCTCTACTCTGGGTACCCCTCAATAATTCTACTTTACATGAGGCTTAATTGGGTACAAATTGTTCAATTCCCACTCAAGTGTAACTTCCTCAGGAATTTATAAGTTGAGGCCAGTTTTGTCTTGTGGAAGCAAAATTCATATTACTCAAGCAATCCTACCTAAGGTTGTAAGATGAATCCTAATCATCCATTCAACGTAGTTGAGTAAGTTAAGATTGCCTAGGCAAGTAATTGATCTTGAACCAAAACTAAATATTTTGCAGTTACATTTGCTCTTTCCTGGAGCCAATACAAGGAGAAACTGCTGAGGCTGAAAACAGCGTAAAGCAGCCAGTGTGACTGACAGTGACCACTGAAATCAGACTCAGCCAAACTGATTGAGAGTGATCACTGGAATCAGATGGTATGGGATGAGCTAGAACCTAGGTCACATCTTTTGTCCACAACCAGGAGAGACCCAATGTCCACACACCATGCAAGCTGGACTCCCTGCCTGAGGAGTACCAAGCCTGGGTTAGCTCTCTGAAAAGTCCGTGTTCTGGTATCTATGGCAAACAGGGACTCTACAGAAGAACAGACTATGCTTGCAGTGTGGAGAGATGATTAGCCAGGATGATAGAACCTATTTAAAATAAAATCTAAAGAATCTGCAAAATCAAACACAAAGAGGTGCTGTTTTTGTTTGTTTGTTTGTTTTTGTTTTGTTTTTTGTAAAATAAAATAGAGAACATTCTTGTTAAAACACTGGTTTAACCCATGTAGGTCAGGAATGAAGTAAATGTGCTTGTTCTGTGGAAGGGGAGGAACCTGAGCAGAAAGTCTGATGGGGGCAGGAGGTGGCATTTGGTACATAATGTGGAGGAGAGCATAAGGGTTCAGGCTTAGTTCTGAAACCTCTGCACAATTTTTAGGGTGATAGGACAGCCCATGTATTCAGGAAAAAAAAAAAAAAAAGAGCCAAACCTGAGTGACAGGCAAGTATCTGAGTCAGCTGATAACCAGAAAACAGAGGCCTATGATCCTGAATACAGCTTCACCTTAAAGAGCCTGTCCTCTTACCCTCAAGAGAAAGAAAAAAAGAAAAGAAGTGAGGGAGGGGGTGAGGAGAGTGCAGGCTTCCCCAGGAGACAACAGAAGTCTCAAAGGTTTTAAGTTAAAATTGCCTTGGGCTCTTGCTCCCTGCAGTAAATTTGTCAACTGCAGAGTCATCAAATGATCATTTTTAACAGATCAAACTCTCTAGTGGCTTCTCAGTTGAATCAGAGCCCTTCCCACAGCCCAGCCTCTGATCAGCTGAAAGAAGATAGTCTGACCAACACAAGCCTGTGTAAGACAAAGCCTGGATGTCCTCTCAAATGTGTCCAATAAGCCTCTGCCCTTGTCATTAATAATATTAGATGTGTTCTAATATTGTAAGGTCAATGAGCCATGGCAGTATAATTTATTTTTTAATATTTTTTATTTGTGTGTGTGTGTGTGAGAGAGAGAGAGAGAGAGAGAGAGAGAGAGAGAGAGAGAGAGAGAGAGCATTCCCATTTTACAAATCAAGTGTGGAGATCAGAGTAAAAGTTACAGGAGTTGGATCTCTCCTTTTTCTATGTGGGTCCCAGACACTGAATTCGGGATCTCAGCCCTGACAGCAAGAACTTTTACCCTCTGAGCCAACTCACCAGTGCCAGAATAATCTATTCTTGAAGCAGAGAGTTGAGACTACATATCTTTGTCTGCATGTTGCTTTTTGTGCTTCAATCCCAGCAACAAAAGTGGAAGAGGAGGCAGAGAGGCAGAGGCAGAGGCAGAGGCAGAGGCAGAGGCAGAGGCAGAGGCAGAGGCAGAGGCAGAGGCAGAGGCAGAGGCAGAGGCAGAGGCAGAGGCAGAGGCAGAGGCAGAGGCAGAGGCAGAGGCAGAGAGGCAGAGGCAGAGAGGCAGAGGCAGAGAGGCAGAGGCAGAGGCAGAGAGGCAGAGGCAGAGAGGCAGAGGCAGAGAGGCAGAGGCAGAGAGGCAGAGGCAGAGAGGCAGTGGCAGAGAGGCAGAGGCAGAGAGGCAGAGGCAGAGAGGCAGAGGCAGAGAGGCAGAGGCAGAGGCAGAGGCAGAGGCAGAGGCAGAGGCAGAGGCAGAGGCAGAGGCAGAGGCAGAGGCAGAGGCAGAGGCAGAGGCAGAGGCAGAGGCAGAGGCAGAGGCAGAGGCAGAGGCAGAGGCTCTTGCCCTGAGGTGTAAATGGTAACATGAGCATGTGAAATTAGGAATGAGACCTCTCAGTCCTTGACTAACTGCCCTCCATTTTTCCCTTTCTGATGGTCTGGATGAGGAGGCAGGTAGCCACTGTTTTACACTGGAGAGACTCATTCTATGGTTTTATCCACAAGTAAAATAACACATGCATTGCTGTGTCATCAAGAGTATTTAAACATATGCTATTTTAAGTATAAACTAGTTAATTTAAAATATATGATTGATAATATTTTGTCGTGTTTAAGATAAAAGGTAATGTGAGTTGAAGTGGGGCTTTAGAAAGAAAATGGCATTGCGAATAGACAGCAAAATAGAAGTTTATATGGGAGTGTGTAGAATTAAATAACCACAGGGCCATGTCTAAAGCACTTACCATCATATTCCTGTCACTTAATATTTTATTTGATGCCTAGTTCCATAAAAACTTACTAGAATAACAAAGGGGAGCACACCCATTTATGATCCAGGACATATGCTTGTGTCCTGCTTCAAAAGAGAGCCAATTTTGTAAGACCAAAGTACACATTGAAACGGTAATTTCTTCATTTAATTGAATTGTTCCCTTGAGCATCTCTTGGGCATCTGTTATGTGCCCAGATTTTGTTTCAAGCAATAGAAACATAAATGAAATATGAATGACTCCAGAAATAAATATGTGAACACATATTTGCAGTATAGGGCGAGAGTGGGACCTCAGAGGATTGTAGATGATACCACACAGAAAGGTTGCACAGAAAGGAACGCTGTGATATGTGAGACATTAGACAGGCCTCCTGAGGTCCCCCCAGCTCTGTGTGGATCCTTCCTTAGTATGTACTGATGACAGAATGACTTGCCTGTACTCTGTACAGTTAGAGCTGAAAGCTGGAATCCCCTCTTGTGTACAAAGCCACTCTCCATGTTTTCCATTACTGTCCCTTCACTGATCCTTTCATCACACTCAAGATTCTTAAAAACAACTCCAAAGTAGCTGTTAACAATTACAAATTCATATTTCTAAAATACTCTTCCAGGTCTTCATCAAGCAAAAATAAGGATTTCCATGATTTTACGTTAGACATCTTAGGTATCAAACACTGAAAAGCTCTGTTAGAGGCAGAGTCGGGTTCCTCTTTTCACTGAAAACACCCTCTTCTGACAGATGTGCTCTCCTCAGTAGTTGCTCTTGCATCCCTTTCTGTGCCCTTCCCCTGCACATATGTCACAGATGTGCAGCTTGGTCTTCATTTGGGTCCTCCAACACCTGGAGGGGTGCTGTGCCTAAAGCTATTGCCTGTCTGTGGAATATGTTCCTCTAACTGGACTCTCTTGTCTGGCATCAGTGGGAGAGGATTCACCTGGTCCTGCAGAGACTTGATGTACCATGGTCGGATGATACTGGAGTGTTGGGGGTTGGGAGACCACCCATTCAGAGGAGAAGGGGAGGGGAGATGGGGTAGAGGACAGTGTGAAGGGGAACAGTGACTGGGATATAAAGCTAATAAAAAAAGTTGCAGCTCCAACACTGGGGTTCACTGTGTACCCCTCCCACCATGGGGCCAGTATCTCCTTCATCCCCTATAATGTCATACAAGTATCAGAACATAATTATTTCTCTCATTATGTGGTGACTCGTCCTTTATGAAGCTTCCATTCAAACTGTTCTGCTGGTGATTTAAATTCTGCTCCTGGGTTTGAGTTGTAGACTTAGGCGTGAAATGTATGTCTCTATCACAGGATTCGATTTCAAGAAGAACATAGGACTTGAAACTTAGGTTTCATTAGCAGGTGGTAGTTAGAAGCAACATGGCAGGCATGTTGTTCATGCTATTATAGTGTGATGAACAAGATCAGTCCCAAGTCAGTATGAATACTGGTGATGCTCAGTTTCGGGAACAGCATGATCCAGGCAGCCCTCAGCAACAACCTTACCTACCCAGAGCTGCAGCTGACCTGCTTGGCAGGCAATGGCCATACCCTAAGCCTGGTGACTTTTCAGGGCTTTTGTGTGTTAAGCTATGCTTTCTAATGTATCCATGCAGCCTATACATTCCTAGTGCATGCTTTCTCCTGTCCTAAGCTCTTGTCAAGATGTGAACTCTTTCCATTACAAGTCCTGTTGTTACCTGCCTAGAACTTTGTTTCAACCCAGCCCCTTCAGCCCAGCAAGGCTGATCTACATCTGAAACTCCAGCATTTTGCCTGAAGTCTCTTTCCTAACACTTCTCCCATGTTACTTACTGAGTAGTTCCCTGTAGTAAAACGTAAAAGCAACTCTCTCCAGTTCTGGAAACTTCATTTGATAACTTTTCTATCAGTAGAATTTGCATGTTCAAACGCTAATGTTGCATGGTACTTTGATGCAGTTGTTTAAATGTCTTCACACACATATAAAACGAAGTCCTTGAAAAGGAAATTTTACTTTTGTTTGTTTGTTTTTCCAGCATTCGATGTAGTATTTGGCTGTTCCATGAAAGCTTCGCAAATGTATGCATAAGTGAATATTGCCTGTGAATACCAATAATTATAGTACACTTAGGAGGAGTAAGAGTATCATTGGACCTTATTGGGTCCAGAAGCTCATTTCCAATTTACACCACAGCTCTGGGAGGTGGATTTTATCATGGCTCTCTTGCCCTTAAAAAAACTGACCTCAAAGGTTAATCCTAGTAGGCCTGATGAGGCTAACCATTTCTGCTCCCCCAGCACCACCCCAGTTGGATATTGTCAAGAATACCAGAAGATGAGAACTATATTTGACTGACTCTCTTCCATTCCTTTCCAGCTCCAAGTACAGCCCAGTATGGAATTACTGGGAGCGCCTGCGACCTCTTCTCCTGCTGGAGCCTTGCGTTGACACTATCTTCTGTCATCAGTATATTCTACCTGAAGAATGCCATCCTTCAGTGAATCTAAAGACCCATGACAGGCTTTTAAGGAGTCTCTGGGAGTGCTGATGGCTGGATCCAATCTGGTGCAGCTAGCTTGAAGCAGCGTGGGGTACAATCGGCCGTCTGTACGCGGGTGACGCCTTTTGTCTGTGGAATCGCTGGTTCTGTAAATACTTTCATTCTGCTCTCCTTTTGATTAGACACACGACCGTGTGAAGCACTGCACATTGTCCCTTTTTTAAGATGTGAAAGGTCTCAACTTACTTTTAGAGGATATTAATTGTGATTTCATGTTTGTAATCGACAACTTTTCAAAAGCATTCAGTCGTGGTCTGCTAGGCTTCCGGCTGTAGTTTACATAACAAATATTGCAGTGAACCCATGATTCTTTAAGGCTGCAATACAAGGGTTCCGTGCCCTGTTTCAATAAGAGTCAACCCACATTTACAAAGATGCATTTTTTTTCTTTTTTGATAAAAATTCAAATAATATTGCCTTCAGATCATTTCTTCAAAATGTAACACATACCTAGACGTCCCTGCTCGCATGACATCCAGGTTTTGGAAATGAGCCTTGTAATATAACTCGCTATGCTTCTCCTTCTAATCTCAGCATGGGTGTGCCTTCATAAAATAATCTCTTGGTCTCTGACAAATACATAATGTTTTCCTAAACCTTGCAATCTGGAAGCAAAAAAAGTAAATTACACCAATAAGCTAAACTCCACCCCACTTTGGGGGGGGGGGGCAAGAAGCTATTAGGCTGTGTCTAGTCATTACCCATTGAGCCTGAGAACTTTGCCCACAGCATCTCAGTTTTCTTGATAAAACAATTTAATAACATGGTTGAAGTTCAGGTTTAATATTAGTGCCACTGTAGGAAAACATAGCCCATCACAGGACAGCACAGCTTGTTCAAGAGACCCCTGGTAAAGCAGCAGTCTCCTGCACTATTCAAGTTGATGCCCTAACATAGCTTCTCTGCATAGACCGCAGCCCTGCCACCCAAGAGACATGAGGTGGTGAGTGCTCAGATTAGGCTTTGACATCAGTAAGTTACTGTGACAGAAACCCTGCAGATTTCCATCTGATTCTCTGTCTTTGGTTGATAGGAATGCATCTTATGTTCCTTAAAATTCCAAAATGTGTTTTAACAAATATTGGGCATCCATGCATAACAGATCAGCCCTGAAGTAACTAATTCTTCACCAAAATCTTGTTAGTCATTACCACTCAAATTGATGCCAAAACTGAAGACTCACCATGTTTTACTGCATCTTACAGGACATATGTGAGATGCAACCAAATGGACACACCAGAAGGAGGGCATCATGGGATATGTTAATCACTCAATGATTGTGAATATTACATTTTTTCTATTCAAGAAGCAAAACTACATTTTTTGAAGGAAAATGCTGTTAGTCTAACTACTATATTACAGGAATAGGCTCATGGTCTTGCTTTTGACCAAAGAAAGACCAGAGCCTTGAAAGCCATTTTTCAGGTCTGATGAAGTTGCCAATTTCAGCACGCCTAGGTTTCTACAGTGACCTTCTGCACACCCTAACTAAAGACCTACTTTCAAAACTACACCCAAGGACTTTTACAGTGATTATTTTAGGTAGTTTATGTTTTGCCCTAGAAGGACGGCTTTAAATTTTTGATTCTTTTCTAAAAAATTTTAGACCCAAAAGACACCATAAATCTATTTTAATTAGGAAAACGAATCATAAGTGAGGAGACATAAATACATAGTCTTCCTATGAAATGGCAATAATGTGGCATAATGCTATGAAATTTACTAGCTGTAATAAATTTATGACATTTTGATTGATATATTAAAAATGAATTTTGAAAATTATGGCATCTAAATTTCTAGGTGATTTGCTACTAAAAATGTTCTTTTGTGGAATTAGTGAGCAAACAACAGAATTATTTTTCTTTGTATTGCAGCTTTAAAGTAGCACACTCCACGATAACCTACTTTTAGAGATAGCGGTGCTACCATGGAGTGTTGGCCACCTGAACCGCTGTTTGGGGAGAGAAGCAGTTGGAGAATGCGTATTATACAGTGACCGTTTCCCTAGAGTTAAAAATGCCTCCTCTGTGTAAGGTGTGTAGGGTACATGTGAGGTAAACTGAGGTATAAAATACAGATGAACCAAATAATTAGTTCTAAGTGTTGTCATGATTCCGAATTCGTGGAGTCCGGTGTTTTTCCATAGAGTGTGACAAAGGACAGTCATAGCTCAGTAGCTACATGTATTTGCCTTTATGTTAGAAGAGACTTTCTTGAGTGACATTTTAATAGAGGAGGCATCCGCTATGTTTTTCTGTATTACAGCAGCATAGTCCTTAGGCGCCTGGACAGAGTGAAACCATGAGTATTTATGAGTTCAGTATTGTTCAAATAAGGCTACAGTATTTGCTTTTTTGTGTGAATGTATTGCATATAATGTTCAAGTAGGTGATTTTACATTGACGGGCATCTGAAATGTCTGATTACTCCATTTTATCAGTCCTGACTGTACAAGATTGTTGCAATTTCAGAATAGCAGTCTTATGAAGTTAATTTATCTTTTTATTTACAACAATTTCTTTAGCTATTCATTTCAGCGTTATGTTTTCCACAATATCCATTTGTGGGATTCCTTTTGTTGCCCCTAAATTTTTAAAGAAAGAAGGAAAAAATGATAATAGAGAAAGGAGAATGAGAAAACAGAGAAAAGAAAAAAAGAGTATGGGGGATAAACAGAAATGACTGAAGGAAGCAAAGAGGTTGGGAGGGAGAGTGGGGGAGAGCTGGAATCTTCTGCTGATGAGCCTATTGGACTGCATTCTTGGTTTAACTGCAAATGGCCTAATTTTTTCCCAATGATCTTATTGTAAACCTAAGTCCTGCTATATATACCCTGTGGTCCTGCTGGGCAGAATTTATTGAATGATTCCACTGCCCAGGCCACGGTACTGAGTGCTTTTTGCAGACACTGAGATTGAGAGAGAGCATTTCAAACATAAAGTCACTTTGGGGTTCACAGCTTCACTGAAAACTTAAGCTAAGAACCACCCAGATAATTCAGGACAAAACTGCACACATATAGAGAAGTACCCCCAATCTGTGAAGTCTGAACACTCTGAGCAACTGAACTATCAAAGTCAATCAATGGTATTGATCAAATTACTGAATAATTGTTAATTTACCCATTGTGCTTAGCTTTGTAACACAGCTGAAAGTTACCTATTTAATCTTTTCAATAAAAATTGTTTTTTTTTTTGAAATCCAGAAATGATTTTAAAAAGAGGTCAGGTTTCTAACTATTTATTGAAGTGTGTGGGTGTACAGTATTTCAATAGATATGAATATGGATAAGTGGTATTGCCTTAAGATCCTCTGAAATGTACTTACTTTAAAGACTGGAAAACACCCTTCCTGTCTTTAGTAAAACATCCATATTTCATAATCTGATGTAAAATATGTTGTACTGTTTCCAATAGGTGAATATAAAGTCAGTTTATCAATTAAAGTATGTATTTGACTCATTTTAAACTCTTTTAGTCTGACAAAGATATGGTATCTTAGGCCTGCTCTCCCATTGTCTCCTGTCCTGTACTGCATGGTGACACAGTGTAAGAACTTGAATTCTGTGACTTCCATGGGCTTCAAGCTGTATCTGATATGGTTCCCTAAAGGTCTAACAATATGCACAACATTTGTCCAAAATTAATTTTTTGAAGATACATATTCTTTAGAGTGTTTACTTGAAGTGAGATATGTCTCAGGTAGAGCATGGAGGGGGGGCGGTAAAAATCCAATGACCCTACAAACTGACAATCCAACTGTCTGTACAAATCTGTGGCTTCTTAAAAGATATGGGCATAAAGCAACAGAAAATATGCACACCCCTCAGGGCACCTCAATACAATTTCTTTTCTACTTCTTGCTTTCTAAACAAAGCCTGCCCTGCAAATACTACAATACATAAGTGAGTCCATTCTACAAGAGTGACTGATTTAATCCCTCTTATCTAAATCTGCCCATCTGTGATCACAACAAAATTAATCAGAATGTTGAAGCTGGAGAGATGGGAAGGTTGGGGCTGGAGATACAAGAAGATTGGGGCTGGAGAGATGGAAAGGTTGAGGCTGGAGAGATGAGAATATTGGGGCTGGAGAGAAAGACAGCCTGGCATTCTCTTGCTGCTGCTCTTAACAGAGGATCAGAGGCAGGCGGATTTCTGAGTTCGAGGCCAGCCTGGTCTACAAAGTGAGTTCCAGGACAGCCAGGGCTATACAGAGAAACCCTGTCTCAAAAAACCAAAAAAAAAAAAAAAAAAAAAAAACCAAAAAAAAAAAAAAAACAAAAAAAAAAACAGAGGATCTATGCTTGATTTCCAGCACACAAATAGATGTCTCACAACTGACTGTAACTCCAGCTTCAAGAGATCTGATGTATTCTTCTGTCCTCTACAGGCACTGTATTCATGTGCAGATACACATACATACACATACACACACACACACACACACACACACACACACACACTCACTCAAACACACAGACACAAACATACACTCATTCATACACACACATACTGAAACACTCAGATACATACACTCACACACAGAGAGACACATACACAGACACATCAAAAATACTTATTAAAATTAAAAATAAATTTTAACTATGTGAAAGGTCAAACAAAACATCAACTTGGTTTAATAGGTTACTTATAAATATGGGTGTAACTGCAGTTTTGGGAAAGCATACACCAAACTTCTCTCACAAAAAGTGAAACACTAAAATGTTAGATCCTCCTCTAACCATCTTCTTGCCCTTTGGATGTTTGTCCTGAATTCAATCACATAATGGAAATAGAATCAGCATAGGAAGCCTGGGATCAAAGCATGAAGAATACAACAGGTCAGAACACTACACTCCGATATTACCTGCATATATATGAAGAAATAAAAAGTCATGTCAGCTGTTGAGAAGAAATATGAAGATCCAAGAAAAATACATTTAATATGTTCAAATACCAGACTGGACGTCCTTCATCTGGGCTCCATGCTTACAGACACTTTCACCAGATGACTCCAAATGTAGAGAAAGGATTTAGGAATCCACATACCAAACTGGTGAGCAAACCAAAGGTGTCCATTATGCTACCTTCTAGAAGCACTACCTGATGCAAGAAAAAGAGATCCACCTACTTCAGAACTGTCCCACTGGCCTAACCTTACCTTACATTCTCTCTTGTCAGAACTGAGACCTTAACTTCATAGTAAGAGCCCTGGTCTAATCAGGGAAGTTTATTTTAACATTCTGCATGGTTGGGAACCAGTTTTGATAAGCCCTAATCACAACACTCTGCTCTCTCTTCACTTGGTTGGGTACTTGAGGGAGGTACGATCATTCTGATCACCCAGTATCATCAGCCCCCAATCCAAATCCCCACCCTGCATTTATGTTTACACCTTACCTAGTTCCATACTCCATATAACTCAAAGCCTCAACTAGTATGTATCCTGGAACTCTAGATTCTTCCTTCCTTCCTGAGACATCTCCTAACTCACATAGCAGACTGTAATTCTCATTCCTAAGGTAGACTAGAAGTACCAGGTAACCAGTGGCTAAAAAAAGAGGTAACTGGGATTCCTGCTCACATAAAATTAGTTTTTATTAAATTATTGTTTATTTACATTCCAAATGTTGCCCCCCTTCCTGGTCTCCATTCCCAGAGTTCTCCATCCCATCCTCCATCTCCTTTGTTTCTCAGAGTGTGCTTGCCAGCCACCTTACCTCATATATACATACCCTTACCCCTTCCCAGCATCCCCTTCCTTGGGGCATCAAGTCTCTATAGGATTAGGCACATCCTCTCCCACAGAGGTCAGAAAAGACTGTCCTCTGCTACATATGTTCAGGGGGCCACGGACCAGCCCATGTATGCTCTTTAGTTTGTGGCTTAGCCTCTGGGAGCTCTGAGGGGTCCAGTTAGTTGATACTGTTATTCCTCCTATGTGGTTGCAATCTTGTTCAGTTCCTTTAGTCCTTCTCCTAACTCTTTCATAGGGGTCCCCAACCTTAGTCCAGTGGTTGGCTGTAAATATCTGTATCTGTTTCAGTTAGCTGCTAAGTAGAGCCTCTCAGAGGACAGCCATGCTAGGCTCCTGTCTGCCAGCACAGCATGGCATCAGTAATAGTGTCAGAGTTTGGTGCCTCCTCCTGGGATGGATCCCAAGTTGTTACCTGAAATTTTTGCTGAGCTTTTAAGTATATCCAAATCATATTGAAATGGACTACAATGCTTCATTTCTTACACGGACACTCACCAGACATCAATGCCTTGGCTTTCACAGTGCTGTAAAATAATCTAAGGTAGAAAACACTACTATAGTTTCATGTTGTAAGAAATAGCCTATCTACTAAATGGAGCATTGGAGCCAACTCTCCAGTTTGTGTTCCTCCCCAATAGACTCAGAGCAGGAAAATAGATGTCTCAAACACCTAGACATATATTCCCATTTGTACACCAGTATATAGATTTATTTGTATATGTCTATTGAGTAGAAGTTACCCTTTCATTTTCCAATGCTCCCATGAAGTATGTGGCTTAAATACATCCTATATGCAATGTGGGGAATATATTTATGCTTTATCCTCAAATGTGATGCAAATCCTACAGATGTCACTTTGATTCAGAAGGCATGGAAAACATGTCTTTGTGTATGTATGGAATGAGTATATTAATTTCCTATTAAAGGAGATGGAAAAGTAATATAGCTAGAAAGCATGACCATCCAAGAACACACACTTCCATGATCAGGACACTGAAATTAATAAGCCAGTGCTTCTGGGGTAAAGAAAATCCAACTGAATTGTGCATGATCTGTAGGGGGTGGCTGCTTCTGCATCTTACAGTGGTTCAGCACCTTTTATAGAGAACTTGGATGAACTCAAATGTCAAGAAAGGTTCAGAGACCCCCAGAACATCCAGGTCTTTTGGTGGACTGAGTTGAGGATCAATAAATAACACAGGCTCCTTCATTAGGGACCTTGTGCTCTGTCCAATGGATGGCTGTGAGCATCCACTTCTGTATTTGCCAGGCACTGGCAGAATTTCACAGTAGACAGCTATATCAGGCTCCAGTAGCAGGTTCTTTTTGGCATCTGCCTAGTGACTGGATTTGGTAGTTGTTTATGGGGTGGATTCCCAAGTGGGGCAGTCTCTGGATGGTCATTCCTTCAGGCTCTGAAGGTCCCCAATGAAGGAGCCATAGAAATACCCAGGGAGCTGAAGGAGACTGAAGCCCCATAGGAGGAACATCAATATGAACTAACCAGTAGCCCCAGAGCTCCTTGGAACTATACCACCAATCAATATATATATATGTTGGAACTTGTGGCACTAGCTATATATGTAGCAGAGGATGACCTAGTTGGCCATCAGTGGGAGGAGAGGCCCTTGATCCTGTGAAGGCTCTATGCCCCAGTATAGGGGAATGCCTGGACCAGGAATGGGAGTGGGTGGGTTGGGGAGCAGGGGGAGGTGGGAGAGGATTTTTGGAGGGAGAACTAGGAAAGGGGATAACATTTGAAATGTAAATAAAATATCTAATAAAAATAATCAAAAAATAGCACAGGCACATTCACTAAAGTAAAACGTGTCCTCATGTGATGTGATGTAAGACATTTTAAAGCAGCTGGGTGTGGTGGTATATGCTTTTCTCCCTTGCTCTCAGGAGGCAGAAGCAGGTAGAGCTCTGTGAGTTCCAAGCCAGAGTGGTCTACATAATGAGACCCAGGCTCAAAACAACAGTCAAATTAAAAGAAATAACAATATTTGAGCTTTGATAATATAATCTCTCAGTAACTGACAACCCAAAATCTAGGTTATTCACATATCTGATATTCTACAGTCTCTTTATTCTAACAACTTTAGCCTGTGTATCTCACAAACTATCACTCAATAGTCTGGGGCATATGGAAAAAAGTTTAAAAACTCTGCAAGGACTACATCACTTCATGGGCCTGCTATGTTTAAAAAAAAAAAAAAAGTACATGCATTTGGGGGTGTTTGTTAAAAAAAATTTTGGATTGTGCTCTGGGAACATTTACTATTAGTGAAGTAGCTATTTGACATCAACAACAAGAAACATGAACAGATAAGAAGACTTCTTCACTCACATTCCGGTACAATGATGTAGCAGGTCGAGCCCGTGTTGTAGGAGCTGACTGGCTGCTTGGACTGGGAAGCCCAGGAATTCTCTGTTGGTGAAACCAGAGCCACAGGATCTATGAGGTCCACCAGATCCTTTCCCTCTTCCTTTCAAAGGGTTACTAACAGCATTAGGGAGTTACTTGGTGAAACTGGGAATTTTCTAGCTTCCTTAATTTTGACCTTGTTAACACTCAGGATGTAAACTTCACACTAACCAAGGCTGGTTCAAGCTTCCTGCAGCTCAGAATTGTGTTTAAACAAGCACTGCAAGCCTGGGGGAATTCCTAAGAGTGTGGGGATTTAGCTTAGAAAAGGGTCTTAGAAAATAATCCTGGAAGACCCATCCGGATAACAATAGAGAACAAAGGCTTCCTGATTGCTCTAAAACCCTTAACAGGGCCATAGAATGAACTGCCTGTGTAGCTTTCTAAGTAGCTTCATTGATGTAGACAATGGTTGCCTGGAAACCCCACATCTCCCTGCAACACAGTTTGACAAGTGACCTGGCAAAAACAAGGTCAATAGCTCATTTTTCACAGACTCCTTATGAAATGATTGGTGGAGACTTGAAACTGTTTCACACTGTTGTCCTTTACAAAGCAAAACCCACTGCAGTCCACGGCCTGGAAGACAAGCATACAAGCTGGGCATGTGATAGTCTGGGTAATTTCAAATAAATAAATAAATACAAGAAATTGCACCCACACAAACCCACCATTTCTATTTCTTTCTCCTTTGCTCAGATTTTAGCATGAGGAACATCTTGTGATTTAATTAATCAGAAGGCAGCACCTGCTCTCTGTGCTGACATGGAGAAAATAGACTTTTTTGGAATTAAATTTGTTTCTGGAAATACATGGTTCCTGTTGGTAGACAACAGGCTCATGTTTGGGACATCTTCAGTCAAATTCTTCAGAATGTTGACAAGAAGGAAGCCAGTTTTGTGTTTCCATTACATTTTGAGTGAGCACACCACACCCCCTTCTTTTCTTATTTTCTTCTTTTATATTCTGGAATTGTATATATCTACATTACAATGAGGCAGTGTGTGTCCTCAGACATTCTTGTTTTCTCACAATTCTGTTCTTGCAATGTGGTAACAAACCTTCCTAGTTTGCATATGACTAACACAAGGTGTCCAGTAAGGGCTCTTTTGTCTAAATGAACTCATTCCCCGACCAGTAACATTTCAGAAACACTCTGCCATGTATTAGAAATTCTCTTAAAAGACTGTAGGATACCTATTCTTAGTTGTCAACATGATTACAGCTGGAATTAACCAAGACTCAAGCAGCTGGGTACACCTAAATGGTATTTTTTAATTGAAAATAGCTTCTTCTCATATAATACATCTAAGCAATTTCCCCTCCCTCCAGTTCTTCCAGCTCCTCTACCCCCACCCCATCACTCCCCTGACCCTCTCTCCCTTCACTTTCCTTAATCTGCATCTTTAGAGATGAAATGACTGTCTTAGTCAGGGTCTCTATTCCTGCATAAACATCATGACCAAGAAGCAAGCTGGAGAGGAAATGGTTTATTCAGCTTAAACTTTCCACATTGCTGTTGATCACCAAAGGAAGTCAGAACTGGAACTCAAGCAGGTCAGGAAGCAGGAGCTGATGCAGAGGCCATGGAGGGATGTTACTGGCTTGCTTTGTCCTGGCTTGGTCAGCTTGCTTTCTTATAGAACCCAAGACTACCAGCCCAGGGATGACACCACCCACAAAGGGCCCTCCCCTCTTGATCACTAATTGAGAAAATGCCTTACAGCTGGATCTCTTGGAGGCATTTCCTCACTTGAAGCTCCTTTCTCTGTGATAACTCCAGCCTGTGTCAAGTTGACACACAAAACAAGCCAGTACAAAAGACATACATTTAATCCAGGTCTTTTCATGTGGGAGGATCCACCTTTAATCTGGGCCACACCTTCTGTTGGCACACTGTGTAAAGGACTAGGAAGAAGGAAGGTCTCTGTCCTTTGTTTGCTTGCCCTCACTCTCCTCACTGACAATTCCATTTCTTCACTGGCATTAGAGCCTACTTTAGGATCCTGACATAAACTGAAGACCAACCTTAGTCCATCAGCTTCATGGACTGAACAACTACTGGATTCTTAGATTTTCTGTTGTTAGGCAACCATTGTTGAACTAGCTGGACCGCAATCTGTAAGCCACTATATTAAATCCCCTTTAGATAGACATTCAGACAGATAAATTCTATCTGTTCAGTTCCTCTAGAGAACTCTGACTGACACGGACTGAAAATGGACTTAACTTCTGTCAGATACCTTGGAATCATCTCATGGCAATCATTCATTTACTCACTAGACAAGGTCTGATTTAGTGGCCTGACAAGACCCAGCTGGAAAGAGTCTTCTGGAGTTATTGAGATGTGACCCTCATCACATTGAGACAAAAACAGGAGTTTCTCTAATGCAAATTATGTTGGCTGTCCGGCTGGTATGGAAAGGTATCCTGAGGTACAGGAGCCTAGGAACCACATGACTATAGAGAGGAAGCCTGCTCAGCAGAGGCCTTGAAGGAGGAGTGCTCCATGCTTTGCCTCTCCTCTTCTTCAGTGTTGCAGCTCCCAGGGGAGGGTGTCCCCAGCTGAGCTGAGGAGCACAGGAGTGGTAGCAACTGTGGGGTGGCAGTGGTGGCCCTCTCCACTTCTCCACTTCTTCCCTTCTTCCCAACTTCAGTTCTTTGCTTTTTGGCTTCCTGTATTCTTCCAATGAGAGAATCATACCAGGCAGCAAATCTCATAAAAGAGATTTATTAGGTATGGAGGAACAAATCCAGGGGAGTAAGAGAGGGGCAGGCTAAAGGGAGCAGGTAGAGGAGATAAGGCTGAGACTGGACTGGGAAAGGAGAGGGAAGGAAAGAGGGAGATACAGAGGAAGAGAAGGAGGGATGGAAGGAGGAGGTGTGTATGTGCCTGGCTCTGAGAAGCAATGGCTTCTCTTTGCAAAGTGGCTTCAATTTCCAAGTTTACAAGCAGTAAACACAGTGATAGGAATAAAAGCTGTTAATCACTATTTTACATTTTGTCTCCACTTACCTTCTGAAAAGTTTGGTATTTCACCTGAAATTATATCTTGACAAAACGGTCATTGCACCTCTTTCTGAAAGACATATGGTGATGATTCATTGTATCACACACAAAAATGCTAGAGATCAAAACTGCGTTTCTCTATGACTTTAATGGAGTTTAGAGATAAGGGTGGTAGCCCTTTCTTACTAGAGAGTCACAAAAGTTTCCCAAAAAATGTCTGCATGTGTTAATATTTAGTTACTCACAACAAATCTCTGAAAGCACATGGACTTGTAGTAGATAGAACATAAAAAGTCAATACACATTTGCTGCTCTGATCACTTAGTAACAATTTTCTAAACTGTAGTTGGAGGAAACAATTCAGTGATGTTTATAAGCCTAGTGCTTTTATATCCAAGTTCTTTGACTGCTAATACATGGGACATTTCATGCCAATGTTACATTTTATGTGATGTAAATTTGAAAACAAAATTGATAGATGATAGATAGGTAGGTAGGTAGATAGACAGATAGATAGATAGATAGCAATATATCGATACATAGATATATATAGATAGATGATAGAAGATATAGATAGATATCAATATCTAGATGTAGATAGATGATAGCAATAGTTACATAGATTTAGATAGTTGATAGATAATAGATAGTAATAGATACATGGATGATAGATAAATACATGATAGGGATAGATGATAGCAATATATAGATATATAGATTTATGTAGATGATAGATTAATTAGATGATAGCTAATTATATAGACAGATGATAGCAATAGATACATAGATTTAGATAGATAATAGGTAGATATATAAAGAGGTATTGATAGATAAGTAGGTGATAGATGATAGATATAGATGATGTATAAACAGAATGAACAAAGTGTTATAAAGGAGAGTTTTCTTTGTGTGTATGTGTATATATGTATAGGTATTTTACCTGTTTTCTGTGCATCTCATATGTGACTGTACCCATGGAGGCCAGAAGAGGACATTGGGTCCTCCAGAGCTAGAATTACTGGTGTTTGTGTACCTGTGGGGCTGAGAACTGAAACCCTAAATCTTCTGCAAGAGCAGCCAGTGCCTTAAGCACTGAGTCCTCTCTCCAGCCCCAGAAAGGCATTTCTTTAGTGCAGTTTGGCATTTAGGTTAGAAAGGGTTCCATAAATTTAATAACTTAATTTTATTAGGGCCATTTGTACATCTAACAAAATCACATGCAAGAAAAAGTCACATTCGCCGGGTGGTGGTGGCGCACACCTTTAATCCCAGCACTTGGGAGGCAGAGGCAGACAGATTTCTGAGTTCGAGGCCAGCCTGGTCTACAGAGTGAGTTCCAGGACAGCCAGGGCTACACAGAGAAACCCTGTTTCAAAAAAACCAAAAAAAAAAAAAAAAAAAAAGGAAAATAAAAAGAAAAAGTCACATTCAACTTTCCAACTAACATTAAAAGCTAATCACCCTTAGAAAGGTGTCTTCCCTTGGTAGCATCGTATTTTTAATCAATTGTCCTTTTAAAATGAAGCTACAGATATGTTAGCTTGAGCACTGAGACACTCTGAAGCACAGAAGTCTATAAAGTTTGTATGAGCCGAATTTCAGATCTCTGAGTCTTCCTCTAGATTCTCTGTTATTCTGTATGGTAAGGCGGTGTGGATAAATACCACAATGAGAAGGGGACAGTTGTGGACTTGACTGAGTAACCCCAGGATTGGTTGGATGGCACTTTCCTGTCTTCTTTGAATAGAGAAAAGGACAACACGATGCTATGTTTTAAAAACAGGCCTCTCTGTTTCCCTAAGTATTTGGGGTTTTATTTTGGAAAAGGCAAGTGAGGGTACCACACTTACCTGTCATCCATGAGTGTCATTTAGACCAACTTAAAATACGAGGCTCATGGTCATATTGTAGCTTTGTTTATGCCTTGTTTGTTTGAAGTCACTGGGAAGCCAGCTCTTCTCTGAAGAAAGGAGGAAGGAAGATGGACCTGGAAGAGAGGGAGCAGAGAGGCTGGAGGGAGGGGGAAGGATGTAATAAATGAGAGAAGAGTTAAAAGAAAAAGTCTTTTTTTTTTAAAAAAATGAGGCTTATCCATTCCTTCCATTGCCAGGCTTTTGTGAAATTCACACTGTAGGCCACTGGGTTGATGAAGGAACTCTCAGTGTATAATCAGAGGGAGACTGGCACCAAGCAGCTCTGGAAATGCATGTATGGAGTGTTCAACCAACCATCGGCAAGGCAGGAGAAATTTTCCAGAGCAGGTGACATCAATTGCTAGACTGTGTGATGTAGCAGTTTCCTGCCCACTGTTAATTGTAATAAATATTTAGTAAACATGATCTGCAGTCTCCATTTAGACTAATATATGTCAAGAGAATGATTCATTTTAATTTATGGTTGGGACACCACCCCTTGTGTCATCAAATGCAAAACTGCTGCCTGCACCACCACCACAACTACCATCATTATTTCTTTTTCCCCATGGAATCCTCCGCCATCAGGTTCCCATCATCATTGCTTGGGGAAAACCCAGTGTTGCCCACAATCTGTACTGCGCTAAAACTGAGCCTAAGTTCTCAGAATTTCTTCTACCTGTCAACAGTAAGAGCCATCAAAAGCTCCCACTCTCCTGGAGTCCTCTATCTAGCCTCCGCGAAGCCTCCATGCCTGCCTCTTTGATTGTTTCTTTTCAAGTGGTTTCTTTGTTTCTTAACATTTCCTACTTTTTCTCCAAATAAGGACATAACATAGTACACGCCTTGGAATGCAAATACTCCCCACTGTGTTCTCAGGCTGGAGTTCCAGCTAGAGAGTGGACACACAGAGAGCCAGCCTGGAGGTTAGCGGATGTCAGTGTTCTCACCACAGAAGATGTTCTCAATTCTCTGGCTGCCGTCTGGAACGTCTTACCCAGTTTAGCCTCATCAACCACTCATTTCATTTATATTTATAACTCTAATTAACATTGTTTAATGAAAAGATTACATAGACATCAGTGTTGACCTTGCACTTACCTCTGTCATTTCTACAACCCTATGCTTCTGCTCTGTCTTGGTATTTTTGAAGTGTTACAACGAAGTATCATAAAACGGAGAGCCTGTTTGACACCACATGTAACTCATCACAGATCCACTGCAGTCAAGGCTGATATGCTAGTGGTTTGCATCACACACTTCTCACTGTGACCTCTCATGGAGGACTCAGCCATCACAGAACTCTTGGTGTTCCTATTATATGAATGAAGGTAGAGAGGCTTCTCCCCCTAAGCAAATCAACTACCAATGTCCTGCACCACACACCATTACCTTGGGCATTAGGTCTTCAACATACAAATTAGGAGTATATAACCTTTAGATCACAGCACACTGAGGCATAAAAATTAACTTATGTTTCTACTAATAGTTACACCATTGGAGAAGGTTGTTACATGGACCACACAGCCAAAGTTTCACAGTTTCAAATATGATACCAGTTTAAATCAGTAGTAAACTATGATGGATTCCTTGATCTTAAAATTAAGGGATTCTGGGCTTGGAAATATGGCTTAGTGGTTAAGAGGAGTTACTCCTCGGTCAGTCTCCAGCTCCAGGGGATCTGATACTTCCAGGCTTCTCAGATACCTAAACTCATGTGCATGGAACCCACATGTAGACATACACACCTACAAACAGTTAAAAATAATTTTGAAATAAAAATTATATATCTTTCCCTTTAAAAGCTATGTTGAGCAATATGTTTTTAGCTGCCAGAGGTAAAAAGCTTACAGATGCTGACATCTTGGTGGCCGTTCTCAGTTGAAGTGCCTGTCACAAAAAAACACTTCAGCATAGATGCAGTAAGAGGTTCCCTCCTCCTTGCAGGATCTGCAGGATTCTGGGATATAGCTCTGACTTCTTCAAAACTTGTGTTTAAGCTGCAGCCCTCTAACTTCGAAATCAAAGAGAAAGTAAAGAACGCAGCATAAAGCTGTTAATGTTTAAAACTGAGGCATGGCCTGAGGACTGCTCATGTCCTGTGGGAGGAGAGAGAGAGAGAGAGAGAGAGAGAGAGAGAGAGAGAGAGAGAGAGAGAGAGAGAGAGAGACTCAGCAATACCTGCTTCCGAATAAAGCTGCAAGCTGGAGGTCGAAGAGAAGTAGGTAGATTTGGTTGGACTTACCTGGTCCATTCAGTCACCCACCAACCATTTCCCTTTGCACTTATGGGTAGAACTTGTTTTTCTGCACTAAAGTCCTTTCTGATAACTGTACTCACATATAAGTTCAGTGTCTTAGAAGACACAAGATGTCTCCGTTATGCTCAAACGTAGCTCCAACTCCTGAACACTGAGATGGCACCAGTACCCACTACCCTAGGCATCCCCAGCTTGCAGATCACATAATAGAACAAGCATAGCAAGCCACCTCACCAACTGCACCATCTTTCTCTTGTTGCAGGCAGGGAGGTGGGGTCAGTTCTCCATCTTTGTTTTCCTTTGGTCATCCCTTAGATATTTGGACCAAGGCTTATAGGTGAGATATCTCCCTTCCTCCTGCAGCCTGTGGGCTGGTAGCCAGACATTAGTCATGTGAGCATATCATCTTCAAGAAAGCCTGGGAAGAAGTTTGACTGTGGATCTGGTAATTTTCAGTTGCAACAACTAAACCTGAAAGATTATTATGGGCTGAAGTTGAATTTAGGTTTAATATTTGGTGACAGAGAAGCAAATGATGTCAAGAAGACTTTGAAATATAATGTTATGAGAAACTACATCAGAGAACTGTCCTCACTGCCAAAGGCAACAGAAAAAATAGCATCTTTGAAGAGACAGGAATAAGTCATTGGGCCATGTTTTTGCATGGAGTATGCGTGTAAATGCTTCTTCTTCATGTTTTCCACAACAAACCTGAAAAGCAGATTTCTTTTTCTATGATGTTATTATCTGTGAAGAGTTAATGACACAATTCCCACTGTGGCAAATGTTGAGGAATCTGAGAATCAACAGGGATGTGCAGACAATATTTAAGAAATGAGCTGGGCGTGGTAGTGCATACCTTTAATCCCAGCACTCGGGAGGCAGAGGCAGAGGCAGGCAGATTTCTGCGTTCGAGGCCAGCCTGGTCTACAAAATGAGTTCCCGGACAGACAGGGCTATACAGAGAAACCCTGTCTCGGAACCCCCTCCCCCCCCCCAAAAAAAAAGAAAGAAAATATTTAAGAAATGAGCTAATTCATCAGAGCACTGAAGTCAGCTATGTTACACATGGAGATGACTCAGCAGAGCAGTGTGTATGTGTGTG